>NC_080540.1:188931310-189252560 GCF_028640845.1 Ahaetulla prasina
GCGTCCTACCCTCGGGTGCAATGGAGAACAATTTGACCCCCTTTTCTCTGTGACAGCCCCTCAAGTACTGATACATAGTTAAATCTAATCCTTAACTGTTCTTCTTCATACAGTTTAGCCTCCAGGCCCCTTATTATCTTTGTTGCTATTCTCTGCACTCTTTCTAAGGCCTTAGCATCTTTTCTGTATTATGGTAACTAGAATTGGACACAATTGGACCAAGTGTGGCCTCACTAGTGCAGTACAGAGCAATACTATCACTACTCATGATCTTGATGTTATCCCTCTATTGCACAGCCTAGGACTGCATTGACTTTTTTTTTTTTGGCATCTGCAGCACACTGCTGGCACATGCCTAAGTGTTGGTCCGCTAGGACACCTAAATTCCTCTCACAGTTGTTGTTGAGCCAACTACTGCCTATATGTGTGCATTTGGTTTTTCCTGCCTAACTGCAGGAAATTCACAAATTCTGAGAAAATTGCCAGCTTGGTGTTCTTCACTTGCATATGCAAATGTGCACCTTTGCATATGATTATTTTAAATTTCAATATAAATGTACTGTGTGAAAAAAATCCACACATGAATTGTGGCCTTGTACAGTTTTCTTCATCTCCATTATTTGCACGATAAAATAAACAAAGGTGCTGTTTTTTCATTTTATATTTGATGACTGAAAAATGGATAGCTTAAACTACTATTTTAACAGACACTTTCATCATTTATCTCCCTGAGCCTGAGCACAAAACATCCTTTTTATATTAATAGAGAGGAGGGGGGAAATCTCTCCAGTGCTTCCATTTGGTTAGATAATAACAAAGGTGGAGAGGACAATATGTAAAAGAGAATACTTTCAAAATTCTATCTTTCTGCAGGACAATGCCTCCCCACTATGTCTCAGGTATACTATTTTCCTAATTTAAAAAATGCTATTAAAAATATACTATTGCAAATAAGAGTCAATTATCAAGTAGATCTCCATAACATTTCATGAAGAAGTGTTAGTTGTTGCACAATAAAAAGTTCATATGAATAACATGAGCTATGGATCTTGGAACCTATTCCAATGTAAATATTTTTATTAGTAGTATTTTCTAGATGGATAAATTTTCTTACAGTTATTATGTATGCCACTGAAAAATCTCTGATTTTACTTTCTTTTAGTATTTCCATAACAGGCATTGGCAATAAAGGTTAACAAAGAAGTCCAAAGTTCACCATGATCCCCTTTAAATTTAGAAAGCTGATACACTTTGCTTAAGGTCACTAAAATTAGGAACACTCTGTCCAAATAAAAATATGATCCAGACAGGTCATATGAAACCTTTTGTGTGATACTCCAAGAGACAATCAGCATTCAAATCAGTCCACCACTGTATATGTCACATTCCTACAGCATGAGTTGAAAAATCTTTCTCCTGTTGATGAAGTAACCAGATAAGATGTAGGTGTCCTATGGAAAACTAGCAGTCATGGCTGCTTCCCAATGAACAACAATTAAAAAATGAAATGTGTTGCTCCACCAGTCCACTGTACAGAAAATATAGTGACTTGCCACAAGGAATGAAAACAGCCTTTATCACTAACATTATTATATCTCTTAGGCATAATGATTTTGTGTATTTTACTGCTCCATTATTTTTTATCTGTTAATTAATGCATTTAATTAACAGATGAATTAAATGCATTAATTTGGAAGACTCAGGGAACTATGGATAGGCAGTTATTTTGTTCTATTCTCCCTAGCATCTTCCTTGATAAGGGGGAAAAAAACAGAACCACTTGGAGGAACATCCAAAAAGCTCAAAATGAATGAGATTGCATTTGGATACAAACACACATGCCTATACAAGGTTTTATTAACGTGAGGTACTACTATCATTTTCAGTCCCCATACCGTCATCTCTAAGAACTGGAAAAGTCAAGAACAAGAAATAAAGAATATCATTGTGGATTAAGTTTCTGCAGATTCTTCAGGAGCAAAATCTTTCACTCTCACTATGCACAAAAGAAAAGGGAAAAGAAGAAAAAATAGTACTCAGTAGGCTGATTCTATATATTTGTTGCTGAAGAAAAGTAAGAAATGAAACAAAATGTGAGTTTTGTTTCAGTTGTTTTCATTTCACCTGGATTGCTCGAGGAACCTACACAGGTTTAGTTCTTAAAGGACCTAAATCTCAGGAGCCAGAAAGAAGGGTAAGGCAAACATTCCTCCCAATGGGACAATATTATTTAAACAACAAAACAAAAAAAACCTCTAGCTTCTCAATAATTTCAACTATATAATGCAGCTGAACACACAACTGCATGACAAATAACCTGCACCAGTTCTGTGCCACTGTCGGGCATTCCTCACCTCCTTCTGCCCTTCCATTGGCCAAAACTCTCTGAAGCTGTCCAATGGGGGCAAATGGGAGGTTAAATGGCAATTAGCTGGTATGCTGCCCCTTCCTTGTTCTTCCTTTGCCAAATTTATTCTTAGTAATAAAGGAGAAAAAAGTGAGCTGAAAAAGGCAAATGGTCAACCCCATCCCCAGCACTGTGCTGATAAAGCAACCACTTAGAGTACCCAGCAAGTGATGAATGATAGTAATGATCAGTAAAAGTTATTTCAGAAGGGGTAGAGAGAGGGGGGGAGAGAGGGGAGAGGGAGAGAGGGAGGGTCCAGGAGCCAAAGAACAAGACAGGAATTCCACCCATTGGGAAATGTCCAGTCCAGCTATGGAGGAGCAGCACTTGTGTTGATTAATTTCAAAAGTTCATTGGTTTAGCTGATAAAGAACTCTGGAAGTGGCATGGCAGGATGAGGATATGCAAAAACAATGCTAAATCTTTAATGACAGGATCAAGAGGCTCTTATGGGAACATAATAGTTAGGAATTTTTTTTTCATTGCCACAGAAATCTCAAGTGGAAGTGACCATGAGCACCAAGAGTTTCTGAGTTTCTAGTTATTATAATTCTGAGCGGAATGGTACATATTTTATGCGCATAGAAAAACTCCAAGATACAATTTAAGAAATGGGCAACTGCAAGGTTTGGTTTGTAGTTTTTGTAATCCAAACCTCAAAACATGCTCAGTGGCGGACAGATCATTTCAATGAGAAAGTAATAGAACATATCACAGATGGGGGTAAGATTGTAGCAAAATGCAATGATGATGAAGAAAGTCATGTCAGCCAATGACACAGAAGCATCTTCAGATAATGATGGCTCCCTCAGCTAGGAAACAAATGAGCACCATCCCCCAGAGCAGGACATGATTGGACAGAGGAAACCTTTACCTTTTTTTAAATGCTTAAAACAGGATTGCTATAAGTGTGCCCCTATTATCAATAGTGACACATTGGAGGTTATCCAGATCTGAGAAGCCAAGAGAAGCCAAGAGCAGATAGTATCTATCAGCAGATTAGCAAATTCTCTTTGATCAATAGCTGTAAAGTAAATAATTATGCAAAACTTTGCATTTTGTTTTCTTGCTCCCTTTTTTGATGGGTCAGACAAAGATCAGAGACAAATTGTGACAATTTAAGGTGTGCCACCAATATATTGTAATTTCTGAGAATTTTGCCACATACTGGTCATGATCATGAAAGGTGTTCCCAACCCAGGTATCTTTTGGTTTTGGTTTTATATTGCCTTACTGGCAAAGGGCTGATCACAGTATCACTCCTTCTCAGGTGATAAAGAAAGCACCAAATCACAGAGATAGATCACAGATGCTGCATATTCTTTCACTGTGGTATTTTCTCTGGTTATTATTGCTGATAAAAAGAAGTGAAGTGAAGAAGTGACTTCTTCCATATGCATTGTGATTTCTCACACTGTCTTAGCAATATAGGAAAAAGCTGCTGTATATTTGTTCCTCTGCTGCCAGAATCTAACCTTTAAAGGTGAATAATTGTGAGAATGAAGCTTTTGGGTAGCTAGGCACTGACACAGATATTGTCAATAGGTACTTCTCTCATACAAGTGATAGTGAACCATAAGCTGGCTTTCTTTCTGCATAGTAACCATCTCATATATCGTTAGCTTTAGATTCTGTGAATAACTGCATAAAATTATCTAATCATATAAGACTCTTAAAAAATCTAGAAGGCATTGTGCTCAAATGAGACCCAACTATGAGTTTTAGCTATATAGTATAGGATTCCGAAAAGATGCTAACAAGACAATAGTATGGGGTGGTTCTAGGTACTTGCTTATTCTGAAAACACAAGTTACTATAGACAAAAAAAAAAAAGACTAATTTCAATAGCCAGTAATATGACCTTGAATCTGCCCTATTTCTATAAAGTAGCTATTGTTTCCCATTAACAGTCTGTAAAAAATATTTCTCTCTCAATTGTAGTTAGCTGCTTCTTCTAGAATATTTCTGGCAGTTATAGTATTCCATTTTATTACATTAGCTTTATTAATATTGGAACTATTTCATTTCTAGAATATTAATCAGGTTTTTTTTTCTGTTTTATTTTGTTTTTTTTAAAAAAAGAAATAATACTTAACCAAGACTGATAACCTGCAAAGAACATGGAACCTGAAGTTGTTTCAGCTTGTCTTACTAAATGCTTTCTTGTTTAGTTCCTAACGGGAAAGAGAATAACTGAATCCAATATATGGATGAAAGAAACTTTTTGCTTAAAATAAGTGAAACAGTAAAGTTTGAGAAGCAGAGTTTTACTTTTAAAGCATTGTTAAGATTTAGAAATTAATTGTCAAAGATAATATAAGTCTGCATTGATATTTCTCTCAAATGCCCATTTGAAGATCGTATTCTACTCCAATTTAGACTCCAAATTATTCCATGAACAATTACATAAACCTGTAGTTACACATACCTCAAGCACCATCTCAGTCATTTGAAACCGTCTTTGAGAGCTTTTGTCAGAAGTCACTGGTTCATGGAGCAGCACACCAAACATATCATACTTCTTTAAGGCCTGCTTGTAGTTTTTCTCACTCAAGTCAACCACACGATCTTTCCCATCATAGGTAGGGAAGTTCAGTCCTTCTTCAGCCCTGTAGCAGGCAAGCACATAAAAAAGTACCAGGAACCAGCAAGCTGCCTTCATACTGCTGTACTTCTGGGAGTGTATCTGGGAGAAGAAAAGGAAATTTTAGGGGAAAAGCCTGGAGGAATTCAGCAATCTCTGTGCACTGTTTTGATCCCCCGTTTTTCCAGTAAATTGATCTAGATGGATTTAGGTCACCAGGAAGCATCTGCAGCAAGTAACCCTTGTTTGAAGACAAAGGCAAAAAAATAGGAGAAGCTGAGAGATCAAACCCTGGATACCTTACATAGCTCAGGCCAGCTTCTGTGTCATTCAGAACTCCATTTTTAGGAAGCAGTTGTTTAAAGCTATTAATAGATCCTACAATGAATAAAAAGGAAAGATATGACACGATTGAGAGACTGCTGGCACTCTGCCTCTGAATGAGAGAAAGGAAAAGCAGAGGGTGGGGAAGAAGTCAAGGGAGATTTACGTTCTTCCTTGTGCAGAAAACTGGCAATCATCAACCAGAATGCACAGGTTTATGGCAATTTCCCTTGCAAATACTTTATTGTATTATTTATTTTACTAAAAACAATTAAAGAGTGTTTTAAATGAGATGCTTTAATTATCATTCATTTTATGAAGGAAAAACTCAATAAAATGCTTCTGGGATTTTCTTTTTTGTGGGATTTGAGGGGAATTCCATTTGCTTCAGATGTACCACCTAATTATAAGTCATTTCCAGGCCATAAAACTTGTCCGATGGCTTGCAGTTAAAAAAAATGTAAACAAATGTTCTGCATTTATCTTCTGTGAGCCATTGTTCAGATTGAAATTTAGTCATTCCTGTTTTGATTTATCAGATAGTTTTTAAAAAAGCTGGAGGAAACTTGGGAGACAGTCAGGTTGCTCTCGATTCCTTATAAATCAAAAGGAGGTTTAAATGCAGCATAAGCAAAGGAAGATGAACTCCTTTCTTATAGTGAACCATTATTTTTAGCTCCTGTTCTCCTGGAAAGGAAAACTGATCCCTCCTCATGTCATCTATTCATTACTGTCTACCTCACCAATTTATATTAATGTTATTAATTTAATAGTAGGCATGTCTTTGTACATAAGAACTACTGATATTGCTGCTTTCATTTAGGGCTGGGCCCTCACATCGAGAAAGCATTAGGGTTATTTCAAGGAATTATCATCCTTCTCTACTGAAAACAGAGTCGACTGCTGGATTATTTCTCAAATAGTCTTTATATCAATTTTACATTTGCTTTATATCAGTTTTACATTACAGGAGACATGATGAAAACTCCTTAATATCATAAGACATGGTCAGATATAACCATAGTTTCAACTGAGAAGCTGTGAACATCCAGAACCAAGCCAAATCTAAAAAATGCTAAGAGAATTCCCAGAAGTCTAACACTCAGACAAATCACCAACAATGGGCACATAGACACAAACATCTACATATCATTCAAAAGAGACAATCAAAAAGCCAAAAGAGAAACCCAAAAACCAAAACACCAGCAATGAATACCCAAATGAACTGGGATTATTGTTAAATTGGGTGAGGAGACTAGAAACAGGCTTCAGACAAGAGCTCTTTATTTGATAACTATTGTCAGCCTCCGCATGCTGCTTTTATTGTTTTATTGCTCAGCTAATTGTTTTATTGCTGTCTTTAGTGCTAGGCATTGGAAAGGGGTACTGTATCTTTAATTATGGGCCAGCTGCATCGGCTGCCATAGGTAGGAGGGGGAGGAGACTAATCCAGAATCGAAACTGATAAATTCAAAACCTAAGAAGCGGGCTGATAACCCTCGCAGCCAACGGTTTATGCATAGCAGAGAAATGACATCATCTGAAGATGACCTCCACGTGACGCTTGAGGGAGAAGTGGATTGGACCCAATGGTCTGACCTTTGGAGGGAGGTGGGATTTATGTGGGGACATGCATGTGTAAGACACGCCTATTATTCAGAACTTGCTTTACTTCGTTGCATTCAGTTCATTCTCAGTAAAAGATACCTTTCTCTACAAACAACGGAGTGAGGTTTTTTCTTTCATGAGTTTTGAAAGGAGGCACGTCTGACAACTATCTACAATTCAGCAGCTTGCCTTTCTGACAGCTTGCCCTTATATAGAGAGCTGTCAGGGAGTAACCAATCATGTTTGAGTATTTTTCCCACTGAAACACTGGACCTGATAGAAAACTTTCAGGCTGTCAGTATCTAACACCCCTCCCCTCTTAGTTAGAACAACCAACTCTGCGTATGTAGTCACACAAGTAGGTGGGACATTTACAGGTCCTTCTAGATTTGCGCAGGTCAGTAGGTGTGGCAGCAGCGGTTTGAGAGGTAGTGCCTGCTGCTGCCTCCTGGTCCACCCATGGAAACTCCTGGAACTTTTCAGGTGGGACCTCGAGTTTGGCTGGATCCGGTTCACGTTTGTCGTGTCCCACTCCTCCGCTGACGGCCGGGTCAGGGAAATCCGAATCAGGCGTGCCTCTGCAGCTCTGCCAAAGTCCTAGCAAAGTCCTCAGGGCAGGCAGGAGACCAGAAAGTGACTTCAGCAAGATATGTTTAGACTTTGCCTGACTCAGAGAATGCCAGAAAGCAGGTCCTTTATATAGGCCATGGGGTGTGGCTCCATGACTCAGCACTTATCCTGGCCTGCCCCTCCCTTCCTTCTGTTGCCTCCGTCTATCAAGTCTTCTGACGCGAGGGTCACTCCAGTCTGCAGCTGTTGGCAATTGATCTCCCTCAGGCTCACATGCTGTGGAGGAGGGGGAGGGGTCTAGTTGCTCCGTTTGCCTGGGCATGGAGCCAGAGCTGGGGGCTGGAGATACTTCCTCCTCTTCAGCCTGTCTGGGCATGGAGCCAGGGCTGGGGCCGGGAGGCATACTAGGACATTCCTCCGTGTTCGGAAGCAGATAAGAAGGCCCCGGCTGTGGTGAGATCGGACGAGACACAACAACGTTGTTGGATTCCTGGTTCTTCAGATGCGTACTCCATCTCCATCAGGCTTGAGTCTGCTAAGGAGGGAGTATATTTTAGCTTAGTATAGTCTAGTTCTTGGGTTTCTGTGATAGGGCAGAGGCAGCTGCATAGTTGGTCTATGTGCCACCTCCATTGGCGCCCATCATCTAATTTAACAATGTACAACCTGGGGCCTGTTACCGTTTCTATTTTCCCTGGTAGCCATAAGGATCCTTTGGCAAAAAGTTTTGTGAACACCAGGTCTCCGATGCTAAAGGACCTGGTGCGGCTGGTTGGTTCTTTTACTGTTTCTGGGGCCTAGTTTGGGTGAAGCCGGTCTAAGACCGACTGAAGCCAGCGATCCATTAGTAGTTCGGCTGGGCTTCTCCCTGTTGTCACGCTGGGCATTATGTGCTGGTACAGGAGGAATTTGTTTACCGGGCTTGCCAATCCCCAGGTCCTAATCTTCCCAAGGCTTCCTTGGCAGACTTCACCATCCTTTCAGCCATGCCATTGCTGGCCAGATGAAAAGGCACGGTGAGGGCATGTTGTATGCCGTGGTCTGCCAGGAAACTCTCAAACTGGGTGGCTGTAAATTGTGGACCATTATCTGACACAATGACATCGGGTAGGCCGTGAGTAGCAAATAGCTTCCTTAATACCCTAATTACAGCATCTGCAGTGGTCGTGCCCATCAGGATGATGTCCAGCCATTTGGAGTACACATCCACGACCACTAGGAATGTTTGGCCCTGGAAGGGCTCAACAAAATCAATGTGGACCCTTGACCCTGGGGTTCAGAGTCATTCCCACTCCTGTACTGGTGCCTTTGGGGGTGCCGGTCATGACTCTTAGCACGGCTTACATGTAGCCACCCATTCTTGTATTTCCTGGTCCATTTCGGACCACCAAACATAGCTTCTTGCTAGGGCTTTCATCCGGATAATCCCCAAATGGCCCTCATGTAATGCCCCCAGAATAGGTGTTTGTAAGTTTGGGTACAGAGTATGATTACTCGATCCCCCACAATAAACACCCCCCTTGAGCAGACATTTCATGCTGTTTAGCCATTAACAGTGTAAACTCTGCACCAACTGGGCCTTTCGGTCATCCCCTCCACACCCAGTTCAAAACAGTCTTGAATGTGGCATTTTTAGCTGACTGCTTCGCCACTTCAGCAGAAGTCACAAATCCAGAATCAAGGCAGTCAGTAAGAAGAATGGGGTTGCCCATGGTAGAATCGTCCAGCAGTTTGGGCAGTGGGCAGTGGCTGAGGGCATCAGCATGCCCCAATGTCTTTCCAGGTCTGTGGAGGAGTTTGTAGCTGTAGGCTGAAAGGAAGATGGCCCATCTCATGAATTGGGGGGACAATGCAGCCGGCGTGGGACGATCCCCCGCCAATAGCCCCAACAGCAGCTTGTGGTTAGTCACCAATTCAAAATCCCTCCCAAAAAAGTACTCATAGAGCCTCTTGACCCCGGCCACTGCAGCCAGCACTTCATTGTCCAGCTGGCTATAGTTCCTCTCTGTGCTTGACAGAGTCCTGGAAAATTAGGCTACCGGGGCCTCATTCCAATTTGGGAATCGATGGCTGAGAACTGCCCCCATGCCAAAAGGGGAGGTGTCACAAACCAATACAAGGGGTAGAGTGTCATTGTATTGAATCAGAAAACTGTCAGTGGAGAGCAGCCGTTTAACTGCCTGAAAAGTGACAGCTTCCTTGTGCCCCAGACCCAAGGGCACCTTTTAGCCAGTAGTTTATGGAGGGGTTTTGCAACCGTTGCTTTGTTTTTGAAGAAAACACTAAAAGTTCAGCAAGCCCAGAAATGCTTTCAATTCAGTCTGATTCTTTGGGGTGGGGGTGGGGTGAAATGCTCCCGGTTCAGACTGGCTCGCCCAATCCAGTAGCAATGGCGGTGAGTGGTTCGGAGAACCGGTAGCAAAAATTCTTGGCCCCACCCCCTGCCCCTGCTGAGCCACACCATCATCAGAGGTTTGGTTTTTTTTACTTTTAAAAGCAGTTTTTCTTCAGCTGAAAACATGCCTTTAAAAGTAAAAAAAAAAGCCTTTGATGATCCTGTGGCTCATTTGAGATAGTCAGAACCCTTTAAAAGTTTTTTTAACAACCTTTTTGGCCGAAGAGGTTGTAAAAAAAAGGTTTTAAAAGGCTCCTCTGGTGATCCCAGCTGAAGAGCTTGTAGAAAACCTCCTTTTTAGAGGTTCTGGGCTGCAATGAAGCACTTACCTTATTACTGCTCCTTTCCGGCTGGAAAAACCATGCTAGCAACTGAATCTGCCTACCTGCAATCCATCTCCTCAGTCAGCAACTTAATCTGCCTGCTTTCCTGGCTGAGGAAACCTTAAAGTTACTAAGGTTGGAGACCCCTGATCTAAAAAATATTAATAAAATAATAAAATAAAATAAAATAAAATATTTGTGCAGCTTTCTGAGATATGTTTCACTCTAACTACACAAACACACAAAATCTCACAAAGCTGTATGTGGCATTTTGTGTGTGTATGTGAGTCAGTTGGGTTGGGTTGTGTGTGTGTAAAGTGTGAAAGTTGCTTTTTGAGCTTTTTGTGGCTGTGTGAGGTTCCTGCTTGTTGCAGGGGCCATTTTGGGTGAAGTGCAGCTGTTTTTACATTGTGTGTGAGTCAGTTGTGTTGTGTTGTGTGTGTAAAGTGTGAAAGTTGGTTTTTGGTACCTTTTATTATTTTCTATACTTTGTTTATTATTTTTATTATTTATTGTTATTGGCCACGCCCACCCAGTCATCCGACCACAAATTAAGCCATGCTCACAGAACCGGTAGGGAAAATTTTTAGATTTCACCCCTGGGTGGGGGCCTCCTGGATTGCTTGGATTTTACTTTTGGTAGGGTGCATACCCTCCACGGTGATCCTGTACCCCAGGAATTTGACCTCACAGACTCCAATTTGGCATTTGCTGCTTTTTGCACGGAGTCCCGCAGGTCAGCACTTCCCTTAGCTTAGAGTAGAGCTGCTGTTCATCGCTAGCAGTTATTAGCACGTTGTTGAAGTATGGCACTATCCCGGGGATTTTATGTAACAGCCTTTCCATTATACTCTAAAAAATTCCTGGGGCAACACTAACCCCAAACTGCAAACAGTGACATCTGAACTCCCCTCTATGTGTTACAATGGTTTGAGACTCAGCAGTAGCGCCATCTACAGGCAGTTGCTGATACGCCTGCATGAGGTTGAGTTTGCAATATATTTCCAGGCCCAGACAGTGTAATAAATGTTGGACGATTGGCACTTGGTAGGCACTCTGTTGAAGTGCTTTGTTTATTGTGCACTTATAGTCTGCACAGATGCGCACTGACCTGTCCCCTTTAATGGGAGTCATGATGGGGGTCTCCCACTTGGCATGATCGACCAGTTGAGAATGCCTTGCCAAATTAACTTATCTAATTCTAAGTGTATTTTGGGTTTTAAGGTGAAGGGAACCCTCCGTGGTTTCATTCGTATAGGCGCAACCCTGGGGTCCATACTAAAAGAAATAGGGGTGCCCACATACTTGCCAAGCTCTGGGCTGAAAACGTCCTGGAATTCCCGGATCAGGTCGTCTGCAGCAGCACTGGTGATAGCGTTGATGCCAGTTATTCCCAATCTGAGGGAACCAAACCAATCGAAACCGAGCAGGTTCACGAGGTCACCACTGACCACAGTTACAGTTTCCCATGGAACTTGTTGTATTTCACGTTGAACGTTCTGCAGCCCAGCACAGGAATCTGATTCCCTTGGTAGTTGCTTAGTTTTAGCTGCTGGCAATTCAACTGCCACTTCTGGAATCTCGGAACAACTTTCTTTAATGCTTGTCAGGATATGATGGTCACCGAAGACCCGGTGTCAGTCTCCATCTCACAAAGGGACACCTCGATCTGTATTGTCATGTTTAGTTTCTTTTGGGAGGGGGTGCTTGTTTGGCCAATTCTTGTCTGGTTGGTTTCAGGAGCCCCTGCATTATTTGTGCGCCTCGGTTTTCATGTTTCCTGCTTGTGTTGCTTTGGTGCTTCAGACAGGGCTGCTTCTGGGGTAGCTGTGCGAATGATGGGCAGAGTTGCCCGGCATACTCTTGCCAAGTGCCCCTTCCATTCACATCTTCGGCAGATGGCATCCCGATAGCGGCAGGATGCTCTTGGGTGTTGGCCCCCACAGCTGGCACATGATTGCTGTTTGCTTTCTTGCTCCATGGGCCTCCTCCTTTCTGTGTGATAGACTTCGTCCTCGCTATCCTTGGATTATTCATCCGGGTAGTATCCTTTGTGCATGGTGGCTGTAGGTTTTATTGCCGCCGGGGCTGTAGCGAGCTTTTGGAGTGATTCAGCCACTCTGTTAGACAACTCGGTAGCCCTTGATTTAAGGCAGCCTGCAGAATCAGATTTGTTTTGGCTAGAAGCCTTCATGTTGGCAGAGGTCTTGTACCCTGCAGATGAGTTGATCTAAAAGGATATCATTTAAGTCTCTAAACTCACAGTGGGCAGCGGCCTTTCGAAGCACTGCAATATATTGGTTGATGGACTCGCCATCTTTCTGCATTCGGTGCCGGAATCCATAGTGTCTCACTATCTTGGATGGGGCCGGAGCGTAGTGAGTCTTCAGTGCATTCTGAAGCACTTGCCATGGTACGGATTGCACCGGAGTTGGTTCAGACAGGGATTCTGCCGTGTTGAATATGTTGTGGCTGCAATGGCTGAGAAATAATGCCCTTTTCCAGTTGTCTGATAAACCGAGGAGATCATTTACTTCCATGAAGCATTCAAACCGGGTCATATAAGTGTCCCAATGTTCTTTTGATGGATCGAAAGGCGTAGGTAGGTGGAACGCAGACATTCTTGCTGCTTTTCGCCCATTTGAATTTGGCATGCAAAATGGCCACCGTTCCTTTTTGTCTGCCTGGCTGGATGTTTTATTGTCAGCTCTTTTTACCTCAGTTCTTCACAAATCCCATCCTCATCACCAGTGTTAAATTGGATGAGTGAAGAAACTGGAAACAGACTTCAGACAGCAGCTCTTTATTCGATAACTATCTACAATCCAGCAGCTTGCTTCTCTGACAGCTTGTCCTTATATAGAGAGCTGAACCAATCACGTTTGAGTATTCTTCCCGCTCAAACACTGGACCTGATAGAAAACCTTCACACTGTCAATATCTAACAATTATTACCAATATTAACATTAGCCCAACAATCAAGAAGTCAAATCAAGGAACTGCTAAACAAACTATTGTGATTATGATTATTATTTACTTTATTCATTAAATATGAAACTCAGTCATTCAAAAATGCATCACAAATATCATTGACTGGTGCTAATGGTTGATACGGCTAGCATCCTAGGTATCAACCAAGTACCTTCTTAAGATGTACAACGTTCCAAATAGCACAGATTTTTGCAGTTCCGCTGGTGTTATTGCAGGAAGTTGCAATTTGTTGATGTATCTTATAAAATTCGTGGACATGTTACCAAGTGCACCGATGACAATGGGTATCACTGTTACATGTTTCATCCATAGCCGTGTAGTTTCGATGGCCAGGTCACGATATTTCATGATTTTTTCCAGTTCTTTTTCTTCGACTCTGGCAATCTCCTGGTACTGTGATGTCAATAAATTGTATAGTAGTAGTAGTAGTAGTAGTAGTAGTAGTAGTAGTAGTAGTAGTATTTATTTGTCAACAAGAACAAGGAAACAAGTAATAGTATAGACATAGACATGGACACATGAAAAAAATTGGCACACACAAAAAGATATAAATAGGCAAAACATAGCCATAAACACATAGAATGATTACATATAATTGGGAACAGTAGGACAGGGATGGTAAGCACGCTGGCGCACTTATGCACGTCCCCTTAAGGACCTCTTAAGAAACATGAAAGGTCCAAAGTAGACAGTTTAAGGTAAAAGGTATGGGGATTAGAAAGACTAACAGCCCAGTCAAAGAACCTCCAAAACTACTCCCATCAAAACTGATAGGGCAAGCCACTAGTATATAAAGTGAGAGCAAATCCCATTCCCTACTAGCACTTAATAATGTCTGTCAGAAAACAGCCAAGCTCAGAGAGCACCAAGGATCCCATATTTTTACATTTCATTCTAGAAATAATATCAGCTACTTCTAACATTTCCAAAAGCTGACAATCCTGGAAAGATGACATCTGTAGAAAAATTTGAAATGATCTCTCCAAAATCTTAATTAAAGGATTGTAAATCCTATGACAGTATCAAAATTTAAAGAGATGGGTGTTCTCAATGGGAAGGAAATGGGGGCTAGGGGATCAGGCAGGTCTGACAAGAAGGGCAGTGACTGTATGGAGTCTTTGGTTTGTCAACTACTCTGATTATTGTATCCAACAGAGAGGGATTTAGGGTGATATTCAAAACTTCTGTTATGTTTAAGCATGAATTTGGATTTCCCGCCATTGTGACCACGCTGGGGAGGGCTTCCCCCACTGCCAGTACTTGCTGCTGGGGATTCCCACTGCCGTGACCAGCACCGGGCTTTTCCCACTGCCGAAACTCGCTGCCAGGGATTCCCAACGCTGAGGAGGGCTTCCCCCACCGCCAGGACTTGCTGCTGGGGATTCCCACCGCCGTGACCGACACCGGGCTTTCCCCACCGCTGAAACTTGCTGCCGGGAATTCCCAACGCTGAGACTGACATCGGGCTTCCCCTACCACCGAAGCTTGTTACCGAGGATTCCTCACTATCACTGAGAGATAGAAGTTAAGGAAGATTGATTTAAGAGAAAGATACTTCTAAAAATAAATTAAAAAGAAATTAAATAAATTAAAAGAAATAAGAAAGATACTGCTTCAATACTAATTACATAATAAATTCAAATAAAAAAAATTCACTATGCCAGCCAAAAAATCCAACAGATCAACCATTGACGCTGATAAAAACTTAGAAACAAGAATAATAGCAGCTATTGAACAAAACTTAGAAAAAAGAATTCTAGATATTGAACAAAACCTAGAAAAAAGAATACTAGTTACTGAACAAAACTTAGAAAAAAAAATCCTAACAGTTATTGAACAAAGTTTCACCAATCTGATAAAACAAATTACAACACAAAAAAATGAATACTCGACTGATCTAAATCTCTTCCCAACTCATCTAACATTACATAATACTCATCCTTCAACTCAACCTAAACAACAAATAACTACTGACCAACTAATTAGAGATGCCATGGAGAGAGGTCAAAAAATAAATAATGCAATTTTATTTGGACTAGAAAACACTAATGAACCAGATATCACCAAAATTCACAACATAATTGGAAATTTTAATTCATCATCCCCAAATGAAATAATTGCAGTCTCCAGAGATGGACCAGAATATAAAAACAGTGATGGATCAATAGCACCAAGATTCTGCAGAGTCATCTGCATAAATGAGAACAGCAAACGTAAGTTCATATATACCATCAACTCAATTGCTAAAACAAACCCTGCCTACAGTAAACTTAGATCACGCCCTGATCTATCTTTCTTGCAACGGATACGTTCTCGTGAACTCCGCACTGAACTTAAACGAAGACAAGACAATGGTGAATCAAACCTATATATTGACTATTGTGCTAATTGCATTAAAAATAAATCCTACAATCAAAAACTCACCACCAAACCCGCCATCACCCAAAACATCCAACCAGCCATCCCAATGTTCAATCAAGTACCCATCACCCAACCATCCATCAAACTGCCATCCAATCAGCCATCCAACAAACCATTCAACCAGCCATCCAAACAGCTATCCAACAAACCAGCCAGCCAGCCATCCGAACATCCATCCAACCAACCTTCCAAACAACCATCCAACCAGCATTTCAACCATCCATCCAACCAACCATATCAACAAACAGTCAAGTACCCATCACCCAAAACATCCATCCACCATCCAACCAACCTTCCAAACAACCATCCAACCAACCTTCCAAACAACCATCCAACCAACCATATCAACAAACAGTCAAGTACCCATCACCCAAAACATCCAACCAGCCTTTCAACCATCCATCCAACCAGCATTTCAACCATCCAACCAGCATTTCAACCATCCATCCAACCAGCATTTCAACCATCCATCCAACCAGCATTTCAACCATCCATCCAACCAGCATTTCAACCATCCATCCAACCAGCCTTTCAACCATCCAACCAGCCTTTCAACCATCCATCCAACCAGCATTTCAACCATCCAACCAGCATTTCAACCATCCATCCAACCAACCATATCAACAAACAGTCAAGTACCCATCACCCAAAACATCCATCCAACCAACCATATCAACAAACAGTCAAGTACCCATCACCCAAAACATCCAACCAGCCTTTCAACCATCCATCCAACCAGCCATCCCAATGTTCAATCAAGTACCCATCACCCAAAACATCCAACCAGCCTTTCAACCATCCATCCAACCAGCCATCCAACAAACCATTCAACCAGCCATCCCAATGTTCAATCAAGTACCCATCACCCAAAACATCCAACCAGCCTTTCAACCATCCATCCAACCAGCCTTTCAACCATCCATCCAACCAGCATTTCAACCATCCATCCAACCAACCATATCAACAAACAGTCAAGTACCCATCACCCAACCATCCAACCAACCTTCCAAACAACCATCCAACCAGCATTTCAACCATCCATCCAACCAACCATATCAACAAACAGTCAAGTACCCATCACCCAAAACATCCAACCAGCCTTTCAACCATCCATCCAACCAACCTTCCAAACAACCATCCAACCAACCATATCAACAAACAGTCAAGTACCCATCACCCAAAACATCCAACCAGCCATCCCAATGTTCAATCAAGTACCCATCACCCAAAACATCCAACCAGCATTTCAACCATCCATCCAACCAACCTTCCAAACAACCATCCAACCAACCTTCCAAACAACCATCCAACCAGCCTTTCAACCATCCATCCAACCAGCATTTCAACCATCCATCCAACCAGCCATCCAAACAGCTATCCAACAAACCATTCAACCAGCCATCCAAACAGCTATCCAACAAACCATTCAACCAGCCATCCCAATGTTCAATCAAGTACCCATCACCCAAAACATCCATCCAACCAACCTTCCAAACAACCATCCAACCAGCATTTCAACCATCCATCCAACCAGCATTTCAACCATCCATCCAACCAGCCTTTCAACCATCCAACCAGCCATCCCAATGTTCAATCAAGTACCCATCACCCAACCATCCATCCAACCAGCCATCCCAATGTTCAATCAAGTACCCATCACCCAAAACATCCAACCAGCCTTTCAACCATCCATCCAACCAGCCTTTCAACCATCCATCCAACCAACCATATCAACAAACAGTCAAGTACCCATCACCCAAAACATCCAACCAGCATTTCAACCATCCAACCAGCCTTTCAACCATCCATCCAACCAGCCATCCAAACAGCTATCCAACAAACCAGCCAGCCATCCAATCAACCATCCAGCAAACCATTCAACCAGCCATCCCAATGTTCAATCAAGTACCCATCACCCAAAACATCCAACCAGCCATCCCAATGTTCAATCAAGTACCCATCACCCAATCATCCATGCAAACTGCCATCCAATCAACCATCCATCCAACCAACCATATCAACAAACAGTCAAGTACCCATCACCCAATCATCCATGCAAACTGCCATCCAATCAACCATCCATCCAACCAACCTTCCAAACAATCATCCAACCAGCCATCCAAACAGCTATCCAACAAACCAGCCAGCCATCCGAACATCCATCCAACCAGCATTTCAACCATCCAGCAAACCATTCAACCAGCCATCCCAATGTTCAATCAAGTACCCATCACCCAAAACATCCAACCAGCCATCCCAATGTTCAATCAAGTACCCATCACCCAATCATCCATGCAAACTGCCATCCAATCAACCATCCATCCAACCAACCATATCAACAAACAGTCAAGTACCCATCACCCAATCATCCATGCAAACTGCCATCCAATCAGCCATCCAACAAACCATTCAACCAGCCATCCAACAAACCAGCCAGCCATCCGAACATCCATCCAACCAACCATATCAATAAAAAGCTTCAATCTAAAAAAATCCTCTGGAAAAGAAACAAAAGGGCTATGTAGCAAATTTTAAAATCGCTACAGAACTATATGCAACCAAATAAAACTGAATGCAATTTTATTTGGACTAGAAAACACTAATGAACCAGATATCACCAAAATTCACAACATAATTGGAAATTTTAATTCATCATCCCCAAATGAAATAATTGCAGTCTCCAGAGATGGACCAGAATATAAAAACAGTGATGGATCAATAGCACCAAGATTCTGCAGAGTCATCTGCATAAATGAGAACAGCAAACGTAAGTTCATATATACCATCAACTCAATTGCTAAAACAAACCCTGCCTACAGTAAACTTAGATCACGCCCTGATCTATCTTTCTTGCAACGGATACGTTCTCGTGAACTCCGCACTGAACTTAAACGAAGACAAGACAATGGTGAATCAAACCTATATATTGACTATTGTGCTAATTGCATTAAAAATAAATCCTACAATCAAAAACTCACCACCAAACCCGCCATCACCCAAAACATCCAACCAGCCATCCCAATGTTCAATCAAGTACCCATCACCCAATCATCCATGCAAACTGCCATCCAATCAACCATCCAGCAAACCATTCAACCAGCCATCCAAACAGCTATCCAACAAACCAGCCAGCCAGCCATCCGAACATCCATCCAACCAACCTTCCAAACAATCATCCAACCAGCATTTCAACCATCCATCCAACCAACCATATCAATAAACAGTCAAGTACCCAACATCCAAACACCCACCACCCATCCAACCACCAGTTATACATATCCCTCAACCAACTAACATCCAAAACTAGTATGCACGCCCCTTACCTCTTCAACACCACTCTCTACAGATTTTAAATGTAAATTGATGAATGCAAGAAGTATTGTTAACAAATTACCTGAATTTATCCTCCTCCTAAACAGTGGTACATTTGATATTATATTTGTTTGTGAAACATGGCTGAATTCATCCGTCCCTGACTCCATCATTTCAAACAAAGAATATCAAGTTCACCAATCAGATCGTGAAAACCGAAGAGGTAATGGAGTGGCTATTTTTTACAAAAAGTCACTGAATCTAAAAAACATTCAAGTTGCACACAAACTTTCTCTTCCTGAATCTATTGTATGCAACCTGTCATCTAACACCACACTTTGAGTCATACTATGCTACAGAGCCCCTGACTACGACATTACTCATGCTAACATTTTAACCTCACTACTAACATGGGCTACCTCTTGCCCATATCCCCTCATCTTCCTTGGTGACCTAAATCTACCTCTCATTAACTGGATGACAAATGAATGTACAACTGATCCAATCCATACTACAATATACAATGCTGTTACAAACCTAGGTCTTGAATGACTTGTAACTAACAGTAACTAACAGTACAAGACTCAACAACTGCCTTGACCTCATTTTCTGCAACAACACCAATACCATTTATGGACTACAAATAAAAGAACCCTTTTCCAACAGTGATCACTGCATGATTGACTTTTGTCTTAATATACGTCATTACTTAAATCGTCATATCAATAGCATTCCTAATTACAACTTCAAGAAAGGCAGCTATGATCTTATAAACAACGATCTTTCATCTCTGGACTGGCAAAATCTGTTCTCAACCTGTATAACTGCTGAAGACCACTATAGAGTTTTCCTACTTGAAATCAATAGAGTCATTAAACCATACGTACCACAAACTACCACTAAGATCAGGAAAAGCAAACT
Organism: Ahaetulla prasina; assembly: GCF_028640845.1. Lineage (NCBI taxonomy): Eukaryota > Metazoa > Chordata > Lepidosauria > Squamata > Colubridae > Ahaetulla > Ahaetulla prasina. Next base: position 188,951,167 of record NC_080540.1, read on the forward strand.
ACCCATATCAATAAAAAAGCTTTAATCTAAAAAAAAATCCCTCCGGAGAAGAAACAAAAAGGGCTATGTAGCAAATTTTAAAAATCGCTACAGAATTATATGCAACCAAATAAAAACTGAATGCACAAATTACCACACCAAGCACACAATCTTCTGTGCACAAATTCCAATCATGCCTTCTATAATTTTGTGAACAATAAGCTTAAAGACTCTAGATCCATTCCACCACTAAAAGATTCTAATGGCAAAGAATACAATGACGAAACAACTAAAGCAAACCTCTTTAACACAGTCTTTGGCTCAGTTTTTGTCAACAATGACGACACATATCCGACATTCCCAAATTGTTCAAGCAATGAGTATGACGAATTAACACATATAGATTTCACAGAAGATAAGCTTTTCCAATAAGCTTGGAAAAGCTCTTCGCAACTTGAAACCATCTCTATCCATTGGACCTGATGGACTATGTGCTTACTTCTTAAAAAAACTTTCTACTAATTTACCAGAACCCCTAAGTATAATCTTTAATAAAACTTTCACAACCAGTTCCCTTCCCAATCTTTGGTCACTAGCCCCAGTCATTCCAATCTTCAAAAAAGGTGACCCCAGCTTAGTTGAAAATTATAGACCAATCTCCCTATGCTGCGTCGCCTGCAAAGTAATGGAATCCATCATCAACCAATCCATTACCTTCCACTTAGAAATACACAACCTACTCTCAAATAAACAATTTGGCTTCAGAAAAAAATTATCATGCAACTTACAACTTCTCCACTGTAAAAACCTATGGACTACAAATCTTGATCTAGGTAAAACATTAGATGCAATATACATAGATTTCTGTAAAGCTTTTGACTCAGTAGTACATGATAAACTTCTCCTAAAATTAAAATCCTATGGCATTTCAGGACCCCTACTCAATTGTATATCTGCTTTTCTGTCAAACAGACAAGTAGTTAAAATTGGTAATGCTCTATCAAATCCTGTTCCTGTCAAGAGTGGTGTTCCTCAAGGTAGCGTTCTTGGACCAACTCTCTTTATAATATACATAAATGATCTTTGTGACCATATCTCAAGTAACTGTGTTCTCTTTCCTGACGATGTCAAACTTTTTAACACCACTGACAATACATCTACAATTCAAAAAGACTTTGATCAAAAAACCGCTTGGTCTAAAATTTGGCAACTACAAATCTCAACTAGCAAATGCTCAGTCTTACATATTGGAAAAAACAACCCAATCACTAAGTAAATGCTTGATGGACATTACCTCACAGATGACCCCCACCCTGTCAAAGACCTTGGAGTTTTTATATCTAATGATCTAAGTGCCAAAGCCCACTGCAACTACATAGCAAAAAAGGCTCTAAGATTTGTTAACTTAATTCTACGTAGCTTCTTTTCCAAAAACACACTACTGACCAGAGCATATAAAACATTTGCTAGGCCAATTCTTGATTACTGCTCACCTGTCTGGAATCCATACCATATTTCTGACATCAATACAGTTGAGCGTGTTCAGAGGTATTTTACGAGAAGAGTTCTCCACTCCTCCGTAACCAATAAAATACCTTATTCCACCAGACTTGATATTCTGGGTTTAGAAAACTTGGAACTAACTAACTAACTAACTAACTAACTAAATGTAAACATGCTTCACTAGTGGGTGTCAGCTTTGGAAGCCATATTAGGCCGGAAGCTTCCATGTTGCCATCTTCTCATGTGTGGCAAAGTAGGAGGGGGTATTTAGTATAGGGGTTGTCTTTAGACATAATAACATTCTTCCTGCTGGTCAAGGTCAGGCTGATCCTGCATTTGGAGAAGGAGTGGTTGGAGTGCTGTCTCGAGATGGGACGGATGGTGATTGGAGCATGTGATTGACTGAAGATGAGGGGATGGTTTGTGGGGTTTTGATTTACTGAGGGAAAATACAGACCTTTCAGATTTGGGTTTTCCCAGATGTGCCAGTTTACCTATTCTAGTAAATATAACTTTGAAAAATGCTTGCTTCAGAGTTTTTACTTGGAGTTGAGTTTTTTTCTGGAACACTGACATTGGGTTTTATTCCGGATTTCATGACTGTTACAACATACAGCTTTTTTCAGATGTGGGCCTAAATACATTGACAGACTCTTCACATGGATTTTCTGTCCTGGAAAGGAGAAGAGTAGCAAGAGGATGCATTCTTTTATAAGGAGATCATTCCATGGTTAGATAATCTGAAGATGGTTCTGTGCATGCGCAAGATGGCGCGGCGCTAAAGATTCACCATCCCCCGAGGATGGCGACGCCTGGACCACCCGCCTAGCTGCTTGTTGCCCCTGGTCTGGTTGACCATCTCTCCGGCAGCCGTGGGAGAGGTCTCCGGACTTTTTCGTACCCACGGCTGCTGAGAACGAGGCCAGGCGAACAAGCGGTGGATTCCGGCGGCCATGTTTCCAGGCCTGGAGGTGGGGTGATGAGTCGGCGTTTCTCTTCGTCCATTTTTCGGCCGATTTTTCAGCCGGTTCTCGTGGTTTGGTCCCCGGTTTGCTTCTGGGCTATGTTGTCCGGGTTTTCTCCGCTGCGATCTGGAACAATCTAACGACAGCGGAGATGTTACATCTATTCCATCTGCCTCGTTGTCCCGGTTCATCTATTCCATCTGCCTCATTGTCCCGGTTCTTCCGGCTTTCCCTGCTGCCAGATTGCGAACTTGGCATCCTTCACATCCTCCAGCCTCTTGGAGAGGTTCAGGATAGGCCTGGCCTCTTGGAGGGAGAGGTTTGGAGAGATCTAGCCCCCGGAATGGTTAAGATCTACTAGAGGGGCGACGGAGATGGAGGGGTCCCCTTGGACGGTATTTCCGGCCATGTTTGGAGGTGGTTGTTGGAGGACTGCGGGGAGACGACGGAGGTTTCCCGATTTGCCCCCGTGTAGCCATCCTTTGACTTTTATAGTATCATTTATGCCTCTCCCTGGCCTTTTGGGATCATTGTGGCCGTTGTTGGTCCTACTGGGACTTTTTTGGAGTAGGCAGGAGACTCGCTTGGGGACAGAGGAAGACATTGTTTGTGACCGGAGCACCCCCACCCCCAGTTCCAGGATGTTTGGACTAGACATGTGACAGATTATCATCTAGACTGTCCTTTCGTTGTTTTCCATTCTATGCCCGTCCTCATTCTGAACTACCATCATTTGTTATCATCCTTGCCATTCAGAGATGGAGCCTTTTTATCGCCGATTTTATCTTCATTTGTTATGAGCTATTCTTTCTGTGAACTCTTGCACCTGCAAGGTGCCCCCGCCTCGCAGGAATGGCCCTCCACATTATCGAGGGCCGGCCTCAATGATGGGTTTTGGGACCCACAGAGGTGGCATGTGAAAAAAAAGAACTTGTGGGGTTTTTTAGAGAGGGAATTTTTAAGGGAAGGGAGGGTAAGGTCGGGTAATGGGGGTAACCCGTCGGGTGGGGGGCCAGTCCCTACATGTGCTCACGACAGTTCTTTATTAGGTTCGGAGGTTACGGGGGAGGATGATGTTCCTATTTGTGAGGGTGGTTTTATTGATACGGTAAGTGGGAGGGGCAGGTATGGCGGAAATGAGGGGTCATATCGATTTTCGGGAGCACGTGCTCGAAGTTTGAAAGCGATCACACGCTCCGACCCCTCAGACTTCTCCTGTTCCCCGGATGGTCAGGATCCTCAGAGCTTGGGCCTTCGGCTGATGCTGTGCAATGCATGGTCCGTGGTGAACAAAGCCCCCCTCGTCTGTGATCTTATACAGGGGGGCTCCGTGAACCTTATGGGCATTACAGAAACCTGGTTGGGCACAGAAGGGGGGGTGCCCCTTGGGGAAATGTGCCCACCGGGTTTCCGAGCATTCCATCAACTGAGGGCCCAAGGTGGGGGGGTGGCGGTTGTTATAAAAGAGAGTCTAGAGCCGAGGGAGACCACTGTTCCTCAGATTGCCGGTTGTGAATCCCTCCTTGTGAAGTGGGGCCATAGGGGTCAGTTGGGCTTGTTGGTCACGTACCTGACTCCTTGCTGCGTGACAACAGCCCTGCCCGAGTTGCTGGAGGTACTTGCTGGGGTGGCGGTTGAGACCCCTAGACTTATGGTCATGGGGGACTTTAACCTGCCATCTACCGGCATGTCATCAACGTCGGCTCGGGAGTTCATGGCCTCCATGACGGCCTTGGACCTGACGCAAGTAGTGGATGGCCCTACCCACATCGGGGGAGGCACACTGGATTTGATTTTCATCTCTGGACAGTGGATGAGTGATCTGGTTTTGGGAGATGTAGTGGTTCCGTCCCAGGCGGCTGATGGACCCAGAGAGGTTCCTGACGGAGCTTGGGCCATTCCCTGATGATCTTGCCCACGGCATGGCTGAAGAACTAGTCGCGGTTTGGGAACTGGCCGCGGCTGGGGCTCTGGACCGTGTTGTGCCTTTGAGGCCTCTGACCCGGCGTAGGTCTCAACCAGCTCCTTGGTTTTCTGAGGAGCTGAGGGAGATGAAACGCCGGAGAAGACGCCTAGAGAGTGTCTGGAGATCCAGCCGTTCGGAAGCTGATCGGACACTAGTTAGGTCTTTTAGTAGGACCTACCTAGTGGCACTGAGGGAAGCGAGGCGTTTTTACGTCTCCTCCCTCATTGCATCGGCAGATAACCACCCGGCCGCCCTGTTTCGGGTGACCCGCTCCCTTCTTCAACAGGGGGTGCGGGATGACCCGTTACAAGGGCGTGCCGAGGAGTTTAGTGGTTATCTATACGATAAAATCGCTCAGCCTTGGGATGGTTTGGATCAAAATTGGGTGGATCCAGGTGAAATGTCGGAGACCCGTCTTGTTGAGTCTGTTTGGGAAGGATTTGATCCTGTGGCTCCCGAGGACATGGACAGGTTGCTGGGGAGGTTGAATGCCACCACATGTTTACTGGACCCGTGTCCCTCCTGGTTGGTGCTGGCCACACAGGAGGTGACACGAGGCTGGCTCCGGGGGATTATAAATGCTTCATTGGAGGGGGTCGCCCTGCCACCTTGAAAGAGGCGGTAGTGAGACCCCTTCTCAAGAAGCCTTCCCTGGATCTGACTGTTTTAGGAAATTATCATCCGGTCTCCAACCTTTGCTTTGTGGCGAAGGTTGTAGAGAGTGTGGTGGCATGTCAATTACCCTGGTACCTGGAGGAAACTGTCTATCTAGACCCATTCCAGTCCGGCTTTCGGCCCGGATATAGCATGGAGACGGCTTTGGTCGCGTTGGCTGATGATCTCTGGAGGGCCAGGGATAGGGGTTATTCCTCTGCCCTGGTCCTATTAGACCTCTCAGTGGCTTTTGATACCATCGACCATGGTATCCTGCTGCACCGATTGGAGGGATTGGGAGTGGGAGGCACCGTTTATCGGTGGTTCTCCTCCTATCTCTCTGATTGGTCGCAGACGGTGTTGGCAGGGGGGCAGAGGTCGGCCCCGAGGCACCTCACTTGTGGGGTGCCGCAAGGGTTGATTCTCTCGCCCCTCCTGTTCAACATCTATATGAAGCCACTGGGTGAGATCATCAGTGGCTTTGGGGTAAGGTACCATCTGTATGCTGATTTATTTATTTATTTATTTATTTAATCAAATTTTTATACCGCCCTATCTCCCGAAGGACTCAGCCAGATAAAAATACAGAAATCATACACAATAAAAACTAATTAAAAAACTTATTTAAATAGGCCAAAATTTAAAATTACAATTAAAATGATAAAACCCCATTACCTAAAAATTAACAACTAACCCCAGTTAAAATTAAGTAAAACTTTTAATCCAGTCCTGCTTGGATAAATAAATGCGTTTTCAGCTCACGGCGAAAAGTCCGAAGATCAGGCACTTGGCGTAAACCAGGGGGAAGTTCGTTCCAAAGCGTAGGAGCTCCCACAGAGAAAGCCCTACCCCTGGGGGCCGCCAGCCAACATTGTTTGGCGGACGGCACCCTGAGAAGACCCTCTCTGTGTGAGCGTACGGGTCGGTGGGAGGCATGAGGTAACAGCAGGCGGTCCCGTAAGTACCCGGGCCCTAAGCCATGGAGCGTTTTAAAGGTGGTAACCAAAATCTTAAAGCGCACCCGAAAGACCACAGGAAGCCAGTGCAGACTGCCTAGATGTGGTGTTACATGGGAGCAACGAGTGGCTCCCATTACTACTCGCGCAGCTGCATTCTGGACTAGCTGCAGCCTCTGGGTGCACTTCAAGGGCAGCCCCATGTAGAGAGCATTGCAATAGTCCAAATGAGATGTAACCAGAGCATGAGTGACCGTGCATAAGGCATCCCGGTCAAGGACGGGGCGCAACTGGTGGACCAATGTACTTGGTAAAAGGCCCTCCTGGAGATGGCCGCCAGATGATCATCGAACGACAGCCGCCCATCCAGGAGGACACCCAAGTTGCGCACCCTTTCCATTGGGGCCAATGACACTCAGCTGTACTTTTCCACCCCGGGCCACACCAACGAAGCTATCGAAGTGCTGTCCCGGTGTCTGGAAGCCGTACGGGTCTGGATGGGGAGAAACAAGCTCAAGCTCAATCCCTCCAAGATGGAGTGACTGTGGATGCCGGCACCCCGGTACAGTCAGTTGCAGTTGTGGCTGACTGTTGGGGGCGAGTTATTGGCCCCGATGGAAAGGGTGTGCAACTTGGGCGTTCTCCTGGATGGACGGCTGTCTTTTGAAGATCATTTGACGGCCGTCTCCAGGAGAGCTTTTTACCAGGTTCGCCTGGTCCGCCAGTTGTGCCCCTTCCTAGACCGGGATGCCCTATGCACGGTCACTCATGCGCTCGTGACATCTCGCTTGGATTACTGCAATGCTCTCTACATATGGCTCCCCTTGAAGAGCATCCGGAGGCTTCAGTTGGTTCAGAATGCAGCTGCGCGGGTGATAGAGGGAGCCCCTCGTGGCTCCCATGTGACACCACTCCTGCGCAGACTGCACTGTGCTGCTGCAGGGGGCCTTCAGTGTGAAAGGACTTTCACTCACCATATCTGCCAGTTAATACTCTCAAAATATTTTTTGCCTTCTTGTGTGGTTATCTAGATAGTAAAGCAGCAAATATTATTCTGTTATAAAGACAGAATATTGCCACAGAAAATGTAAGTTCAGTTAAACATTCTGGAGTGAGAAAAGTCATCAAGGTCAGAGACTGAGGAGCCAGCCAAAGCAATAATAAGATGTGTTCATTTTCAAGATGCTATAATACTCTTTATTGCATCTATTTTAATTATATGTCTTCCTCTCAATATTACTTAAGCATGTTTAGAAAAACTGCAGCAGCAGCACCTCTAGAAAGAACTTTCAAGCGTGGCTTATACTTGCTCTCCTTGAAATAGGATACTAGTTGCAGTATATTCCTAAAAGTTACTGACTTTATAGAACAATATATAATGGGAGGATATGGGGGACGTAGGTCTTAATATATTCAATACATGCATTAAATGTATCTGCTGCATTTTCCACCTTTTCATATCCAAGCATGTTATTTCTTGACACAGAACTCTTTTTCTTGTTTCCAGAAATTAAGCTCCCATCTAGTGGCCATATTCAGCATTGCTGTTATCCATTTGAGCATAACAAGATACATTTTTATCAACAGAACTAAGTTAGAAGACTGAAATGAATGACCATTATTATACAAAACTTTTACTTTGCTGTTGTTGATGCACATCCTATCTATTCAACAATGCTGACAGCAAACCTGCAGTAACATGATAGGAAGATTTAAAAACTCTACTCTAACCCTTCTGGGATTCAAACCTGGGCTACTTACATATTAAAGGTAAAGGTTCCCCTCGCACATACGTGCTAGTCGTTGCCGACTCTAGGGAGCGGTCCTCATCTCCGTTTCAAAGCTGAAGAGCCAGCGCTGTCCGAAGACATCTCCGTGGTCATGTGGCCAGCATGATTCAATGCCAAAGGCACACGGAACGCTGTTACCTTCCCACCAAAGGTGGTCCCTATTTTTTCTACTTGCATTTTTACGTGCTTTAGAAACTGCTAGGTTGGCAGAAGCTGGGTCAAGTAACAGGAGCTCACCCCATTACATGGTAGCACTAGGGATTCGAACCGCCGAACTGCCGATCGACAAGCTCAACGTCCTAGCCCCTGAGCCACCGCGTTCCTACTTACATATTAGGTAGATGTATTAACCTCTAAGCCATGGGCTCTCCTCATTTTGTTGGCTGTACCAGAAGAGAGATTAAGTGTTTTCCGATGAGACCAGTCTATCAGGGCATCGTGGTCTACGCAAGTAGCCCAGGTACAAATCCTGATGAGATGAGAGTTGAACAGCTTGAAATAGATCTATACTAGTCTCCCTTTATTTCTTTGTCGGTAAATATAAATTTAACATTTGGTGGTGATGTTGTCTATTCCACATTTTTCAGTCTTACCAAGAAGTAGGGTGTGGTTTACTTTGTCCAATGTCTTACTGAAGTCCAAGTATACTATATCACAGAATTTCAATGGTCCACTCATTTAGTCACTTTGTCAAAGAAGGTGTGGGAAGCCCCCCCCCCCCCGAAAAATCAAATATTTTGGGGAATATTAAGAAGCAAAATATTATATTTCCCCAAAGGAGAAATGAAGAAACATATTCTTAAAGGCAGAAAGCAGCTCCAGTCTTTCTTAATAGTCTCCAGCAGATGCCTGAAGTCTTTAGAGATGGATGTTTTGTGCCCATTAAAAAAGATCAGGCCAGCCTATTCACAAACAAAACACCTTCACCTCCAGTGATGGGATTTAAACTTATATCCCCCTCCACCCGAATTTTAAGAACAGGACATGACCTTTAGGACATAATAAGATTAACTCACCACCATTAGAATAGCAAAAGTTACCAGGCTCACTCAGTGGTGAGATTCAGCTAGTTCTGTGCAAATCGCGTGAACTGGTAGCAGCAACTGTGGGAGGCTCCCCCCACCTGCCTGGATGCAATGTGGGACTACTGCGCATGCGCAGAAGGCCATGCCCATGTGCAGAGGTGGTGCATGCAAGTGAAGTGAGCGTGTGCGTGCTCACATTTGTGAACCAGTAGGGAAGGTAAGTGAATCCCATCTCAGGGCTCACTACATTGCACAACCCCTGTAGCATTTCAAGACTATAAAAATCCTTCCACTCATCAAACTAATTTGTCAGCTGTCCCAGAACCACATGCTGGTTCTGCTCATCAATAAACATAATCCTTCTTTCCAAGCAGCCTCCATTTTATTTCCAGCACCCTTTTCCCAGCTCGGAACTAAACCAGATGGATTTCTCTTCCTACAAAGGCAATAGGTCTGACTTCTAGTAAACATCTTGCTCATTTCTGGGTGCTCACAAATGAATTTTATTTTAATAAACAATCTCTTTCTCTCTCTCTTACTAAATGACATCTAAGCTTGGGTCATGTGATTTCAGTGGAGGGGAATACTATATCACAGGGCAAAGGCAGCCCCAGATAAGACAGAGCTTTGTAGACCTACAGTATGTTTGAATTTTTATCCAACCTACAGCATACCCACTTGACTAAATCTAATAGAACAAGCACACACAATTAGAAATGATTCTACAGATTCATGAAGAAGTTTTTAGATGAGGACTATCATGTTGAATGGACCTTGAAATGGGCCAGAAACTGCTTGAATTTATAGAGTTGAGGTTAGACTCTGGGAACAAGTTGTACACATAAACACTTTTCAATAATTCACCTTTAGCTGGATCAGTCCAAACATCTGTGGAATCCAGTATGCCTTTCCAAAGTACCCAGGCAGATGCTTCCAGGAAGCTTATATCAAAGTAGTTCCTTGGTTGTGCAATTGTTAATTCTGTGCAGCAACTCCCTGTTAACTTTGGGTGCCTGTGGGACAAATCCATATGTTGTTCTCCTCTTACCCTTTTCCCCACGTTAGGCTCTTGTTTCTCTGAATAGTGTACAAAACTGTAAGAGAAAATCGTTTTACCTCAAAGGAGGATTTGATATTATTTTCCATGGGAATGCGGAGAGATTTGGATTAGATTTTTAGAGGTACTGTTCTTCCAAATGTTCTCTTCAAACTTTTGGCGGTCAGATTCCCTGACCACAAGAGGGCAGTAGGGTGTAGATAGAGAGCTAAGGATTTACAGTACTTTGTGTCCCTTCTTCGTCAATCTCTCTGTGCGCTCTTTCTCTATGAAATTCCTAATCAGAGGTCACTTCCTTCTTCCTTTCTTCTTGGGCACGTGCATAGAGCACGTGGTCTTTGAACGGAGGTAGAGGGTTTGTTGGTCTCTGTGGTTAATGTTCTTTAAATCTCTTTTCTGACATAAACCCTGCTTTGCTATTTATTTGCCGACATCAGATTCCTGCTTTCAGAAATGCTTTCTTTCGCAATTTCTAACATCTCATCCCATCCCATCCCCTATATCAAAAGCTAAAGAACAGAAAAACTGAAGTCTCACTCCGATCTTTGTTTTTTATTTTTTAATTTCCTGTGATCACTAGCAATTTGGGTGAGATCTGATTTTTAAAAACCTGAAAGCTAACGCTTCGCAGCATTATAACCCTAATTCAAACGGGAGCCGCATCTCTTTTTAATGGCAAAAAGTCCGGTCAGGAGCAGTTTGCTAAACCGCCATGTCACCTGGATACTTTCTCCTTATTAAGGTAGCAGCCCAGCCGAGTTCATCGCCCAGGCGATCTTTTGGGAACATTGAAGTGCAGTGGTACAATGTTGCCATTGATTTAAATGCTTTAGCTTGTATGGGAAAGTCTTTCCCTACTGTATTTTCCTCACCTATTTAGAAGATATAGCTAGCAAAAGGCCATTTAATGTCCTTTGCATATTATACATCTGCAATTTCAGTGAAAGGAACGGTTGTAGGTATTTCTTTATTAAGGGCATGCTGTAAACAATGGTTTCCAATGACAGTTGATACTTAGTGATGCTGGGCTAATATTTCTTCCAATCCAGCAGAAATCCAACTGGTGCACAAGAGGTATACTGCAAATATGTTTGGCGCACAAATTAATTGAAGGATCATCTGGGCAAACAAAAGATGGTTCTTTAACAAATGATTGCAATGTTGAATCTGTATTTCTTTGCTTCACAGTAAGCCAATGGGGGTGGAAGGGTAGTGGAGAAAAGCAAGATCATGGCACCTAATGATAATCAATACCTTGTGAACAGTTTTTTTTAAAAAAAATTATGGTTTACATCCACCCACATATCCCCAGATAGAAAGCCACTCTTGCAGATGATACATGCAATTTCCACAAATTAAGAGACATTTATTGCACTGCTTTTTTTAAATTTGAATTTATATCCCGCCCCTCTCCGAAGACTCAGGGCGGCTTACACTGTGTTAAGCAACTTTAGAATCCCTCCTTCATTTGCACTTCCATATCCCATCCATCCCAACACTCCTGCATATATTTTCCCTTTAATCCCATCATGCATATTCTAATTTAGGGTTTCTCAACCTTTAAGATGTATGAACTGTATGGATGCTGACTGGGGAAATCTGGAATTTGAAGTCTATATATCTGAAATTTGCCAAAGCTGAAAAACTGCTCTAATTCCTTTCATTTAGACTAGGGGTGTCCAAACTTGGCCCCTTGAAGAGTGGTGGACTTCAACTCCCAGAATTCCCCAACCAGGAACTTGCACATATTTATAGCTCATGCTGGCTGGGGAATTCTGGGAGTTGAAGTCCACCACTCTTCAAGGGGCCAAGTTTGGACATCCCTGATTTAGACTATTAATTTCCCACATATATACCACATCATTCTAACTTTGCCCCTAGAGGGTGTCCAGAGGATTGCAGCCACTTCAGCCTCACATTAGTCCTGAATTTCAGTTGGTTACATCAGTCTCCTTCCAACTGACATAGTGGACAATTTAGCAAAATAAGCTGTCATTGCATAAACCTCTCAATCATTGGAAAAAGTTTCAGGCTCAGTTTTTGCTATTTAACTTACCTTTACTATTCTGTTAAGTATTTAACTGAAATTCAGGTTATCTGAATTGCCTTTACTGAGGCCTTCGTGAGAGGCCATTTTCCAGGTTCCAATATATAGTGAGATCAGGTGAGAAAGCTTTTAGTAATGACATCCAATTTATGGAACATCCTTCACCCGAGTTTCTTGATACATAAATTGTCAGCAAAGATTTTTTTTTCTTTTCTGAAATGTTTTAAGTAGTTTTAGTCATAATTACTGCCTTTGCAATACCTGCTGGTTTATTTACATTCTATTTTAATGTTTATAGATAACTTACTTTGTATTGCATTTATATTGTATTTTTATTCTGTTGTAACAGATCTATATAGATAGGTCCAGCCCTGCTTCAGAGATTATGTTTTATTCTTGATTTCCAGTTTCAGTTAACATTTTATTATTATGAAAGCTGGCTGGGTGACTTTAGGCCAGCGGTTCTCAACCTGTGGGTCGGGACCCCGTTGGGGGTCGAATGACGATTTGCCAGGGGTTGCCTAAGACAATCGGAAATATGGGAAGTATACTTGCGAGTCAAAGAATCGCACTCCAATGGTTGACTCCACAAGCCAGCTGCAGGCTTTTCAAATCGCTAGCCAAATTCGGCTTCAGGCGTGATGAATTGAAAAAGAGAGAAATCTTTGCTCTGATGTCTCCCTCTCAAGCCAGCTGCAATCACTCCCAATCGCTAGCCTAATATGGCTTCAGGCGCGATAAACTTAATAGGGGAGGAGTCTCCGCTTTAATGCCTCCGTCCTCAAGGCAATCGCAAGCAGTTCAGATCGCTAGCCAATACGGCTTCAGGCATGATAAATTCAAAACGAAAATAATTTTATGGTTGGGGTCTCCACATTGTGGGGAATTGTATTAAAGGGGTCACCACATCGTGGGGAATTGTATTAAAGGGGTCGCAGCACTATAAAGGTTGAGAACCACTGCTTTAGGCCAATCATTCACTCACCCAACCCACCTCACAGGGTTTTTGGAGGAGGTAGGAGTATTAGGTATGTTCTCCACCTATAGTTAATTTATGAAAATAATACAGATGGGATAAAAATAATTCAAACCTATTTACTAGAGTGAATATATTAAAAGATATTTTCTCAAAATTAACAAATAAAAATCCTTTCTCACATTCACATGTTGCTCAAAGATCAAACAATAAACAAATGCAATCATGAGACGATACAAAGGCCCTAGAACAGGCCTCCATTATTTCATGAATTCCAGCATCTATATGGAAATCCATTATCTCACATAGACAAATGGCCTGCTGACTAGATGATCCATCCTAGGTGGCTCAGTGGCTAAGACACTGAGCTTGTCAATCAGAAAGGTCGGCAGTTCAAATCCCTAGTACAGATCTCCTGCGTGAGCAGGGGATTGGACTAGATGACCTCAAAGGTCCCTTCCAACTGTTCATTCATAAGGGTACATTATCCTGGTACAACTCTTGGCTTTAAATATGCAAATTACCCATGCAGAAATCCTTCAAGCCCAAGGTTGGCCGCCTCATTCAGCCCAGGAATAATCAGTTAGATGGTCTTATACATGGAACTTATTTTGATTTCAGAGCTAGATGACTGACTAAAATGAAATAAATTAATGGTTACCACTTGATATCAAAATAGAGAAACCCTCTTAGGTAAATGTCCATGTTTTTCTGCATCATGTTCCATTCTTTTGTGCACCCGTGCATCTGGCCTCAATTGGTATGGAGTGAAAGCTGGCCTGTTTTCTGTGTCCCCAGTGCTAAGCCCTGTATTTGTGTACTGGGAGAGTTAATGAGAAGAGACTGCTATTCTTTCTTTCTGTTCCCCAATCCCATCTGTTCAAACAAAAGCCTGAGAGGAAGAGAGATCTGAGACCCTGCTGGTCAAGAGGCGAAGAATAATAACACATATCCTTGGGCTACATTGCAACACATGCAACCCTTTCATACTCCTCTAAGGCTTTTATTCAGGCAAGAGAAAGAACAACTGCTCTATAAAGCACCTTCCAAAAATTAAAAATAAAAAGATGCATCAGACTTAGCCAATATGTCATCTCTTTCTGCCTTTATAATGTGCACAAAGCTGGAAAGGAAGGAGACAGACTGCGATCTCCGCTGCCTGGAACCGCCCAAAAACATGATGCTCTTTTTTTGCCTCTGCTCACCCTGTTTTTGGAATGGGGAGGAAAGTGTTTTTAGGCAGCAGCACCATTGGGAACCGCCCGCCGCCTGAAACACGATGCTCTTTTTTTGCCTCCAAACACCCCGTTTTTGGAATCAGGGAGGAAAGTGTTTTCGCACAGCAGTGCAGGGGGCGTAAAGCAAGGTGGAAATCACAGCAACAGTGTTTTCGGGTGGCAGCACCTTGCCTTACACCTCCTGCGCAGCGCCCGAAACCGTGATGCTCTTTTTCCTCCCTGATTCCAAAAATGAGGCGTGCGGAGACAAAAAAAAAAAGAACATCGCATTTTCAGGCAGTTCCAGGCGGCAGAGATTGCGGCAACAGTTTTCAGGTGGCAGAACCTTGCCTTACGCCCCCTGCAGAGCACCCGCTTTGCCAACCGATTCCCGACCTCCACACTTCCCTTGGCCACTTCAGGAATCAGGCTCTGACTGAGACAACAAAGGTACAGGGGGCTTGCTGGGAAGCCCAGAACCGTGTTTACGAGATGGCAGCATCCAGGAGGACTGAAGTGTTGCGTCTCTATCAGCTTTGCTGTGAGAAAGCCAGGCTTTCAATGCCTATGGCAATAGGTAGGAAGGTGGGGGCATCTCAAGAGTGGAGCCTTCAGTGCCAAGTCCCTCGTCTGCCCCCATGAAAATCATCCCCCATCCACTCCAGTTAAATACGCGAAGGGTGATAGGCAGGGGTGAAATCTACTTATCTTCCTTACCAGCTCGGAAGTACATGTGCCGTGTGTAACGTGTGTGTCACATGTGCGCACAGACCGTATGCACACAGACCTGCGCATGTGCAAAACCTGTGCATGCACAGAAGGTAAAAAACTCATTACTTCCTGGTTAAAACCCGGGCGGTAGGCAGAACTTTGCTCCTCCATTGCTACCGGATCGCCGAACTACCGGCCGTGACCGCTACTGGATCACGTGATCCAGTCTGATCCGGTAGCATTTCATCCCTGGTGATAGGGTTTGTTTTTAACGGATAAAAAGATCTGTGCTGCTCGTTATCAAAATCCGAGTGGAAGTACTACAGGCCTAAGACTTGGGGCATCTTACTTGACACATCATTCTTTAAGCCAGCTGTGTATCCACTTAATTACCATACCTTCCAGCTCACATTTAACAAACTTGCTAATCAGAATATTGTTTAGATATTTTGACAAACACTTTGATAAAAACAAGATATAATATCTACACCATGAAAGAGAGAGTTTGAGACAAATCAAGAACAACAAAGCTTAAGGACAGTAATGCTTCCGCAAACTGAGAGTTTACTTTTTGGAAATTAACTACCCTTGTCTTCTTGACTAGATAGATGCTTTTATAAATTTTAATCCAGATGCTCTTTATAATTGTATTACTTTCATTCCTTTAGATTCCTAAGTATACTACCATTAACATGAAATGTAGCTCATTCTACTTTTCTGTTGTTTCTCTCCTGTTTGTGGAATTACTTTGGGGTAATCATGCTCTCAAGTTTCCATAATACCAATTAAATCAGACATGTCTGCCTGTACTTAAAGCTCAAACTCATTTTTGACGTATAAACAATTGTATAACCTGTAATTTACTTATGTATTCTTCTATTTCTGATTTACTTTCATAATGGATGGATGACATTACTACCTGAGCATTGTGGTGAGGGAAAAGCCCTTCAGATTATGGACTTTAGTTGTTGAAAGGAATGCTGCTGATACCACAGTAAACACAGTGGCATTAAATCTGGCTACATTTTGGACATGTGTTTAAACAGACACACTTCTCATCACAAATTCAGAAATAACCTGAGTAATGGGTTAGCACTGTGGGAAACATCCAGATTATTTATCTGTCATTTGGGCAGCTTGAAAGGTAGCTAAACCTATCACCCCAGGCACCAGCCTATAGTCACCTAAGTCCATCCCACCAAATGTTAAAAGGATAGCAACTGATGTTTTTGCAGCTGGGACATGATAATGTGTAGTAGGAAAAATGCAGACAGGAGATCCATCCTTGTACTTTCCTGCATTAAAATTCAATGCTCAGTGCTATTCGTAAGCTTGTCAGTGAGGCAAAATAAGTCTCAACCATTGGGACAGTGTAACTGATGTTGCCATATTTTCTGCCATTCAAGATTGAAGGATTTTACATTCATGTTGCTGAGATGAAGAATCCAAGGTCTTGTTTCATTTTTTTAAAACTGAAGATTTAGCAATTTATAATGTTGCTATGATTGGCTATTGAAACACTATCAATATTACAACATGATTGAGACACTAAAAAATAAACAAACCAAGTGCAAGCCTAATGTGAAAATGAGAGAAAAAAATATTCTTGCTGAGAAAAACTAAGATGTTCCTATGTATCCATTAAATTAAAGTCCTGCAAATAAGCTTGTAAAGTTTTTGATTTAAAAGAATTAAATCAGCTGGAACAAAATTATGATCTAACAAAGCATCCAAAACTTGATTAAAATCTCTAGTGACATTTATCTGATCTGCTTGCTATACTAGAAAGATACTCAAAACACCTGTATATAACATCTGGCTAATCCTTAGTAATGCCATATTAATTAATTAGTGCCATGCAATTACCAGTACATTTTATCATGAATATTTTAGAAGTATTTGTTCTACAACAGTTTTTAAGACTTATTAGTCAAAGTTAAAATGCCTCTAGTAAATTTTGAAGTATCCGTAATATACATATGACCTACCCATCTTCTACATAAAATATCCTTCCTATCTAGAATAATGAGTTCATTATAAAAAGTTCCAATTTGAAATGCTTCAGTTTAATCAATACCTGTACAATAAGAATAACTGCGACCTTTTACTGTCCAGGTTGCAACTAAAGACAATTTATTTATTTATTTATTTATTTATTTATTTATTATTCAAATTTGTATACCGCCCTATCTCCCGAAGGACTCAGGGCGGTTCACAGGCACATAAAAACATTATATATACAATTAAAATAGCTATTAAAAAACTTATTCTAATGCCAAATTGTTAAAATTATAAATACAAATCTTAAAACCAATTTAAAACCCCTATAAATTTAAAATCTAAGCCAGTCCTGCGCAGATGAATAAATATGTCTTGAGCTCGCGACGGAAGGTTCGGAGGTCCGGAAGTTGACGGAGTCCTGGGGGGAGTTCGTTCCAGAGGGTGGGAGCCCCCACAGAGAAGGCCCTTCTCCTGGGCGTCGCCAGACGACACTGCCTCGCTGACGGCACCCTGAGGAGTCCCTCTCTGTGAGAGCGCACGGGTCGGTGAGAGGTATTTGGTAGCAGTAGGCGGTCCCGTAGATAACCCGGCCCTATGCCATGGAGCGCTTTAAAGGTGGTTACCAACACCTTGAAGCGCACCCGGAAGGCCACAGGTAGCCAGTGCAGTCTGCGCAGGATAGGTGTCATACGGGAGCCACGCGGGGCTCCCTCTATAACCCGCGCAGCCGCATTCTGAACTAACTGTAGCCTCCGGATGCCCTTCAAGGGGAGCCCCATGTAGAGAGCATTGCAGTAATCCAGGTGAGATGTCACGAGGGCGTGAGTGACCGTGCATAGGGCATCCCGGTCTAGGAAGGGGCGCAACTGGCGCACCAGGCGAACCTGGTAAAAAGCTCTCCTGGAGACGGCCGTCAAATGATCTTCAAAAGACAGCCGTTCATCCAGGAGAACGCCCAAGTTGCGCACCCTTTCCATCGGGGCCAATGACTCGCCCCCAACAGTCAGCTGAGGACTCAGCTGACTGTACCGGGATGCCGGCATCCACAGCCACTCTGTCTTGGAGGGATTGAGCTTGAGCCTGTTTCTCCCCATCCAGACCCGTACGGCCTCCAAGCACCGGGACAACACTTCGATAGCTTCGTTGGGGTGGCCCGGTGTGGAAAAGTACAGCTGGGTGTCATCAGCGTACAGCTGGTACCTCACACCGAAGCCACTGATGATCTCACCCAGCGGCTTCATATAGATGTTGAAGAAAAGGGGCGAGAGGATCGACCCCTGCGGCACCCCACAAGTGAGGCGCCTCGGAGCCGACCTCTGCCCCCCTGTCAACACCGTCTGTGACCGATCATAGGAGGAGAACCACCGATAAACGGTGCCTCCCACTCCCAATCTCCCCAACCGGCGCAGCAGGATACCATGGTCGATGGTATCGAAAGCCGCTGAGAGGTCTAATAGGACCAGGGCAGAGGAACATCCCCTATCCCTGGCCCTCCAGAGATCATCCACCAACGCGACCAAAGCCGTCTCAGTGCTGTAACCGGGCCAGAAGCCGGACTGGAACGGGTCTAGATAGACAGTTTCATCCAGGTGTAAGGGAAACTGATATGCCACCATACTCTCTACAACCTTCGCCGCAAAGCGAAGGTTGGAGACCGGACGATAATTACCTAAAACAGCCGGGTCCAGGGAAGGCTTCTTGAGGAGGGGTCTCACCACCGCCTCTTTCAAGGCGGCCGGGAAGACTCCCTCCACCAAGGAAGCACTCGTAATTGCCTGGAGCCAGCCTCGTGTCACCTCCTGAGTGGCCAGCACCAACCAGGAGGGGCACGGGTCCAGTAAACACGTGGTGGCATTCAACCTACCCAACAACCTGTCCATGTCCTCGGGAGCCACAGGGTCAAACTCATCCCATAAAATGTCACCAAGACCACCCTCCGCCGTCTCACCCGCGTCACCACAATTTTGGTCCAGACCATCCCGAAGCTGAACGATTTTATCGTATAGATAACCGTTAAACTCCTCAGCACGTCCCTGCAACGGGTCGTCCCACTCCCCCTGATGAAGGAGGGAGCGAGTCACCCGAAACAGGGCGGCCGGGCGGTTATCTGCCGATGCAATGAGGGAGGAGGCATAGCTACGCCTCGCTTCCCTCAATGCCACTAGGTAAGTCCTAGTATAGGACTTCACTAGTGTCCGATCAGCTTCCGAACGGCTAGACCTCCAAGAACTCTCTAGGCGTCTTCTCTGGCGCTTCATCCCTCTCAGCTCCTCAGAGAACCAAGGAGCCGGTTGGGACCTGTGCTGGGTCAGAGGCCGCAAAGGCACGACTCGGTCTAAGGCCCCCGCCGCGGCCCGTTCCCAGGCCGCAACAAGTTCCTCAGCCGAGCCGCGAGCCAGACCCTCAGGAAATGGCCCAAGCTCCGTCCGAAACCCATCCGGGTCCATCAGGCGCCTGGGACGGAACCAACGTATCGGCTCCGTCTCCCTGCGGTGGTGAATAGCGGTCAGAAAGTCCAGGCGAAGAAGAGAGTGATCTGACCATGACAGAGGTTCAGTGACTATTTCCTTCAAGTCCAGATCTCTCAACCACTGACCAGAGACGAAAATCAAGTCCAGAGTGCCACCCCCAATGTGAGTAGGGCCATCAACTACTTGGGTCAGGTCCAAGGCCGTCATGGAAGCCATGAACTCCCGAGCTGCCGTCGATGACGAGCCGGAAGATGGCAAGTTAAAGTCCCCCATGACTAAAAGTCTGGGGGTCTCAACTGCCACCCCAGCCAGCACCTGAATTTGAATGAAAATGTTACATTAACGGGATAAAATTAAAAAACAAATTGTAAAAACATAAGCATGAATACAAAAAGAAGAAAGGATATTATTAAAAATAAAGAATTTGAAGAAAAGAAAGTACAAATGCGACGGAAGGAAGGAAGGAAGGAAGGAAGGAAGGAAGGAAGGAAGGAAGGAAGGAAGGATGGATCATAAGGATAGAAAAGGGATGTCAGGGTTCCAAAGGGCCTAGTATGGCTTCCAAAGCTGACAAGGGACATATTAAAGTTATAATAAAGAAATTTCCCCCATGCTATCGCCCTAAAAATATTTAAATATTAAATATAATTAAAAAGATTTCTACTTCTTTGTTTCATTTGATCCCAGCCTAACTTATTCATTGCTTGGTGAATTTAATGTTTGGGTGCTTTTAAGACATATTTGTAGCTATATTACCAATTACCATTCATGAAAAAAAGATTTAAATAAGAAAGCTAGAAAATTTGGAAAATAGTAAGGAATTTTTGAAATCTATGCAAAGTAATCTACTGTATTTTTTGGAGTATAAGACACTCTGGACTATAAGACACTATAAAGTTTTTGGTGAGGAAAACGAGAAAAAGAAATCTGCCTCTGCCTCCCAGCAATTTTGCCTCGTTACAGCAAACAGCCTGCTTTACTTTCATTTTCGTTTTCAGCTTGATTAGCACAAGAAAAAAAATCTGCTCCCAGCAATTTACCTCCTTGCAGCAAGCAGCAGAGGCCCGTGCAGCAATAGGCAATGGGAATTCCTGCAGCCTGAAATAGCTGAGAGTCAGGAGGCCGATCCAACAGACAATCAACTTGTGTTAATTAGGCTGTGCTGAAGCTGAAATGGGCTGATTCTGCTTCCTGCAAGGAGGTAAATTGCTGGGAGGTAGAAGCCATAGGGTGGGGGCCAGTGTGTGGGCAGGGCTATATTCGGTTTATAAGACGCACCCAAATTTTCACCCCCTTTTAGTGGGAAAAAAGGTGCGCCTTATACTCTGAAAAATACAGTATATCTGCATTATACAGTTTTTATTTTTGTTAGTTCTCTATGTCCCTGATGCAGGACGCAATACTGTACTTTAAGTGTGTTCTTACCAACATAGAATGGATAAGATTTATCATTTTGTTTTTAATCAGAGGTCAATAGTTTGGACAATATAATGATTTCTGATAAAATAAATCTTTTTATATCTGACTTTACAATATTGAGGAAGAAAGCAAGAGATCATTAATGTATAATATGAAGAGTGTTGGTCCAAGAACACTGCCTTGGGGAACGCCACTTTTAACAGGAACAGGATTTGATAGAGCATTGCCAATTTTGACCACTTGTTGTCTGTTTGATAGAAAAGCTGTTATCCAATTATGGAGGGGTCCTGAGATGCTGTAGGATTTTAGTTTTAGGAGAAGTTTATCATGTACTACTGAGTCGAAAGCTTTACAGAAGTCTATGTAGATTGCATCTATTGCTTTGCCCTGATCAAGATTTGTAGTCCATATGTTTCTGCAGTGAAGAAGTTGTAAGTTACATGATAATTTTTTTCTGAAACCAAATTGTTTATTAGAGAGTAGGTTGTTTGTTTCTAGATGGAGGGTAATGGATTGGTTGATGATAGATTCCATTACTTTGCAGGTGACACAGAAAAGAGAGATAGATCTGTAATTTTCAACTAGGCTGGGGTCTCCTTTTTTGAAGATAGGGATGACTGTGGCAAGTGACCAAAGTTTGGGAAGGGAACTGGTCGTGAAAGCTTTTTCAAAAATTATGCTTAGGGGTTCTGCTACATTAGTGGAAATCTTTTTTAAGAAGTATGCACATAGTCCATCAGGTCCAATAGATAGGGATGGTTTAAGTTTGCAAAGAACTTTTTCAACATTATCTTCTGTGGGACTTCCGGTGGCGCTGCTCTCTTTGCTGGACGCCTGTAAATGCGCTCCATGCTGAGGTATCGTAAAAGCCGGCGAAAACAGTTAAAATCAGTGCTCGCCGCCTTGAAGTACCCTCCCTGGGAGAAAAGGAAGGGAAAGAGCAGCGGAAAAGCAGTAGAACTCCCCAGAGGTTTTGCTTTGTCAAAGTGAAACCTCAGAGGGTCGAGTCCTGCATAATTCCGCTGAGCTCCAAATCAAGCATGCTCCTGCAGTAGCAGGAAAAGAAGAAAGTGTCCACCTCTGCTCAAGTGATTTTTCTTTGGATTTCTGGATGCAGACAGAACAAACACAAATGATCGATCATTGGGATTGCAAGTAATGAACCTGACTTCTATCCTTTAAGAAAATAAATTTTCTATTGTTTCAATTAAGATTGCTGAAAATGGCATCTGAGAGAAAGTGAAAGTTGGAAATTGTTTGTGTAATCAAGTGGAGAGTGTATTTGTGAACTGTTAAAGTGGTAGCTCTCCTATACTGAAAGGAAGATAGAAGATAGAAAAAGTTTTTTTTTATTTTACATCCTTGATTCTGACTTTATAACTGAACTTTAATTTGGAATTTGAAATGGCTTCTAAACCACCTAAACCTACAATAAGAAGGGGATCTGAAGTGGGTATGGAAGATATGTTTAAAGAACAGACAAAAATATTTGAAGAAAGGTTTAAAGAAGTTATGAATCATATTGAAATGACTAGAGAGGAAATGAAAGAAAATAATAAAAAAAATAAGAGAAGATATTTTGATGGCTTTTCAAGGTTTGGAAAAAAATTTGGAGGTTTTGGAAGAGAAAGTGGAAGAAATTAATCAATCTAATCAGTATTTGGAAAATAAAACAGAACAATTGCAAATAAAAGTCGACAAAAATGAAGATCAGGTGGTGGTGTTACAATACAGGGCGATGGAAGGGGCTTTGAGAATCAGAGGTTTGCAGGAGGAAAAAGATGAGGACCTTAAAAAAATTTTTTCAGAGGCTTTGACTGAAAGGTTAGGACTTGATCCACAAGAGGTTGCTTTTCAAATTGACAAAGTATATAGGGTTAACTCATGGATTGCTAGACAAAAAAAATTGCCAAGAGACATTGTGGTTTATTTCTTGACAAGAACAATGGGAAATCAAATTCTGCAAGCCACGTATCAGAAAAAGTTGCAAATAGCAGAACAAGAGGTGATGGTTCTGAAAGAGATTCCCCTTAAGATGTTAAAAGACAGAAAAGAGTTTATATTTTTTACACAAGAGCTCAAGAATCGTCAGATTCAATTTAGATGGGAGGTTCCAGCTGGTCTCACAGTGTTTTTTCAGGGAAGGAGATATCGTATTGAAACTGTATTGAAAGTGAAAGATTTCCTTTTTAGTGTGCTGAAAGTTGATCCCAAAGCAACAGATAAAAGCCCACAAAAGAGGCAAATGAGTATGGAAGCTGACGTGGCCCCTTTGATGTTATTATCCCAAGAACAGCCACAAGAACAAAGGATGACAAGGGCGGCTACTAAGCGTAAAGAAAAGGAGGATCAACTTCAAAGTAAAAGTCAAGATTCCACTACAGAAGCAGAAGCAGTGGGAGGAGCAAGGCCGAAGACAAAGGGGAGTGAGGATCTTCAGCTGATTGCTCAAAACCTTTGCGAGGCCACAGATGGCAAATAAATTCTTGACTTGGAATGTTAATGGTTTGAATTCAGCGCAGAAAAGAAGAAAAATATTTCATTATTTGAGACAATTTAAAAATGATATAATTTGTTTACAAGAGACACATATTACTATCAGATCAAAAATACCTAATAAACTCAAAATTAGGTAAACACTTTGTTGCTTCAGCTTTGGATAAGAAAAATGGTATAGTGGTATATTTGAGAAAAGATATACCAGGGCCTCTGGTGGCTCAGACTGCTAAGACAGTCTGTTATTAACAGCAGCTGCTTGCAATTACTGCAGGTTCAAGTCCCACCAGGCCCAAGGCTGACTCAGCCTTCCATCCTTTATAAGGTAGGTAAAATGAGGACCCAGATTTTTGGGGACAATAACTTTGACTTTGTATATAATATACAAATGGATGAAGACTATTGCTTGATATAGTGTAAGCCGCCCTGAGTCTTCGGAGAAGGGCGGGATATAAATGCAAATTAAAAAAAATTAATTGAAGCAGATATCCAAGGGAGATATATCACTATTGAACTTGTGTTAGAAGGAAAAAAGACACTCTTGATTGGTATATATGCACCTAATTCACCTAAAGAATGTGTTGAATAGGTTTGCTTTAACTGTTTCATCATTATATTTTTTGTTGTTAGAATCTTTTAGTGGTGGGATGGATCTTGAGTCTTTAAGTTTGTTGTTCATAAAATTATAAAAAGCACGATTGGAATTTGTGCCTTCTTGCTTGGTGTGGTAATTGGTGCATTCAGTTTTTATTTGATTGCATATATGTCTGTAGCAGTTTTTGAAATTTGCTACATAGCCCTTTTTGTTTCTTCTCCAGAGGGATTTTTTTTTGGATTGAAGCTTTTTTATTGATATGGGTAATTTGTTTTTTCTGGTTTTGGTGGTGGTTTGTAGTATGTAAAGATTAATGACTCTATTGGCTTCAAGTAGGAAAACTTTATAGTGGTCTTCTGCAGTGATACAGGTTGAGAACAGATTTTGCCAGTCAAGAAATGAGAGGTCGTAGTTTATAAGGTCATAGTTGGCTTTTTTGAAGTTCTAGTTTGGAATACCATTATTATGACGATTTATGTAAGGGCGTATATTGAGACAAAAGTCTATCATGCTGTGGTCGCTGTTGGAAAAGGGTTCTTTTATTTGTAGTCTTTATTGAGTTTGTGTTGTTGCAGAAGATGAGGTCAAGACAATTGTTGAGTCTTATATTGTTAGTTACTAGTTGTTCTAGACCAAGGTTTGTAACAGCATTGTATAGGGTAGTATGGATCGGTTCAGTTGTACATTCATTTGTTATCCAGTTAATAGAAGGTAGATTAAGCTCACCCAGGAAGATGAGAGGATATGGGCAAGAGGTAGCCCATGTTAGCAGTAGCAGTGTGATTAACTTTTTGCATGAGCGATGTCATAGTCAGGGGCTCTGTACCATAGTAAGAATCGAAGTGTGATGTTAAGGGACAGGTCGCATACAATAGTCTCAGGAAGAGAAAGTTTATGTGTAACTTGAATATTTTTTAGATTCAGTGACTTTTTGTAAAAGATAGCCACTCCACCTCCTCTGCGGGTTTCGCGATCTGACTGAAAAACATGATCCTCTTTGTTTGAAATAATGGAGTCAGGGAGTGATGAGTTCAGCCATGTTTCGCAAACAAATATAGTATCAAATGTACCAATGTTTAACAAGAGGATAAATTCAGGCAATTTATTTACAATGCTTCTTGCATTTATCAATTTGCATTTAAGATCTGCAGTGTTTGGTGTAGAAGAAGTAAGGGGCGTGCGTACCTAGTTTTGAATGATAGTTGGTTGAGGGTTATGTACGACGGGTGGTTGGAGGTTGGATGGTTGTTCAATATTTGGTAGAACAATGGATGGTTGGAGATTTTGCACAGGTGGTTGGAGGTTGGTTGGTTGAATATCGGTTGGTTGAACAAAGGTTGGTTGAAAATTGGTTGGTTGAACAAAGGTTGGTTGCACAGTGGATGGTTGGTGATTCTGTAAGACGGGTGTTTGGAGGTTGGATGGTTGAACATTGGTTGGTTGAGGGTTCTGTACAACGGATGTTTTGAAGTTTAATGAGAAGGATGGTTGGATGTTTTGATTGACGGATGTTTGGATGCTTTGATTGAAGTGGGGTTGGGTGTTGGCTAAATGATTATAGTTTTTTCTTTTTATGCAGTCAGCATGGTAGTCAATGTAAAGGTTGGTTTCACCTTCTTCTTGCCATCTTTTGAGTTCTGTGCGAAGTTCACGGGATCGAATTTGTTGCATAAATGATAGGTCAGGTCTTGCTCTTAGTTTGTTGAGGCTGAGGTTGGTTCTGGCAATTGTGTTTATAATATGAATGAAATTACGTTTGCTGGACTCATTTATGCAGATGACTCTACAGAATTTAGGTGCCACCAAGCCATCGCTGTTTTTGAATTCAGGTCCATCTCTGGAGACTTCAGTTATTTCATTAGGGTTGAAGGTGGAGGATGGATTGTAATTTAAAATGATGTTACGTATTTTGTCGATATCTAGCTCATTTGTATTTTCTAATCCAAATAATATAGCATTTTGGCATTTTTGTTCTCTCTCAATGGTATCTTTTACTAATATTGCTACATTGTTTGGATGATTGGCAGATGTTTGTGGTTTAGTTTGTGTAAAAGGCAATGTTTGTTGGATTGGGAATAGATTTTGATCAGCTGCGTTTCCATTTTTTTGTGCTGTAATTTTATTTTCAAGATTTGTGATATTTCCTCCTGATATATACATTCATAATATTACAAAGCTATATGAATTGCATAACATTCAATATAGTCCCTTTACTTAAAATATTCTGACATATCAGCTGCAAAATTCCTGATGTTGGATTTTTTCTGATGTTGATGGTAATTGCATAGCCATGCAAAAAATTCTTAGCTTTTTTGTCATCTAGTAATCCTCTGTATTTGAGAAGTTATGATAGTTCTAAATTGTCATAAAACATTAATCTCATCCTGATGAAAATAAAAATAATGTGGCAATTTGTATATGTCTTTCCTATACTAAATAATTAGTGGGTGCCTTTTTTTAACCCATTCAGACTATGGATTTGGGGTACATCTCAAATGAACACAAAGTGTGTTGGGCTGGGTTCTGAGTTGCTGGGAAAACCCTAATATGAGCTACAGATTTCTTGGTCCTTCATCACAATCACAAAACAGTTACCAGTATAGGCTAGAATGGATTACTTCCTCCTCATTGCTTTGAGCAATATGAAATAAATGAATAACAACCAAGAAGGAAAGCAATGTGGAAATGCTATTCCTCCCTTTCTTTTTTCCCTACTAACGTGAGTCTGGCAGTACTTTGCACCTGTATGTGTGATCTGTAAAATCAACTCCTACCAAGAGTAATAAGGTTGTTTGCACATTTTCCCAAGTTTATTGAGAATAAAGTGATCAAGCACTAGTCTACTCATTATATTTGCACTCATTTTTACCCTTTTTCACTGGTAAGGTTGGACTTGGGAAAAATGGATTTTTTTTTATTAGAAGATAGGCTGAGTTTGAAATTGAAGACATATTTTATTAAGAAGGGATTGGCTAATGTTTATGAAGAAATCCACACACACAAAAAGGGAACTTTTCTCTGAATTATCAGACCAAATCTAGGTGCATAATATGTTAATAATATTGCTCTTACAGAAGCATAGATTGAAATTGGTTTTCTTTTGATATTTTAAGCCTATGAGAGAGCATAAAAGAATGATGACAAAGGTCAGGCTTTGCTTTCACACATATATGGAAAGGAACGCAGGATACAGTCTCTAACACCAGCTATGTTTTCCTTGAGTCAATTCCTCTTCTCAGTTTTCATCTGTCGATCAATGATGTTTCTATTTCAGGAAATATTTTGGGGTGGAGCTGATTGTGGACTAAAGAGATTTGTGTTTTCATTCTGCTATCAGTACCAATCTGCTTTTCTTTCTGAAGAAGTGGCTTCCAGCCTCCCTCCTCCTCCCCCCTCTCGCCTCCCTCTCTTCTTCATTTCCCATAAGAGATGACAGACGGTCCTGTAATTTGGTTGCATGCGCTCGACTGAAGCAACACCTGCCTCCATCCCAAGGGAAGCAGAGGGGTTCATCCCAAGCTAAGGAAGAGCCAAAGACAAATCTGAAACCCAGTGAGAGGTTACAGAGAGATTTTTCTAGGGAGGGAGGAAGGGAGGGAAGGAAGGAAGGAAGGAAGGCTAAAAAACAAATTATGTAATAAACGGTCCATATGATTGGGTACCAGAATTATATGAATAGAGAAACAGTAAGAAAAAGACCAAAGATATGTAAAATATATTAAAGGAATAGTAAGAATGTATACAATGTGGAATTAAAAAATACTGTAGTCTCAAATATCTACAAGGATTTTTTTTTATTCCTTTGCAAGGAATAAACTTGCAAAGTCTCTTATCATTACAAACTGGGGAAGTCTGGGAATTGAAGTCCACATATAGAATAGAATAGAATAGAATTTTTTATTGCCCAAATGTGATTGGCCACACAAGGAATTTGTCTTGGTGCATATGATCTCAATGTACAAAAAAGAAAAGATACGTTCATCAAGAATCATAAGGTACAACACTTAATGATAGTCATAAGGTACAAATAAGCAATCAGGAAACAATATCAATATAAATCGTAAGGATACAAGCAACAAAGTTGCAGTCGTACAGTCCTAAGTGGAAGGAGATGGGTGATGGGAATGATGAGAAGATTCATAGTAGTGCAGACTTAGTAAATAGTTTGACAGTGTTGAGGGAATTATTTGTTTAGCAGAGTGATGGCGTTTGGGAAAAAACTTCTTGTGTCTAGTTGTTCTGGTATGCAGTGTTCTATAGTGTTGTTTTGGGGGTAGGAGTTGAAACAGTTTATGTCCAGGATGTGAGGGGTCTGTAAATATTTTCACAGCCCTCTTTTTGATTCGTGCAGTATATAGGTCGTCAATGGAAGGCAGATTGGTAGCAATTGTTTTTCCTGAAGTTCTAATTATTCTCTGAAGTCTGTGTCTGTCTTGTTGGGTTGCAGAACCAAACCAGACAGTTATAGAAGTGCAGATGACAGACTCAAAAATTCCTCTGTAGAATTGGATCAGCAGCTCCTTGGGCAGTTTGAGCTTTCTGAGTTGGCACAGATAGAATATTCTTTGTTGTGCTTTTTTGATGATGTTTTTGATGTTAGCTATCCATTTTAGATCTTGCGATATAGTAGAACCTAGAAATTTGAAGGTCTTGACTGTTGATACTGCGTTGTCTAGTATTGTGAGAGGTATGGAAGGGTTTCTCCTAAAGTTTACCACCATTTCTATGGTTTTGAGTGTGTTCAGTTCCAGATTGTTTCAGTCGCACCATGAGGCTAGTTGTTCAACCATCTGTCTGTATGCGGATTCATCATTGTCTTGAATGAAACCGATCACTGTTGTGTCATCTACGAACTTCAGTAGTTTAACAGATGGATTGTTAGAGATGCAGACATTGCTATACAGAGAGAAGAGAAGTGGTGAGAGCACACAGTCTTGGGGGCCCCCTGTGCTAATTATACAGGTATCTGATGTGATTCTGCTTAGCTTCACTTGCTGCTTCCTGTTTGTTAGGAAACTTATGATCCATTTACAAGTGTGTTCAGGTACCTGTAGCTGGTTTAGCTTAGTTAGAAGAGTGTGTGGAATGATGGTATTGAATGCTGAACTAAAGTCTACAAAGAGGACCTTGCGTAGGTCTTTGGAGATTCAAGATGTTGTGGGATGTAGCGCAGAGCCATATTAACAGCATCATCTGTTGATCTATTTGCTCAGTATGCAAATTGCAA
This sequence comes from Ahaetulla prasina, assembly GCF_028640845.1. NCBI lineage: Eukaryota > Metazoa > Chordata > Lepidosauria > Squamata > Colubridae > Ahaetulla > Ahaetulla prasina. Next base: position 188,980,222 of record NC_080540.1, read on the forward strand.
GGGGTTTAACAGCGGATCCGTGATGGTTTTCAAGTAGGAAAGCACTAGCCTTTCAAAGGTTTTCATGACTACAAGTGTAGAGCAACTGGTCTGTAGTCATTCAGTTCCTTGATGATGAGCTTCTTTGGTACTGGAATGATAGTAGAGTGTTTGAAGCAAGAAGGAACATAGCACATCTCTAGCGATTTATTGAAGATTTGGGTGAAGATGGGGGCCAATTGGTCAGCACAAACTTTTAAGCAAGAAGGAGTTATCTTGTCTGTGCCTGGAGCTTTTCCTGGCTTTTGTCTGTGAAATAGGTCTTGCACTTCCTTTTCTGTGATCACTAGGGGTTGTGAACCCAATGGGATGGGGTCAGTTGTAGGAGGCTTAGCTGTTGTTGGTGTGTCTGAGATGGGGGTTGTGGAGATAGGTGGCTGTAGTTTCCTTTCAAACCTGCAGTAAAACACGTTCAGGTCATCTGCCAGTTGCTGATTTCCTTCAGCCTGGGAAGGAGGTTTGCTGTAGCTGATGATATTTTTAAGAGTTTTCCACATGTTTGCTGCCTCATTTGTTGAGAACTGATTCTTTAGCTTGTCAGAGTAGCTGCTTTTTGCTGCTCTGATCTCCCTTGTTAATACATTTCTGGCCTGATTGTACAGCATTTTATCACCTTTTCTGTAGGCTTCCTCTTTGGAATGAAGTAGCTGCTTACATTTAGCTGTGAAGCAAGGTGTGTTGTTACTGTATATTTGCAAGTTCCTGGTTGGTACACATAGGTCTTCACAGAAGCTGACATATGATGTTACAGTATCTGTGAATTCATTCAGGTCTACAGAGGTATCTTCAAAAATATTCCATTCAGTGCAGTCAAAGCAAGCCTGTACTTTAACTTTGCCTCCTCAGTCCAAGTCTTCACTGATTTAATTGTTGGTTTTGTGGTTTTAAGTCTTTGCTCGTAAACAAGTACAAGGTGAATCATGATCAGAGTGTCCTACAGCTGCTCATGGTAAAGACCAATAAACATCTTTTAGTGTTGTATAGCAATGGTCTAAAGTATTCTTGCCTCTAGTGGGACAATTGACATGCTGAAAGTATTTTGGTAGCTCTTTCCTTAAGTTTGCCTTGCTTAGATCTCCCAAAATAATGGCCAGTGAATCGGGGTATTTGGCTTCAGTCTCCATAATTTGGGCAGCTAGAGTTCATAATGCCTTGTTTACACAGGCTTGTGGTGGGACATAAACAGGAATTAGAAAAAATGAGGAAAATTCATGAGGTGAATAGTATGGTTTGCAGTTGATAATTAATGTCTCCAAGTTTTTGTCATAGAATTTATATATTATAGTTATATCCTGAGACCAGCTGTTGATATATAAGCATAAGCTTCCTCCCTTCTTTTTACCAGATGTTTCTGCAATTGTCAGCTTTGGAAGCCATATTAGGCCGAAGGCTTCCACACGCTGCCACTTTCTCCAATGTGGGAAAGTAGGGGGGGTGAGGGTACAAGGGGCAATTAGACATAACAACATTTTTCCTGCCGGTCAAGGTCAGGCTGGGTTCCCATCTGGAGAAGGAGTGGCCGGAGTGATGCTTCGACATGGGACGGTTGAGGATTGGAGCATGTGACTGGCAGAGGGGTCCTGAGGGTGGAGATTTTGGAGTTTGTATTACTGAGGCAAGAACCTGAATCCCCAGTTTTGGTTTTCATCCAACTATGCCAGTTTACCTATGCTAGTAAAAGAACTTTGAAAGATGTTGGCTTCAGAGTCTTTTCTGCAGGAGGGGTTTTCTGGAACGCTGTCTGATCATTGAATCTGGAACCCTGGGATATGCAGACTGCTATTTTCAATTGATTCATTTAACCAGGTTTCAGAGAAGCATAGGGCTGCTGAATTGTAAAAATCAGAATAGTATCTGTTTAAAAGGAGTATTTCATCCATCTGATTAGCAAGTGAACGTACGTTTTTGGAATGCTGACATTAAACTGAAACTCCTTTTTAGCATAGCGGCACACCCTACCCACCCCCGTGGGGCCGTCAGGGATGTGTGCCCCAGCATCCACCAAAACCTTTTGGTGGTGCAAAGACCCAGTGAAAATGGAAAGAAAAGAAGAAGTCCTGGAGGGGGCAGTGGGCCCAGAGTCTCAAGAACTTATTGATACTGGATTCTCCCCATTGGAAGAGGTGGTGTGGGGCCTCGAGGCTGCAGAAACTGCTCAAGACCTAGGATCGCGATCCAAGAGATCTGATTCCTGGAGAAGTTGCCAGTCTGACCCGACTCCTGAAAGGGGACCATAGGTGAGATCTCCAGAGGAGCGTGGCATTCCCAGCCAAGCGAAGTCTCCCCTTCCTACCTTCCGGGCAGAGTGGAGAGACGGAAAACCTGGGAGATCTGGGGATTCAAGGGAATGGAGTTTGCCAACCCCCATAAGATCACAATCCCTTACCGGGCTCCTGGAAAGGTTTGAACGCTTGGAAATGGGGAGCTTTGTACCCCCTCCCACCTCCCTCAAGAGAAATGGAACTTAGCCCAGCCTAGATTCACCTTTCCCCCTTGGAAGGAGGGGGGAATTGGGGGGCTCAAGCCCATTCCGATGAGTCCAGAGACAATCCGATCACCTCCCAGGCGCAGCAGGGAATTTACATGGCTGGAATGCATCCAACGCAAATGGCTTGGGGAAGGCAACCCCCCCTTAAGGAACCCTTCCCCCTGCCAGGCCCTGAGCTCCCCCTTGCTGCTTCCATCCCCCCAGGCTGGGCATTCTACTCGGACAAGGATGGATCCAATGCCAGTGGCAGCCAGCTTCTTCTGCTCCATTCTTCCATGGATCTCCCTGGGCCCTGTATGGTCCATCTATCCAAGCAGCACAAAGGGGTTTGATCCAGCAGCTGGCCAGAATTCCACCCTTCTACAGCCCAGCAAGCAACTCCGGCGTCAACAGCCCTTCCCCCTCAACAGGGGCCTTTCCAGCAACCCGCAGTGGCTGTGCCTCAAATTCCTCCCCAACTGCCGGCAGCCGAGCCGCCACCCCTGACCCACCCACCCTCACTTCAGAACAACTTTTGATGGCACTCCACACAAACTAGCTTACTTTCTCAGCAGAATCTGGGCTCATGTAGATCAATTTGGAGACCAATACTAATTGGAACTTGACTTAATAACAGCTATCTCTGATGGAATGAATGAAGGAGAAACCTCTGAGTGGATTGCCCAGCTCCACAATGAACATGTTGCAGAATTGAATGACATTGCAGGTTCGTTGCACTGCTCAGAGCCAGATTTGAAGATGAAGATCGTATCGCAAACAGTGAAGCCACCATAAAAACAATGAAACAAGGATGACTTCCAGTTTGGCTCCGCTTCGTGCAGAAGCAGCTATGATTTAGCTGCTAACTCCCTAGTCTGTAAAGCTGTCAGGACATCATAAATCTGGGTCCGACAGCTTGGAATGCTTTCCTTCGGGCAAAGAAGGAAAGATGAGCAATTAGGTTGAGGTTGAGATGCCCTAATAAGCTTTTAAAGCTTGCGGGAAGTTCTCCTTCTATAACCTGATAAGCTCCTGGCTGGGTGAGGCATTTGCCTTTATGGCAAACAAGCGGCGTCAATTTCCACGGCAGGAATTGATTTATGATGGATTGTAACGTGGACGGAGCAGAAACTGGAGTTCTAGCACTTGTTTGTAAGAAGACTGTAAGCCCCTGAGGATTTATTTGCTGCGAAGATAGGAGAGAAGAAAGCAAATGGCGGTTTTGTGGAATGTGTGTACTGAAGGAAGATCTAGAACCGAGGGAGGCCATTGTTCCTCAGATTGCCGGTTGTGAATCCCTCTATGTGAGGTGGGGCCATAGGAATCAGTTGGGCTTGTTGATCGCGTACCTGGCTCCTTGCTGCGTGACCACAGCCCTGCCCGAGCTGTTGGAGGTACTTGCCTCTGTGGCGGTTGAGACCCCCAGACTTATAGTCATGGGGAGTTTCAACTGCCATCGGCTGGCTTGCTATCGACTGCAGCTCGGGAGTTCAAACTTCCATGACGGCCTTGGACCTGATTCGGGTAAATGATTATTTACGCACATGGAGGCACACTGGACCTGATTTATATCTCTGGTCAGTGGTTAAATGATCTGGAATTAGATGATTTAGTAACAGAACCGATGTCATGGTCGATCATTTCTCCTTGACTAGACTTCCGAACCGCCATCCACCATCGCAGGGAGACGGAACCTATACGGTGGTTCCGTCCCAGGCACCTGATGGACCCTGAGAGGTTCCGGACGGAGCTTGGGCCATTCCCTGAGGATCTGGCCCACGGCACGACTGAGGAACTAGTTGCGGCCTGGGAGCGGCCGCGGCTGGGGCCTTGGACCGTGTCGTGCCTTTGCGACCTCTGACCCGGCGCAGATCTCGTTTGGCCCCTTGGTTCTCCGAGGGGCTGAGGGAGATGAAACGCCAGAGAAGACGTCTAGAGAGCACCTGGAGGTCCAGCCGTTCCGAAGCTGATCGGACACTAGTTAGGTCCTATTCTAGGACCTACCTAGTGGCAATGAGGGAGGTGAGGCGCTCATATGCCTCCACCCTCATTGCGTCGGCAGATAACCGCCCGGCCACCCTGTTTCGGGTGACCCGCTCCCTCCTTCATCAGGAGGTGCGGGATGACCCGTTGCAGGGACATGCTGAGGAGTTTAGTGGTTATCTATACGATAAAATCGCTCAGCTCCGGGATGGTCTGGACCGAAATTGGGATGATCCAAGCGAGGGAGAGGAGCCTCGTCTTGTTGAGTCCATTTGGGATGAGTTTGAACCTGTGGCTCCGAGGGGCGTGGACAGGTTGTTGGGAGACTTCACGCCACTACATGTTTACTGGACCCATGTCCTCCCTGGCTGGTTCTGGCCACTCAGGAAGTGACACGAGGCTGGCTCCAGGGGATCATCAACGCTTCTTTGTTGGAAGGGGTTTTCCCTGCCACCTTGAAAGAGGCGGTGGTGAGACCCCTCCTCAAGAAGCCCTCCCTGGACCCAGCTATTTTGGGTAATTATCGTCCAGTCTCAACCTTCGCTTTGTTGAAGGTTGTAGAGTGCTGTGGCGACAGCTACCCCAATACCTGGATGAAGCCGTCTATCTAGACCCGTTCCAGTCCGGCTTCCGACCGGTACAGCACGGAGACAGCTTTGGTCGCATTGGTGGATGATCTCTGGAGGCCAGGGACAGGGGCTATTCCTCTGCCCTGGTCCTATTAGATCTCTCAGCGGCTTTTGATACCATCGACCATGGTATCCTGCTGCGCCGTTGGGGGATTGGGAGTGGGAGGCACCGTGTATCGGTGGTTCTCCTCCTATCTCTCTGACCGGTTGCAGGCGGTGTTGACAGGGGGCAGAGGTGCGAGGACCTCACTTGTGGGGTGCCGCGGGGTCGATTCTCTCGCCCTTCTGTTCAACATCTATATTAAACCGTTGGGTGAGATCATCAGTGGCTTTGGGTGAGATACCAGCTGTACGCTGATGACACCCAGCTGCTTCTCCACCCAGGCCACCCCAATGAAGCTGTTGAAGTGCTGTCCGGTGTGTGGAAGCCGACGGGTCTGGATGGGGAGAAACAGGCTCAAGCTTAATCCTCCAAGATGGAGTGGCTGTGGATGCGGCACCCGATTCAGTCAGCTGCAGCCGCGGCTGACTGTTGGAGGCGAGTTATTGGCCCCAAAGGATAGGGTGCACAACTTAGGTGTCCTCCTGGATGAACGGCTGTCGTTTGAAGATCATTTGACGGCCGTCTCCAGGGGGGCCTTCCACCAGGTTCGCCTGGTTCGGCAGTTGCGCCCCTTCCTTGATCGGGATGCCTTGTGCACGGTCACTCATGCGTTCGTTACCTCTCGCTTGGATTATTGTAATGCTCTCTACATGGGGCTCCCCTTGAAGTGCACTCGGAGGCTTCAGTTAGTCCAGAATGCAGCTGCGCGGGTGATAGAAGGAGCTCCGCGTAGCTCCCATATAACACCGCTCCTGCACAGACTGCACTGGCTACCTGTGGCCTTTCGAGTGCACTTTAAGGTGTTGGTTACTACCTTTAAAGCGCTCCATGGCTTAGGGCCTGGGTACTTACGGGACCGCCTGCTGTTACCACATGCCTCCCACCGACCCGTACGCTCTCACAGAGAGGGACTTCTCAGGGTGCCGTCCGCCAAGCAATGTCGGCTGGGGGCCCCCAGGGGAAGGTCCTTCTCTGTGGGGGCTCCCACCCTCTGGAATGAACTTCCCCCGGGTTTACGCCAAATACCTGACCTTCGGACATTCCGTCGCGAACTGAAGACACATCTTTTATTCGCGGGGCTGGCTTAAATTGATTTTAACAAATTTTAAATTCTTAGAAATTAATTTTAAATGGGTTTTAGCTTATTATATATTTTACTTCTCAGGCCAATTTTAAAATAAGTTTTTAACTGCATTTTAAATTTGTATATTGTACCGTCTGTTTTATTCTTGCCTGTACACCGCCCTGAGTCCTTCGGGAGAAGGGCGGTATAGAAATCAAATAAATAAATAAATAAATAAATAAATAAGTAAATAAATAAACGAAAGTAGAAATGTTTACTAACGGCTAGTGTTGAAATAGAAGAAAGAAGATACATAGAAACATACTGACTAAACGGAAGACATGAGAATTTTATGATTTATATCTTTTCTTTTTCTTTGGGATTATAGTGATTTAGAAGAAAAGTTTTTTGAATTTTTTTTTCTAAATATTTTTTTTTCTCTTAGTCTGTTATTAAATTATATTTTTTTTAAAAAATGGCTTTTAAGCAAATAGTGCCAAAAGTGTGTCGAAATAGAAGATACATAGAAAGATACTGACTAAATGGAAGAAATGAGAATCTTATGATTTATATTTTTTCTTCTTCTTTGGGATTTAGAAGATAAGTTTTTTTGAAACTTTCTTTTCTAATTTTTTTTTCTTTCTTTTTCTTGGTCTATTATTAAGCTATCCTTTTTTTTTTTTTTAATGGCTTTTAAGCAAATAGTGCCAAAAGTCATTAAAAACTTTGAAATTTCTTCAGCTCAGATTCAAAAATTAAAAGAAGAAATCAAAAAGGAAGTAAGAAATTCTTTACAGGAGTTTTTGGAGAGTCACTTTTTAGAAATAAATCAAAAATTTGACGAAATAGAGAAAGAGATGTTGGATTTCAAGGAAGTGGTGGAAGAGCAGAAGAGGGAAATGAAAATGGTAATTGCGCAAATATTAAGCTCTTGTATTCAGATGGAGGATGATCTTGCAGAAATTAATAAAGCTAATTTAGAGTTGCAAAGGAAAATAGAAGAAATTCAAAAAAATCAAAACAATTGGAACTTAGATAATAAGATGGAAGATATAAAGGCAAAGGTAGATAGGGCAGATGAAGAAAGAGTAATATTACAATATAGATTAATGGAATATGCTATAAGGGTGAGGGGGTTGAAACAAAATAGGAAGGAAAATTTAAAGGAGATTTTTACGCAAGCCTTTGCTCTGATAAAAGGTGTGGAGCCAGAAGATTTTGAGACTAATATTGAAAGAATTTATCGTGTTAATTCTTGGGGGGCAAGACAAAATAGAGTACCTAGGGATGTGGTTATTTATTTTACAACTAAAAAGGTTAGGTATGAAATTTTGCAAGCCTTTTATAAAAATAAATTTCAGATATTGGGACAAGATATAAAAATGATGAAGGAAATTCCTCCTAAAATGTTAAGAAACAGAAGAGAATTTGTTTTTTTGGTGGATGAGTTTAAGAAATATCAGATATATTTTAGATGGGAAGTCCCAATGGGTTTGTCAGTGAATTTTAGAGGTAGAAAGTATTTTCTTAATTCAGTTATGAAAGCGAGACATTTTTATATTAATGTTTTAAAGAGTGGGAATCCTTTGTTGTTAGATGCTAAGTTAATTGGTTTGGAAATGATGGAAAATAGAATGGGAGAGGGGAGGAATGTTTAAGATGTGAATAGGATGATTATGATTAATTTTTGGAATTGATTTGTTTAGGATATAAATTATAGGATTTTTGATATTTGCTATTTGTATGGTATAAATCTATGGGATGATATTACTCAATTGTGAAGGATGGAAAGTGAAATTTATGAATTTAGATAATGTGGATGTAATGATTTTAACTGTTTACTGTTATAATGTGGATGTAGTCTAAATGATTATTTGCTTGATATTTGATTGATGGAGTAGTATTGGAAGACTGAATATTAAATCTTATGACAATTGAAGAAATATATAAGTGATGAAAATTTGAATTTGAGAAGCTGGATTGTAATTTAAGAAATGGACTTATGAAATTTGAAGGGATATACAAGTGGGCAGAAAAAAAAATTTGAACTTTAGAAGATGGACTAATTTTTAAAATGGACTGTAAGAAGAATGGACATTAAATGTTATGGCAATTGAAGAAATATATAAGTGATAAAAATTTGAGTTCGAGAAGATGGACTGTAATTTGAGAAATGGACTTATGAAATTTGAAGGAATATACAAGTGGGGGAAAAAATTGAATTTGAGAAGATGGATTAATTTTAAAAATGGACTGTAAGAAGGAGTAATATGTGAAGTTGGTATTGTTTCTTTTCTTTTCTTTTCTTTTATTATTCTTTCCTATCTTTTTATTTTTATTGTGAGGGGATCTATAGTTTTAAGGTGGGAGGTTATGTATATTTTGTATACTTTAGCTTGTGATTGTTGGTCATAATACCCGGTATTTGCTCTGGGAAGTCTGGGGGAAAGGAGGAAGAAATGAATCAACAAGTGATACATGGATTGATTATTAATGTACAGTAATTTTGAAGATATGAATTAAAATTTAAAATGATATTGGGATGCTCAACTGCCATTTCAGGAAGAAAAGGAGAGAGTAGAAGGAGGAAGAAAGTAGGTAGGAAAGTGTAGAGAAGGAGGAGGGAATAAGAGGTTAGATAGTGGAAGAAGGGAGGAGTGGAGAAGGAGGAGAGGAAGTAGTAAAGTGAAGGAGATGAAGGATGGGAAAGTAGTAGAGGGTAGAGAGGGAGGTTGTGTAGTAAGGAAGTGGCAGTCGGGCAGGCCTGAATCAGTAATAAATAAAAATTAATGATTAATGATGGATAATAGTTTGTTTTTTTATTATTATTTTTATTTTTAAATTTTTTTCAACAAACAAAAAAGAAAATACATTATTACACCCTTGTGCTATACATAAAAGGAAGATTTGGGTCTTTGGATATATCCTCATGATTGCCAAAATCCACGTTCTCGAGGTACAGGTACTGAAGCGTCCAATTTTCCAAGCGCATAGTCCACAAATGGTTTCCAAGTCTTCCAGAAAATATCTTCTTTATACACACCACTTCTAATTTTAATATCACATGTCAGTTTATCATTTAAGGCTAATTTCCACATTTCAGAATTCCACTCTTCTATTCTAAAAATCACATCTAATTTCCAATATCTAGCTATTATAATTCTACCTATTATAATCATAATTCTAATCAATTCCTTTTCATATTTTGTTAATTCGGTTTCCTTAATTATCAATAATAATATAGTTTCTGGATTTAATATTGTTACTTTCCCCATCGTTTCAAATATCCTTTTCTCCAACTGTTGCCAAAAACTTTTAACCTTATCACATTTATACCACATATGTTCATAAGTCCCCAATTCCATCTCACATCTCCAACATTTTTTACTAATTTTTTTATCCATTTGTGACAATCTTACTGGAGTCAAATACCATTTCAAACAACTTTATAATTATGCTCTTTAATCCTTATAGATAAAGTTCTCATAATTCTACTATTCAATTCACATTCCAATCTGACTCTGGTATTTCAATATTAAGATCTTTTTCCCAATTTGCCCTCATCACTCTTTGTAATTTTTCATCAAATTTATAATCTTATAAATCTTACTAACGAGTCCCTTTAGCCCAATTTCATCTTTCATAATCCGAGATACTAAATATTCAAATTCAGTTTCACATCTATTTATCAAATAATTTTCCCTTAATTTTTTTATCCATTTTTCTATCTGTATTTTTTCAAACCAACTTAACCCTAACTTTTCAATAATTTCTTTATTCCTCCTTTCATTTTCCATAACTTTTATCCAATCTCTAATAATTTCTATATTTTCCTCTTTAATCACTTCATTCGTTTATATTATTTTTAATGCCAATTCAATTGTCTCCCCAAAAGATTATATCCGAATTAAAATTTTAACAAATTTATTCCACATTTTACTTAATCCTTTAACCAATAACTTCTAATTACACATTTTGAATTTGCTTTATCTAAAACCACCTTGATCCAAATTTCTCTATATCCTTAACTCTAAGTCTCCAATAGTTCTCTTCACCTTTAAATATTTTTACCACTATCGGGATACCATACGCACAGTAATAATTAAATAATTTGGGGATTCCCAATCCACCTTCCTTTTGATTTTGATACCACATTTTCTTCACTAATCTAGGTCTTTCACCATTATTTATCCAGTTTTTCTGATATCCTTCAATATCTTTCTCTGTCAAATTTAGGAAGCATCTCGAATAAAAGTTAAACTTGGGCAGCAACATCATCTTACATTGCAATTCTACCAAACCAAGACAACTTTAACATTTTATATTTGTCTATCTTCTTCTCAATTTCATTAATCACCACATCATAATTAAGTTTTTCAATTCTTTAACCTTGGTGAAAGCACTATACCCAAATATTTCAATGTATTTTAATCCTTATCCCAAATTGCTCTTGCATATTCTCACACTCATTTTCCATTACTATCCATCAATAATTCTGACTTTGACCAATTTACTTTCAGACCTGTCATTTCCTCAAATTCTTTCAAATGCTTATATATCTTTTCAGGTCTTTCTCTACATTTTCAAAATAATTAAAGTATCATCCGCGTATTTATCTTATACCCTTATATCCTTCTAATTCTTCATCTTTTCTATCATTTTGTCAAAATTTCCATAATAATAAAAATAATGTTGGGGACAGGACATCCTTGTCTCGTACCTCTTCTAATTTTATCTCTTCAGTTAATATTCCATTCACCTTCACTCTTGCACTGCTTTTTGATACAATTTTGAAATAACATGTATAAACTTATTACAAGCCTAAAGCCTCCACAATTACTTTAATAGTTTCCCATTACAGAATCAAAAGCTTTAAAAATATCCAATGATACTATACCAATTTTATCACCATTATGTTCAGCTACATCTATAATATTTAATACTCTTCTAACAATATCACTCATATATCTACCCTTCACAAATACTTGGTTGTAACTTATATCTATCTATAAATCTATTTAATCTATTACTTATAATAGCAGTAAATATCTTTGCATCCTGATTAATTAAAGAAATGGGCGATAGGACTCAATCCTTTCTAAATCTTTATCTGGCTTAGGAATTAGGGATATCACCGTTCTATTCCATGAAGTACTTCTCCACCATGTAATATTCCATTAAATAATTTTTGCAATCTTGGTATTATTAATTCTTTAAATTCTTTATAGAACTCAACAGGTAATCCATTTCACCTGGAGCTTTCCTAATTTTATTTTTGTATAATCCATTAATCTCATCTTGTGTTATATCTTCTTCCATCAATTCCTTATATGTTTGATCAATTTTCACATATTTTTCTAAATAGCTTTGCAATTTTCCCGATTAACTGTTTCTTTGAATATAGATTCTGAAAAATTTCTAACCACTTCACATTTCTCTAATTTTTATAACATCTTATACCTCTGTCATCTATCAAAACTCCAATTTCTCTCTTCTCTCTTTTATTTTTCGCCATCTTTGCCAATAACTTAGAATTTCTGTTACTAAATTCAAAAAAATTCCTATTTAAATATCTCAAATTTCTTTTTACCAACTCTGTATCCTCTTCTATCATTTTATTTCTTAACATATTAAGCTCCTGAAGAATTTTTTTTTCTTTAGTAAGCAAAAATTGATTTTCCAATTCTTTAATCTGGTTTTTATTTTTATTTATTTATTTATTATTCATATTTATATACCGCCCTATCTCCCAAAGGACTCAGGGCGGTTTACAGGTATTTAAAAACAGATAAATACAGTCTAAAAACAATTAAAAAACTTATTCTAAAAGCCTAATAATTAAAAATATAAGAATAAAACCCAATTTAAAACCCGTAAATTAAAATCTAGCTCAGTCCTCCAATTAAATAATATGTTTTAAGCTCATAAGGTAATCAACCACAGTCCTATTATTCCATGACAGAAGACTTCCTGGTGCCACACATTGCCTTCACTGAATCCCTCTCTGTAATTTTAATATTCTAGCAATCTCCGTAGATAATTCTATGCCATGGGCGCTTTAGTGGTCACAAATGAAGCGCAAACCTTAGCCAGTGCAGTCTGCGAGGATTGTTATCAACACGACTCCCTCTTTACCAAGCAACATTCTGGACTAACTGTAGCCTCGGATGCCCTTCAACCATGTAGACATTGCAGTAATCCAGGCGAGCCCAAGTGCGTGACTGTGCATACATCCCGGTCCAAAAAAACTGGCGCACCAGGCGAACCTTAATCTCCTGGAGTCAAATGATCTTCTAGACAGCCGTTCGTCAGGAGGCGCTAAATTTGCGCACTCAATGACTCGCCACCGATGGTCAGCATTAGCTGACTGTGCGGGATGGCATCACAGCCACTCTGTCTTGGAATTGAGCTTGAGCCTGTTTCTCCCCATCCAGACCCTACCCAGACAGCACTTGATAGCCGTTGGGGTGGTCAAAATACAGCTGGGTGTCATCAGCATACAGCTGGTACCTCAAACCACTGATGATCTCACCAGCGGCTTCATGTAGATGTTGAACAGAAGGCGAGGATCGACCTGCGGCACCCACAAGTGAGGCGCCTCACCTCTGCCCCCTGTCACACCGACTCGGTCAGATAGGAGGAGAACCACCGATACGGTGCCTCACTCCCAATCCCTCCAGCCGGCAGCAGGATACCATGGTCGATGGTATCAAAGCGCTGAGAGGTCTAATAGGACCAGGGCAGAGGAACAATATCCTGGCCTCCAGAGATCATCCTGCGACCAAAGCCGTCTCCTTACGGGCAAAACCGGACTGGAGCTCTAGATGCTTCATCCAGGTGTAAACTGATATGCCACCATACTCTCTACAACCTTGCAAGCAGGTTGGAGACTAACGATAATTACCTAAAACAGCCGGGTCAGGAAGGCTTAGGTCTCACCGCCTCTTTCAAGGCGGCGGAAGACACCCTCCACCAAAGCGATTTAATGGAGCCAGCCTCGTGTCACCTCCTGAGTGGCCAGCACCAGCCAGGAGGCATCCATACATGTGGCATTCAGCCTACCCCAACCTGTCCATGTCCTCAGCCACAGGGTCAAACTCATCCCAGACAATGTCACCAAGACCACCTCGCGCCTCACCTGAGTAATTTTGGTCCAACCGTCCGAAGCTGAGCGATTTTATCGTATAGATAAATTAAACTCCTCAGCGTCCTGCAGCGGGTCATCCCGCTCCCCTGGTGAAGGAGGCATCACCCAAACATTTCTGACAATGAGGAGGCGTAATCGCTTTCAATGCCACTATGTCTAGTATACTTCTAGTGTCGATCAGCCTCTGAACAGACCTCCAGGAGCTCTCTAGGCGTCTTCTCCGGCGCTTCATCCCCTCAGCTCCTCGGAGAACCAAGGAGCATTGGGACCTTCAGAGCAAGGCACGACATGATCTAATTTGTTAGGCATAACAAGTTCCTCAGACATGCCGTGAGCCAGACCCTCAGGAAATGGAGCTCCGTCGAACCTCTCTTCCATCAGGCGCCTGGGATGGAACCAATTCTCCATCTTGCGGTATGGCGGTCAGAAAGTCCAGGCGAAGGAGAATATCTGACCATGACAAAGGTTCGATGACTATTTCCTTTAAGTCCAGATCTCACCACTGACCAGAGACAAAAATCAGATCGGTACCACCCCCTGTAGCTATCAACTACTTGAGTCAGGTCCAAGGCCGTCATCCGTGAACTACTGCTGTTGATCGGAAGATCAGTTAAAGTCCCCATGACTAAGTCTGGGGTCTCAACTCACCCAGCAAGCACCTCCAGGAGCTCGGGCAGGGCAGCTGTCACGTAAGGAGCCAGTGCCCAGCAAGCCCATCTGACATCTATACTTCACAAAATTCACCCGGCAATCTGAGGTACAGTGGTCTCCCTCAGCTCAGACTCTCTCTAATCACAACAAATTCTCATGATGGAATCAAATTCACATCTGTACCAATTCTAAACCATCTCCTTCTATAAATATAAAGAATAAGATCTGAATTCCTTATTTAACTAATATCTCTTTCCATTTTAATTTTATAATTTTTATATTTCCTACTTGATAAATTAATACTCTCTCTAAACACCTTTCATCGCGTCCCAAACAATTTCAAATTTAACCTCCCGTTATCATTTAATCTCAACTTTCCTCCAATTTTTAAGTATCCATTTTTATCCTTTTCATTTTTATACAATTTCTCCTCATATCTCCAATAGCTTCTTTTTCTCAAAATTAAAATCTAAATCCACCATAACTTCACATGATCAGAATCTTTAAAAATTCCCACATCTACCTTGTCACATTATTCAACAAATCTTTAGAAAGAAAAATATAATCAATTCTAAAATATGTATTATATATCTTAGAGAAAAAGTATATACTCTTTCAATTCCTTTGACCTCTCTCCACATCCACCACGCCGTTTGAAGCATCACATATTTAAAATCCCCATTTTATTTGCTCCTCCACAGCGGTTGGGGTTAGTACTCTATTTTATCTCTGATTAAATTAAAATCCCATACAATTACTTTCCTACACTTTCCTTCTCCAAAATTTTGTTATTTTTCAAGAAATTCTCTTTGTTTTCATTCGGTAAATATAAATTAACAAGTGTCACTTTTTCCTCATTAAGATTTCCAACAATTATTACATATCTTCCATCCTCATCCAAAATTACCTGATGTTTTCAAAATACACCTATCTGATATCAGTGTTGCAACTCCTCTGGCTTTTGAAGTTCCAAATGCTTTTCATATATTTGCATACCTTTTATATACATTCTATTTGAATCTTCAGATTTCTGATGGGTTTCTTGTAGAAATAAAATATCTGGTAAATCTCTTTTAATCTTAAATTCCAATCTTCTTCTTTTTATCTGATTCCCTGTACCCTTCACATTCCATGACATTATCTTTATAACTCCCCTTCAAAATATAAAACTTTCAATCCTATCCCGCATCTTCCTTTCTGTGCCCAAACCCAACACCAAACTCCCACATAACCAACATTTAACATATAAAAAACAACAAGAAAACAAAAAAAAACAAAAAACAAGACAAACAACAAAATACAAACAATCTTCTTCCCCCACATCCTCATCGATTTCGCCTCCATAAAGAGAATGGGGGAGAGGGGACGTGCCAATGTCCGGGCCACTTCTTTCGGGCTGTCTATTTAAATTCATCACTCAAAAAAAAGATAATGATGGCTCTCTCCCGCATTCAACTTCATATTTTCCAAGACTCTTATCTGCTTCTTCTCCTACTGTATCCTCATGACTTTTCTTCTGTTCAACCAACACAGGTGATATTTCTTTCCTCTTTAACCCTTTGGGGTCTTGCCCTCCAATAGCCCCTTTTTCTTCTTCTGGGGTTGATGTTTCCACGTGTGTTCCACCCATCTTAAGCATTTGTCTTTTATCTCCATTAAATCCTCCATCTCAATCAGTCCAAGTTCCGTAAATATAATAGTGCATCTATATCTGGGGTGATTATCGCATCCTTCCTTTATAAAAAAATTTCAATTGTTGTGGTGGCCTCCAATTATATTTAATTCCATTATCTCTCAAAACTTTTGTAATTGGTTTTAAAAAAAATCTCCATGCCCTTTCTTCTCTTGATATATCCGGGAAGACTTGAATAGTCTTCCTTCAAACTTTAAAGCATCTCCATCTCTCACCTTGGCCATAACTTCCAGCTTATCACCAAGATTTGCAAACCTGACAAGCACATTCCTGTTAAAACCATTTTGCCTTCTATATCCAATTCTAAAAACACTTGCCAGATCTGCTATTGTGAACGTAAGTTGCGTATCCAAATCATTAATCCATTTCAAAACCCGCTGTTTCAATTTATCCTCCTTTTCTTCTGAAATCCTGCGGATAACCAAATTATATTTCCTCATCTCTTCTTCCAAGAGACAAATTCTCTTATCTTGCTGCTCATTTTTATAATATATTTCACCAATTTGCCGATCTACTTTTACCTCATGTACATGGATCTGCTCCATTTCATCTTTAATAATTGTCATTTCCTCTCTTTGCTTTGCAAAATTTTCATTCATCTCTTGTTTCATATTTTTCATTTCCGATGTCATTTCCAGTCTCATATTGTCCATACGCTCTGATAGTCCTGCTATTTTTTCCCCAATTTTATTTAAAGCTGCAGCAAGTTGCTGCATTTCTGAAAGTTGTTGAGTCATTTTAAATAATCTTAAAAAACTTTTTTCCAAGCTAGTATTTCAAACCAATTTTACAGAGGGTCTTAATGAAGATCAAGGGACGGCAGTCTTTTAATTGAAGCAAAGCGGCTTATTTGCACTCGTTATCTCTCAGTAGCTTGTGACTCATAGTCACTCCACAAAGAAACACAGATACCTCCCAGCTTTTAAACAATAATCAGCGCCATTTTTTCTCCACGTCAGCAAAGGAGAAAGAAAAAAAAAGACCAACTTAAACTTCAAAACAAAGTCCTTTTTTTGTTTTCTGTGATATAAACAAGCTATTAATTTCCTCTCAAAATAAAAAAAAATAAAAAAAAATTATCCGCCCAGTGAAATCCTATTGCTGCCAGTCAGTCCAACACAAAAGATCGGTTTCTCTTCAGTTAAATTCTTCTCATTAACAAATTCAGTCTTTGAGACGACTTCCGGTGTCCAGAGGCAACGGTCGTCTGGAGGCTTCTCCTGCCCCCAGCGCCCGAATCCGGCCGCCGCCGAGGCCCCCAGGGGCCAGGTGTTCCGAAAAGGACACCTGCCGCACGGACGGCTCGCCAGGGGTCTCCCAGCCGACATACAGGACTGGGGGGACCGATGCTGGCGCGTCCTAGGCTCGGCGGGGTTTGGAGGCCACGGGCCACGGCCATTACTTTGGTCGTCGCCTGGGCCGCTGTGCCCGGTGACACCGGGGCTTTGGATTTATAACTGCAGCAGCCTGGTGGTGAACAGGGAACGGAGAAGAATTGAGGAATGGAGAAGGGAAGGGGATATTGGTAAACGCGAGTGGAGTGCTCCGGAGTGCGGGGGGGTTTTTCTCCCCTGCGGCTGGAAGGAGCACGAGTCATTCTGGAGAGAGGAGAACTTAAAATAAGAAGATTACCGGTTTTGTGGAGCTCTGGAGAGAAGAGGTGATGGAGAAATTTAGGAGGGAGGGTTTGTGGCCCCCCCTCCCTCTGGGGAACAGTGGTGGCGTCCAGCTTCCGCCTTCACTATGAGAATTTTGATGACATCACTTCCTTGACTTCCTGGTTGACTAACTGTACTCTGGACTCGTTGCCCCTGTGAGTGCCCCCTGGTGGATCCGGAGGAAATTACAAGGATACTGTGCTTGCCTGAGGATTTTGAATTTTTTTTTTTTTTTAAATGGCAAAAGGTCAGAGACCAACTGCTGGAGAGATGGAGAGAATTCTGGAAAAGTTATCCAATATGGACAAGAAACTGGATGATTTGCAAAGAGGCCAAACGGAAATAAGAGCAGAAATTGTGACTATCCAAAAGGATTTAAAGGATACTCAACAAGTCTCAGCAGAAAACAAACAGAAAGTGGAAGGTCTGGAGGGTGAGATGCGGGCAGTGCAGAAAGAGAGGAGACGACAGGCAATGCTGTGCTTAGACTACAGATGGATAAAATGTCTTATTTCCTTAGGTTTCAAAATTTGGAAGAAGTGGACCAAGAAGATTTGAGAGATGTTGTGACTAAATTGTTGGGAGAATTTCTTGGGAGAGGTGTTGATTTTATGAATTGGGATGTGGATCGAGTTTATAGAGTTAATTCACAATATGCACGCACGCATGCAGTTCCCAGAGAGGTTCATGTCAAATTTGTGAGAAGAGAGACGAGATGAAATTCTTAGAAAACATAGGAGTGGGGCACTGACTTACAGGGGCAGGAGATAGCCATTCTGAGGCAGATTCCCAGACAGGTACGTGAAATGAGAAAGAAATATTACTTTTGTCAAGCAAATTGTACCAGAAGGAGTAGGCTTCAGATGGCTGATGCCAGAGGATTGATGATTTTCCGGGAGGGCATTACGAAAAAATTAGTACAATTGGAGGCTACGGCCTACGTGGAGGAACACAAAGCCCTCCTGGAATCAGAGGACCCAGGAATTGAAGAAGGGGAGGTTATAGACCATGGGGCGGAGGCGGCTGCCGCTGTTGCGGCCCTGGAGTTGGGTCAGGCTGAACCCAGAGTTCTGAGATCCAAAACTAGGAAGTGATAAAGATATTTGGTATTGTGTTGGTTTTCCTTATTCTCTTTTGTACGATATTCTGTTTATTCTTGACCCTTCTTTATTGCGTATGTAAGATTTGTAAACTTACCTACTTCGTGTCACCTGCTTGCCATATGGCTGTTGTATGTGTTAAAAAATTTGAGTAAAATTCTTATTTTGAATAAGAAAAATGAAAATTTACCATACCTGATATGTATTTGTATAAACCTTTTTTGACCAATAAAAACTTTTTGAACAACAAATTCAGTCTTTAATATTCACTCCTTAGCCTCAGCAATAAAAAAATTTTTTTTAACACAGAACACGATAGTTATAATAGGAAAAGCAAAAGACAACAATATATTCCAAACTTATCGTGTCTGCCAGTCGGCTCGGTCACCCCCACGCTGTAAAAACTCCTTAATTCAAGCAGTTTCAGATGACCTACCAGTTTTAAATTCAGTCTGCTGGGCTATTAACACTTTCACTTCATGATTTATTAACTTTCATCCAAAACGGTGTGTTCCAAACAGCATAAATCCTCATAAATCTTCATTAATAAGCCCTGTGAAGTGAAGGAAAGGTCCTTACCCCACCACGGTCATGGCCACGCCCCCCAATGATGGATAATAGTTTGTACATAAATATGATGTTGAAAAATGGAAATAAAAAATTATTTTAAAAAAAACCCAATGAAACAAGGTAACAAACCCTTAAAAGACTTTGTATGGGACTTTAGACGAGTAGCAGGAAACCTCAGGCATTGGCCAGACTGCATACTTCTCCACTATTTCAAAGAGGCAATCAATCAAGAAGTCAGAAAAGCCTAAGGCATATGGGGTGTGCCTGAACGACTACAAGACTAGTACAACATGTCCATAGCCCTGGACAGAAAAATCAACCCCTGCCCCCAACTACCAACTGAAAAGCCTCCCTAAGGGCTATTGGCCAGACAGCCCCTCTCACGACCTGCAACACTCTCAACCTCTCAATCAACAAGAATTATAAAATGCTACCGGTGCTGCAACTTAGGACACCGAGCTATGGACTGCCTGGCTCCAGCACCCATCCCACAACAGCGTCCAGCAACTGCTGCCCGGGGAAAAAAGCCTCCAAGAAGAAACCCAGACACCAGTCGATTTGCAAGGCAAGCCGTAGACGTTCTCCTCCCCACTGAAGAAAGCGAGGTACCTCCGTCTGCTGAAACCTCTTCCGACGACCCTACCAGAGAACATGACCTGATGGTGAGTTCACCCATTCCCCCCTTTACTATCAAAGTGAACTTAGTAATTCCACTGAGGGGGGAGAGGAAAGAGGTGCCAGCCATTATAGATACCAGCTGTACCAGATGTCTAATTGAAATGTCAATTGTAGGTATCAAAACACTAACCTTAAAACACCCAATAAAATTCCACCAAGTGGATGGAACATTAATTGGCAGAGTTCCAGCCACCCAAATTACAGAATTGATTGGCCTAGAAATTGAAAAACATCATGAACTTATAAGATTCATAGTAATTCCAAAAATGTCAGAATCCATTATACTAGGCCTGGCCTGGCTGGACAAATGGGCCCCAACAATCAAATGGGAAGATGGGTTCTGTAAAATTATATTGGATATCAACCCCTTGGTCCCTATCCCCCCTCCAGAGAAACAACCAATCCATGAAAACCACCAGGGGGAGCCAGCAGCCACTGGGTCAGACTCACCTCCAGGTGAACCACGCATTCCTAAGGCATATGTGGATTTGCCAGAAGCCTTTAGCGAAAAGGAATGTAACCTTCTTCCACCCCCCACCCCCCCATCGACCCAGTGACTGTGCTATTGAGTTAGAACCTGGGGCTAAACTACCAAAACCCAGAATGTATTCAATGACACCTGCTGAAATTACTGAATTAAGGAGGTACATCAACAACAACCTAGCCAGAAGGTTCATCGAGCCTGCAAAATCACCAGTTTGGACAATGAACTGTCAGAAATCCTTTGAACAGCTAAATGCCTATTTGCAATGGAACCGATTCTCCAGCACCCAGACCCAAATAAACTGTTTGTGGTCCAGACAGATGTGAGTGATGTGGCGGTAGCGGCTGTTCTAATGCAAAAACATACCCAAAACGAACTAATGCCGTGCGCTTACATCTCAAAGAAATTGACGGACGCCAAACGCAGGTGGGCGGTCTGGGAAAAAGAAGCTTTTGCCATACGATAGGCTCTCCTATCCTGGAGACACTTCCTGGAGGGAGTGAAAGAACCGTTTGAAGTGTAGACAGACCACAAGAACCTCGAGGCTCTAAAAACCCCTCGAAAACTTTCCCATTGACAGGTTCGATGGCCTCAGTACTTCAAACGGTTTAACTTCAACCTCAAATACATCCCAGGGGGGGAAAACCTACTGGTGGATATCCTATCGAGAAAGCCTCAATTTGACAGCCGGTGGGAGGAAATAGTTCACGCCATGATCTCCAAAACCCAACCAGCAGGCCAAGCTCATGCTTGGGCCCTGCCACACCATGGTTCCAACCTCCCAGAGGGCAGATTATTGACAGAGCTAAAATCAGCCCTCACAGCAGATGCCTGGCTCAAAGACAACCTAATGAACTTGACCCTAAGAGAAGGATTGGCTTGGAAGGGGAGTAAGATTTATGTACCAGCCAGCATGCAACTCAGGGTACTACAGAAAAGTCATGACTCTTGGCTTGGAGGCCACTTTGGGACTAGGAGACAATTCTGTGGCCAAAGATGAAAGCAGATGTAGAACACTATGTAAAGAGCTGCGCCACCTGCGCCACCTGCGCCACCATGAAATCCAGACCAGGAAAGGTCCCTGGGCTTCTGCAAACCGTGGCCGAACCCACGGGGCCCTGGGAGGAGATTGCTGTGGATTTCATCATCAAGCTCCCTGTCAGTGGAGGGAATAGAGTGATTTGGACAGTGGTTGATTTATTTTCCAAACAGTCTCACTTCACCGCCTGCAGCGGGTTACCGTCGGCAAGGAAATTGGCAAAACTGTGAGGCACATTTACAGACTCCATGGGTTCCAAAAAGAATAATATCCAATCGTGGAGTCCAGTTTACTGCTAAGTTCTGAAGGGAGTTCTTACGGTCCATTGGGTGATCCCAGGGACTTAGCTCCACCTTCCATCCCCCCACTAATGGAGCTGCTGAAAAATTGAATGCAATGGTAGAACAGTACATTAAGTGTTATGTAAACTACCAAAAAGAGAACTGGGCGGAGTTATTACTGTTTGCAGAAGTGGCATATAATAATGCAGTACACAGTAGCACAGGATTAACTCCTTTTCAAATAACCAAGCTCCCTATAGAACCTCCCACTTCCATGTCCCTGACGGAATGGGTGGATTCATTGAAAAAAGGGTGGGAGAACACTAAGAAAGCTTTGGTTGAATTGGCAGAAAAATATAAAGCCCAAGCAGACAAACACCGATCCCTTCAACCCCCTTTCTGGGTGGAGATAAAGTGTATTTGTCAACTAAATACTTAAGATTAAGATTGCCAAGCAAAAAAATTGGTCCCAAATTTATAGGGCCTTTCCCCATAGTAAAGGTAATTAACCTGGTGACTGCCCAACTTAGCCTCCCTTGAATATTAGGGAAAGTACACCCAGTGTTTCATAGTAGCTTATTGAAAACAGCTAGGGGTTCTGGCTTGAGGCCCTTACCAACTGCTCCCCCCCTCCTTTGATAATCCAGGGGGAGACCCACTACAAAATTAAGAAAATCCTTGACTCTAGGCTATACCGAGGTCGCTTACAATATTTGGTCCACTGGAAAGGGTACCCGTTGTCTGAAGCTACTTGGGTGAAAAGCTGGGATGTAAATGCTGATGCTCTGGTCAAGCAATTTCATGATAAATTCCCTGAGAAACCTAAGAGTCCTCCTGGGGGCGGACGAGGGGGTTAAAAAGGTGTCTACTGAGCGTTAACCCCATCGTTTTTGTCTGTTTTTTTTTCTAGGGTGTTTTTTTTTCTGCAGGGGGGGGGATGCCTGTCAGCTTTGGAAGCCATATGTTGTGACCCAGGTTCCCGGACTTGGACTCCTGGAGGAGGATGATTCAGAGAGTGAGGAGGAGGAACTGGCAAGGCCTGCTTCCCCTGGGCCCTCTCCCTCCCTGGCACACACCCAGGAGGAGGAGGAGGGGCTGGTGAGGCCTGATTCCCTCGGGCCTTCTTCTGATTTGGCAATGCCCCAAGAACAATCTTGGCTTGATGCAAGACTGCGCAGACGTGACCGGCGCGTGCAGCAGAGGAGGCATTAGGACAAAGTCAAAGAATGATGAGTCACAGAGTGACATCCACAGGGACTATAAAGCAGGAGGCGGAACTTCCTGGCTTTTTGTCTTGGACAAAGCAGTGAATTTGTACGGGCAAACTGTTTCAATGGAGGGAAGAATATATTCGTGAGTAACTCTGGCCTTATCTATAATTTCCTAGTTCTCAAGAGACTTGGCAGGAGCGTGGGTAGACGTGGTCAGAACATCTCTGTGCCAGAAGGAATCCAGCCAAATGTAATTAAACTTGAAAAGAAGGCCTTTGACTGACTTTTTGTTGGGAGTATTGGGGGAGGGAAGCAGAACACCATACTAGGCCGAAGGCTTCCACACGCTGCCACTTTCTCTGGTGTGGGAAAGTAGGAGGGGGGGTGAGGGTACAAGGGACTATTAGACATAACAACATTTTTCCTGCTGGTCAAGGTCAGGCTGGGTTCCCATCTGGAGAAGGAGTGGCTGGAGTGATGCTTCGACGTGGGACGGTTGAGGATTGGAACATGTGATGGGCAGAGGGGTCCTGAGGGTGGAGATTTTGGAGTTTGTATTACTGAGGGAAGAACCTGAATCCCCAGTTTTGGTTTTCATCCAACTGTGCCAGTTTACCTATGCTAGTAAAAGAACTTTGAAAGATGTTGGCTTCAGAGTCTTTTCTGCAGGAGGGGTTTTCTGGAACGCTGTCTGATCATTGAATCTGGAACCCTGGGATATGCAGACTGCTATTTTCAATTGATTCATTTAACCAGGTTTCAGAGAAGCATAGGGCTGCTGAATTGTAAAAATCAGAATAGTATCTGTTTAAAAGGAGTATTTCATCCATCTGATTAGCAAGTGAACGTACGTTGGTTAGGAAAACTGAAGGCAGAGGAGTTTTATTTCTCCTATTCCTTAACCTGTTTAAAATTCCCACCCTTTTACCTCTCCTTCTCTGTTTTCTCTGTTTGTTTTTTTTAGTAATCCATGGCTCCGGGGAAATTGCTTCTTCCTGTGTTAGAATCTCCTCCACATTTGTAAAGATGGGGGTGGGGGGTGGGGAGTGGTGAGATCACAGAAAACTGCTCCTTAAAGAAATGTTGCTTAATTTTTAGCAGATGGCCTTGTGAGTATGAAATTCGTAGTGAATCACAGAGAATAATAAAAAATAAAAAACCATTAGAGAGCATTTCACTGAGGCAGCCTTTGCGGTGCCATCTTGGATCATATCTTAAAGTTGCCAAAATTGAGAAACACTGCTCTGCCATCTTGCTGATTTTAATAGCATAACTGATTATGTAGATTAGAACCTATGAAGTACAATTTGACCCCCAAAACTGATTTCTGGTTTCCCTCACACCACTGCTGTACATGTTTCTAAAGATGCTTGAAGATATTAGTATAATGGTTTACCTGTAATTTTATAGTGCAAAATTATCTAGCTTCTTTTGGTTAAAATAAATGTTATAATTAATTAGGAGTTATTCCTAGATAATAGCCTATACTAAGAGCTGCGTCTGCTTTTTGGATCTTCCAGGGATTGTGCATCATTGGTGGTCATGACCAAAGCTTAAAGTGGGAAGAGAATAATTTAAATAATAAGTAATCTTTAATGATATTTAATGGGTATTGTTCTGCCAAACCACCACTTATTAATGTAAATAGAGCTTATTGGTGCCAAATAATTCTGAAAAGAAGTTGCTTTTTCAAGAAAAACTGATAACCACTTCCTTTGTTTTGTCGCCCAAAAAATGTTCAGGATTACATGCCAATTTGCCACTCTGTTTTTTCTTTGTCTCCCTTCCCATCACTGCTTTTCCATCCTCTCTCCCTCCCTATCTCAACTTTCAATTTATGGAACTGGATACAATATTCTAACGGAAGTCACTTCTCTAATCTTAAGATATCTCCATCTAAATTATGCCATGTTTCCTCCTATCTTCAAAGATGGGGGAAAGGAGAATATCTAATTCCATCTACCATTTTATATATTTTGTAACAGTACAGAGATTAGACTTTTCACAGCCCACATTCTCAAACAGATTCAAAGTTAGATATGGCAAAGAATTAAAAAAATCTCACAAATAGAATGTTTTCCCTAATAGCATCCAGTAATGTATCTACCTTATATTTGAGATCTCTTTCTTCTAGGTTTTTTTTTAGTCAATAACCATGTAACAATTTAATTGTTTATATTTTTGACACTTCTCCCATGTTTATAAACTTTTGCGGGGCTGAGAATCAGAGTTTCCTGCCGTATCAACTTCATTTTTATTGCATAATTTCCTGAGGGTAAATACTGTAAATACTGTATAATGTATCTTAATTTTCACAAACTATCAAATCGTAGGAACAGGCATTGCTATAAATATCCACTAATCTCACATTCAGGAACTAAATGTCAGCTGAAATTTCATAGACTTGGTATTGGTAGGTAAGTTGTTTTTTATTTTTAGATTAGATTTTTTTTTTTAGATTTTAAAAATCCGTCCTTTATTACTTTTATAAGTAACTCAAGCTGGTGAACTCCCTCTTTCCCTCACAATAACAAGACTCTGAAATTAGTTGAAGTGAGAGAGAATGACTGGTCTAAAGTCACCTAGCCAGCTTTCATGCCTAAAGCAGGACCAGAACTCACAGTCTCATGGTTTCTAGTCTGCTGCCTTAATCACTAATCCAAACTGGCTCTTGCTAGGTTTTTGTTTTAGGCAAAACCAGTCATATTTACACATATTTGTCTACTGCACAATACAAAAATTAAGAAGTGTCTATATGTCTCTGTTTGTAGGATCATAGGGCTGGAAGTGACCTTGGAGGGACCTAGTGCAACCCCTGCTTAAGGCAGGATACCTTATACCATCTCAGACAAATGTTTGTCCAATCTATGATTGAAAATCTTCAGCAATTAAGCCCCCACAACTCCACTGTTGTTGTTCCATTGTTTAATTGTTCTCACTATCAGAAAATTTCCGCTTTGTTCTAGGTTGGATCGCTCTTTAACACGCTTCCATCCATTGCTTCTTTTCCTGCTTTCAGAGAAATTTTCGCTCTGTCTTCTGTGGCAGCTCTAGAAGACAGCTTCACTCCTAATCCATTTCTTCAATAGCTTAGATATACTGTACATACAGTAGTTCCCTTAACAATTTATCTTACAGTTTAGCCTCAGACCCTTTATCATTTTTATTGCTCTTCTCAGCACACTTTCTAGGGTCTCAACATCTTTTTTGTATCATGGCCATCAGAACTGGATGCAGTATTCCAAGCGAGATCTCATAGTGCAGCAGCAGCATTATCATCATTTAAGCCATTGTCTAGCCACTGTAGGATGAAGGCCTCTTTCGCATGTTTCCAACCAATATGGTCCTGAGCTTTCTTTTGCCAATTGGGCCCTCAATACTTGCTGATGTCATTGATTCATCTTATTTTAAGTCTGTTTTGTGGCACTTTTTTATCAGGTGGGATCCATTCTATGACTGCCTTGGTCAACCTGCCATCAGTTCCTCTTGCTATGTGACCAGTCAATTGTCATTTCAATTCTTTTACTCTCTTGATGATATCATATACTTCAGGGGTGAAATCTAAAAATTTTCCCTACCGGTTCTGTGGGCGTGGCTTAATTGGTGGGCGTGGCTTGGGGTCAGGTGACCGGATGGGTGTGGCCAATAACAATAAATAATAAAAATAATAAACAAAGTACACAAAACAATGAGGTACCAAAAACCAACTTTCACACTTTACACACACACAACACAACACAACTGACTCACACACAATGTGAAAGCAGCTGTACTTCACCCAAAATGGCCCCTGCAACAAGCAGGAATCTCACACAGCCACAAAAAGCTCAAAAACCAACTTTCACACTTTACACACACACAACACAATACAACTGACTCACACACAATGTAAAAGCAGCTGTACTTCACCCAAAATGGCCCCTGCAACAAGCAGGAACCTCACACAGCCACAAAAAACTCAAAAACCAACTTTCACACTTTACACACACACAACACAATACAACTGACTCACACACAATGTAAAAGCAGCTGTACTTCACCCAAAATGGCCCCTGCAACAAGCAGGAACCTCACACAGCCACAAAAAACTCAAAAACCAACTTTCACACTTTACACACAACACAACACAACTAACTCTCTCTCTCACACACACACAAAATGCCACATACAGCTTTGTGAGATTTTGTGTGTTTGTGTAGTTAGAGTGAAACACTACAGAAACACACCAAATCTCAGAAACCTGCACAAATATTTTATTTTATTATTTTATTTTATTTATATTTTTAGATAAAAGCAGCTAAATTTAAAACCTCCTTAACTTTAAATTGCTGTCTAAAAAAAATCCCTTAAAAAAACCCAATTAACTATTTTTTAAAGCTCTCCCCCCAGTTACTTACCCAATTGGAGGCAGGCAGATTGAGTTGCTAGCTGATGCAATTGCTTGCAGCAGCCAAAGCAAGGCTTAGCGAGCCTGAAAGAAGCAGCAATTAGGCAAGTGGGGACCAGGCGATTGCGTGGGCATGGGCGGGGGCTGTTGTAAGAGGTTGTAAAAAATGATTTTAAAAGCCTGTGATGATCAGGCAACTCAGCTGGGATCGCCAGAGAAAAAAAAGCTTTTAAAAGGCTCCTCTGAAGATCCCAGCTGAAGTTGCCTGATCGCCAGAACCTCTTAAAAGGATTTTTTTAACAACCTCTTTGGCTGAAGAGCTTGTAGAAAACATGTTTTTTTAAAGGTTCTGGCAATCAGGCATCTCAGCTGGGATCGCCAGAGGAACCCTTTAAAAGCTTTTTTTTTACAATCTCTTAGGCCAAGGAGGTTGTTAAAAAAAACCTTTTAAAGGGTTCTGACGATCCCAGCTGAGCCGCTCGATCATCAAAGGCTTTTTTTTACTTTTAAAAGCATTTTTTCGGCCGAAGAAAAACAATCTCTGATGATCATGCAGCTCAGCTGGGGCAGAGGGGTGGGGTCAGGAATTTTTGCTACCGGTTCTCCGAACCACCCGCCACCATTGCTACTGGATTGGGTGATCTGGTCCAAACCAGGAGCATTTCACCCGATATACTTCCATTTGTTCTCTAATCAATGTACAGGTCTTTCTTGTCTTTTCTGAGGGGGGGCGGGGACTTCCTAGCCTAGCTGATTCCCTGTCCCAATTATGCAATACAACAGTGCCAGACCTGAAGTCACCTGTCCAAGTCATTCCATCAAATCAATTGGCAACAAAATAATCATGAGGGGCCAGGGGAAAGCAGAACCGGTTATTCCCTGGGAAGTGCTAGACAGACTGAAAACTGCCTTAAAAGATGATGAATGGCCACACAGGACAATGCATCCTCAGGGATGGATTGGCCTGGGTAGGGGTGAAATTATATGTCTCTGCCCCCCCCCCCCCGCGTGAGCTATGATGGCAAAATGACAACCATGGGACTACTACAATCAGTGGCAAATCTCCATGCACCTTGAAAAGAGATCTCTATAGACTTTACAGTGCAACTACCCGAGAGTGAAGCAAACAGTGTGATTTGGATGGCCACGGTCTTGTTCTCAAAACAAATGCATTCCATCCCATGCTCGAAGATCCCATTAACCCACACCTGGCCAAACTCTTTGTGTAACACATTTGCAAACTTCATGGCATCCTTGATGGCATCATCTCAGACAGGGTAGGTGGGTGGATACAATTCACTTCATGGTTTTGGTGCAAATTTTTGAAATTGATGGGAACCGCTCAGGGTTTAAGCTCCTTCAATCACCCCCAAACGAATGGGGGATGCAAGATAGATAATTCAGTACTAGAACAGTATCTGAGATACTACATCGATTATCAACAAGACAATTGGACTGATCGCCTCCTGTTTGTAGAGGTGGCATATAATAATTCCATGCATAGCAGCACTGGGTTTACTCTCTTTAAGGTAGCTTCAGTTCAGGCCTTTATAGCAATCCCCAAGCTATCCCTGCAAAACCCCCAAAACCTCTTATTAGAGTGAATACAGCAATTGCAAAATACATGGCCAGTAGCCTGCAAAGTATTAGAAGAAGCATGGGAAGATTACAAACAGCAGGCTGATAAAAAAATGTGCCAAACCAAAAGAGTTTAAAGTGGGTGACAGAGTATACCTGTCCACAAAATACATACAGTCCACCCAACAGTCAAAAAAATTGAGCTCAAAATACATAGGCCTATTAGCAAAATTATAAATCAGTTCATGGTACAACTAGACCTGCCAAAGAATCTGAAATGAATCACCCCATTTTTCACTGTAGTAAAAGTACCTTTTCTTTAACACCTATGCAGTCAAGGGTCATTCTTTCCTAGGGAGCAGGCTGTGGCCAATCTGACAACATTATCTGCAAATTCCATCTTTTGCCCAACCTAGTTTGGGAAATACTTCCTCAAGGCAGGGTGAGAAAAGGATAGGTGATATTGTATTGCCTTGTCATACACTTTGTTCAATGTTGATTTCCACTTTAAGATCATTAAGGCAAATTGTCACCATTGTTTTTTCATATATTGACTAGATGATAATCCAGCGTTGCCTGGGTATTTATTTATCACCAGCTCCCCTCTCTCTGTGTGTATTTCTCTCTTCTCTCCCCCCATCTCCCCCCCCGTATCTCTTTCTCTGTATGTGTGTGTCTCTCTCCCCCCTCTCCCCCCGTCTCTCACCCCTTCTCTCTCTCCCCCCTCTCTGTATCTCTCTGCCTCTCTCTCTCCCCTCTCTTTCCCCCTCTGTATCTGTCTCTGTGTCTCTGTCTCTCTCCCCACTCTATCTCCCCCCTCTCTCTTTGTATCTCTCTGTCTCTCCCGCTCTATCTTCTCTCCTCTCTGTATCTCTCTCTCTCTGTGTTTGTGTGTCTCTCTCTCCCCTCTCTGAGTCTCTATCTGCCCCCTCTCTGTATCTCTGTGTGTGTGTGTGTCTCTCTCTCTCCCCCTATCTCCCCCTGTATCTCTCTCTCTGCCCCCCCATCTCTCTGTCTCTCTCTCCCTCCTTCTCTGATTCTGATATCAGGCATGAGGCACTCTCACAGCATCTTGCACAGCACAGTGAACTTTAACATGCTTCACAATGGGGGAGATGGGGTCCCCTCCTCCTCCTGGAGCCCATTATGATGCGATGGCCCCTCCTTCTCCTCTCATGACCCCTGGCTGGCTGTGGCAGGGCTGGGAGGATGTGCCGTTACTATGGCAACTCCACTGTGCTGCACAGTAGAAGCCATTTTAAGGCACAACAGGCTGTATCTTGACAGAACACACATCCCAAGGGGTGTTAGGGTTAGGGTGTCTTACCCCCACAGTATTTTCTTCCAGGGAGTAAGTCATCTGTGTACCAAGTTTGGTTGAAATTTCTCGAGGCATTCCAGAATTATGCTGGTAGAAGCCATTTTAAGGCAGTCCCGTAGAAGCTGTTTTAAGGCATAACAGGCTGTATCTTTGCCCGGGTATTATAGACGTTGAAGCATTTGTCTGACAGGGAGCCATTGGGAGTGGGCTTTCTTCCCCCTACTTCCATGGCTATCATCCCTCCCCTCTCCCTTCCCCCTCTCATGCAATCGTCTTTCCCGCCCTTGCTACAATCCTGACGCTTTGTCCCAAATCCACCAGGGGGTGCTGTCTGCCTCTGACAGGGAGCCATTGTGTGGGGCCTTTCTTTTCCCTCCCATGCACTCCTCTTTCCCGCCCTTGCTACGATCCTGGCACTTTGCCCCAAATTCATCAGGCACTTCCCCATTGGTCCACTGGAGGGCGAACATCACTGCTGGCTTTCCAGAGGAAGCTGCAAAGGAACTGATATCACAAACAATTGCCATTCTAGGACACTGCACTTGCTCTCCTTAATGAGCCAGCCATTCCAGAGTTATGCTGGAACACACACATACACACACACACACACACAAACACATACACCGAGCAATGGATGGAAACTGAAGAAACAGAGAAGCAACCTAAAACTAAGAAGAAACTTCCTGACAGTGAGAACAATTAACCAGTGCAACTGCT
Source organism: Ahaetulla prasina (assembly GCF_028640845.1). Classification (NCBI taxonomy): domain Eukaryota; kingdom Metazoa; phylum Chordata; class Lepidosauria; order Squamata; family Colubridae; genus Ahaetulla; species Ahaetulla prasina. The sequence goes on from NC_080540.1 coordinate 189,011,021, forward strand.
TCACTAGAAAGGGCTTTCTTTTGCTCCAGAAGAAAATCAGAATAAAGAACTGGAAAAGCCTTCACAGGAAGAGGCTTTTTTGTTCTGCTGTGGAAGAAAAATAGAAGATGGAGAAATCTTCCCTGAAAGAGGCTCTCTGTTTTTGCTCCGGAGGAAGCAAAAGGCAGTTTCTTTTGAGGCAGTTTCTCAATTCAGGCAAAGTGGTTTGCAGCTTCGCAACATTGTAAGGAGGTGATAATTGCTCTTGGCTGAATGCCCAGACATCTCATTAAAGCTAGTATTCTTTTCCCTGCTTGGGGTGAGGTGGGGGGAAAGCTGCAGAAAAATTCCCTTTATTATTCTAGCTGAGGGCAAATGAGACTAAGACTCATTTGCTGTTTCTTAGCTCAGCTGAGGCAGCAATTGCTCTGCTATGCAAATCAGCTGGGCTAATAAACAACAGAATATAGGAGAGGTGAGAGGAGGGGGAGGGCAGGTGTGCAGGTGGGCAGGGCCAATCAAAATTTTCCTTACCAGTTCTCCGAACCAGTCAAAATTTTCCCTACCTGGACAGCAGAACTGGTCCCAACTGGTAGCATTTCATCCCTGCACTGGGGTGAACAGTACACCCCACAGTATTTGTTTCCAGAGGGTAAGTCATCTGTGTACCAAGTTTAGTTGAAATTGCTTGAGCCGTTCCAGAGTTATGCTGGAACATACATACATACATACATCCTTTTTTATATAGAGAGTGAGATAGAGAAGATTGTAGTAAGTTTATGTAAGAAGTGTCTACACCTTAGTTGAGCAATGCATTAATTATTGCTTACTGGAATACTGAGTCAAACACCTTTTCATAGTCAGTGAAAGCCATGCACAGAGGCATGGTGTAGTCATTGTACCTTTCAATGACTTGCTGAACAACCTGGATGTGATCCATTGTGCTGTAGCCACTTCTGAACCCTGCCTGCTTGGCTGCACATCATTTAATGTTCTCAATGTTCTTTTTGCTATTATGTTGATGAAAAACTTGTAGATGACTGAAAGAAGGGTGATTGGGTGATAGTTCTTTAAATAATCTTGGACCCCTTTCTTGTGTATAAGAATCACTTCAGCATATTTCCATGCTTCAGGATTTTTTTTTCTCTGAGGCATCCAAATATAGTTTTGTTACTATCTTATGTAAACTGTGACCAGCAACTTTCAGCATTTCAACTGTAACACAGTCATTTCCTGAAACTTTGCCATTTTTCATTGATTGTATGGCATTTGATGCTTCCTCCACTAGGATATCTGGCATTTCCTTTTTTTTGTGGGTGTTGTTATTTTTGAGTGATCTTGATCTTTGTATAGCTCTGAATATAATTTTCCAATTAGTTCTAACATTTGCTGTCTTGTTCTACAAACAGAACCATCTTCACATTTTAATGCAAAAACCTTCTTTCTCATATTAAGCTTGCATTTTACTCTATTAATCCTTTGTTTTCTTCAATTGCCTTTTTCACAAGCTTCATGTTAAACTGATGCATTTCTTCTTGGATACATTTTTTTATAATCTTGGAAAATACAACGTACTCCAGTTTATTAGTGAAACTTCCAGTATTCTTCATTGTCCATCATTTTTTCATTAAATCAATAGTTTAATCAGAGATTTTTAATTGTACAAAGTGGTTTTCTAGTGGTGCTATAGATGTAGCAGATTCAAGGATGTTTTTAACTGTTTGTTTGTTTTAGCCCGCAGTGTTCATCTCTTCCAAATCTTGCAATAGAACAAAGCAATTTGATAGGTTAATTTGAAAATTGCTTTTCTCCTCTAACAGCTTATCACTATTTTTGTTTTTCATGATGTCTTTATCATTTTTATACACTCTTTTTGACAGTCTATGTTCACTTTAGACAGTCTATGTTCACTATGTTCATGATTGATGACTGTACAATTGCAGAATATGATTTATCATTTGACACGATTTTGCATTTGTATCCATATGGACTCTTCCATGTCCATTTTCTGCTTGCTTAGCATAGTGTGGTATAAGTGGTATATTTCTCTTGGTCTTGATGCTATCTCTCTGCTGATGTAGCTTAGGACTGCATTTACTTTTTTTGGCAGCTTCAGCACTCTGCTGGCTCATACTTAAGTGGTGGTCCACTGGGACACCTAGTTACTACTGTTGAGGCAGGTACCACCTATTCTATATCTATGCTTTTGGTTTTTTCCCTGCCTTTTTCCCACCACTAAATTGTATCTTGCTGGGTAGGGTCCAATGTTCAATCTGTGAAGTTCTTTCTGAATATCGAGTCTGTTTTCCAAAGTGCTAGCAATTCCCCCCAGCTTGGTGTCATCTGCAAATTTTATCAGTTCCCCTTCTATTTCCACATCAAAATCATTTATGAAGTTGTTGAAGAGTACTGGGACTAAGACACAACACTGAGGTACCCCAGTGCAGGCTTCCTTCCATTTAGATGCAATTCCAGTGAGGGCTACATATTGAGTGCAGTTGGTCAGCCAACTGTCAATTCATTGAGTGATGGTTCTGTCTATACGACATTGTTCTATCTTATCAGGAAGTAGGTTGTGGTCTACTTTGTCAAATGTCTTACTGAAGTCCAAGTATACAATTTATTTATTTTATTTATTTATTTATTTATTTATTTTTATTTTTATTTTATTTATTTATTTAGATTTTTATACCACCCTTCTCCCGAAGGACTCAGATACTATGTCCACAGTATTTCCCTAATTTAGTATTTCTACTAATTTAGTCACTTTCTCAAAAAATGCAATAAGATTTATCTGGCATGATCTATTTTTAACAAAGCCATGCTGCCTTCTAGTAATCATCTTGTTCATTTCTAGGTGCTCACAAATCTGCCATTTTATTATCTTTTCTAGAATTTTCCCAAGTATTAATATCAATGTCACCATTCCAGAAAACCTTCAACTCCAATTAAAAACTCTGAAGCAAGCATTTTCTCAAAGTCCTATTTATTAGGGTAGATATACTGGCAAATCTGGGAAAACCCGAATCTGAGAGTTCCGGGTTTTCCCCTCAGTAAATAAAAAACCCCAAACCATCCCCTCACTCATCAGTCAAGCACATGCTCCAATCACCATCTGTCCCATTTTGAGACAGCACTCCAACCACTCCTTCTCCAGATGCAGGATCATCCTGACCTTGACCGAAAGGAAGAATGCTATTTTGTCTAAAGACAATCCCTCTACTAAATCCCCCCTCCTACTTTCCCACACATGAGAAGGAGGCAGCATGGAAGTTTCCGGCCTTATACCTCCTAATTTTTTTTACTCATATATATGTTTATATACTATATAATCTTTTATATGATGTTGTGACAAAATAAATAAAATAAATAAATAAATAAAATAATATGGCTTCCAAAGCTGACAGGCATACCCCCCTGCAGAAAAAACCACACCCTGAAAAATAAAACAGACAAACACAAAATAATTTTGTATAATCCACCAGATCCTTATCCAAAAAGCCTTAATCTTCTTACAAGTCCACCAAATATGAAAATGTGTAGCATCATCACAATTACATCTCCAACATTTCGCTTGCATATCTGGATACATACATGATAATTTCTTAGGGTCTAAGTGCCACTTATAAAACATTTTATAAAAATTTTCCCTCAAATTCTGTGCTTGCGTAAATTTAACATTTCTAACCCAAATTTTCTCCCAAGTTTCCAAAAATATTGGTTCTTGAATATTTTGTGCCCATTTTATCATACAATCCTTTATTAAATCCCTTTCAGAGTCTATTTCTATCAACACATTGTACAATCTCTTTATATGCGCCTGAGTTTGATTTATAATTTGTTTTACCAAGTTTTCTTCATTCTGCATGATACCAATTTTCTGGTCTTCTTTCCACCTAGCTCGTAATTGCCCATATTGGAACCAAGTATAGTTTCTCCCTTCTTCTTTTAATTGTTGCAAGGATTTTAATTTTAAATTACCTCTCTCAAAATATAAAAGTTCTTTATAAGTAATCATTTCCTTTTTCTGTTCTATATTTATATTCTCTATTGCATGCCTGGGGTTTGCCCAAATAGAAATTTTATAATTCAACTTGTAATAGTATTTCTTCCAGACATGCAAAAGAGCAATTCTTAAGACATGATTCTTAAAGGCTCTATCCAGTTTTTTATCATACAATAAATATCCATGCCATCCATATAGTAAATCATAACCTTCTATATTCAAAATCCTTTCCTCCATTACGTTAAACCAATCACTTATTACCAAAAGAGCAGCTGCTTCATAATATAATTTAAAATTGGGCATTTTTAAACCTCCCCTTTCCCATATGTCTTGAATTATTTTCATTTTAACTGTCGCTTTTTTACCTTCCCATATAAATTTATTAATTCCAATCTGCCATTCTTCCAAATTTTTATCTTTCTTAATTATTGGTATCATCTGAAACAAAAATAAAAATCTAGGTCAAACATTCATTTTAATGGCTGCTATTCTCCCCAATAATGATAATTGTAATTTTTTCCAACCGAGCATTTCCTTCTGAACTTTTTGCTATAATACCTCAAGTTATTCTTATACAATTTTACATTTGAAGAAGTAATATAAACTCCTAGGTATCTGACCTTTTTTACAATTTCAAATCCTGTTGTTTCCTCTAATTTTTCTTTCTGTTGTCTAGTCATATTTTTTGTTATCACTTTTGTTTTATTCTGATTTACTTTAAACCCTGAAACTTTTCCATATTAATCAATTATTTCCAACAAACATACACTTGAGTTTATAGGATTTGACAAAATAATCACCAAATCATCAGCAAATGCTCTCACTTTATACTCATGTTGTCTAATTTTAATTCCCTCTATCTCCTTTACCTCTCTTATTTTATCCAGTAGTGGCTCCAGAGTTAAAATAAATGATAATGGTGATAGGGGGCACCCCTGTCTTGTTCCTTTCGCAATCTTAAAAACTTCTGTCAAACTACCATTAACTATTATCTGTGCTGTTTGCTCTCCATAAATCATTCTAATTAATCTCATAAAACAATCTCCAAATTGCATTTTATATATTAATTTAAATAAAAATTCCCAATGCAGGCGATCAAAGGCTTTCTCTGCATCCCAAAAAATAAATGCTGCAGAAATCTGATTGTTCTTTTCTAAATATTCCAATAAATTTACAATCTGTCTAACATTATTCCTCATCTGCCTCTCCTTTATAAATCCAGTTTGATCAGTATGAATTCTTTGTTGCAGAACTAACATTAATCTATTTGCTATTATTTTAGCAAAAATCTTATAATCATTATTCAAAAGTGAAATCGGCCTATAATTCTCAGGTTTAGAGCAATCCTATTCTTCTTTTGGTATCAATGAAATGAAAGTAGTTCTCCATGATGGGGGTATTCCCCCTCCTAATTGTATCTGATTAAATAATTCCTTAAGTGGACCTACTATCTCATTCTGTAAATTTTTATAATAAATTGCTGTAAGTCCATCCGTACTGGGGTTTTTTCCCATTTTTAATTGTTTTAGTGTCAAAATAATTTCTTCAGAAGTTATAGGCCAATTCAGTTCTTCCCTTTGTTCTAAGGTTAAACCTTTAACCTTGTACTCTTTCAAATATTTATCAATATCCATGTTCAAGATTGTATCTTTAGCATATAAATTTGTATAATATTCTAAAAAAGCTTTTTTAATTTTATCCTGTTGATATCTCTCTTTACCTTTATATTCTATTTTTTCTATAATACGTGCTTTTTATTTTTTCCTTAAAATATATGCTAACCACCTACCAGATCTATTTGCATTACAAAAAGTATTATGTTTAGCATACTGTATGTTTGTTGCCACCTGGTCTGCCATTATCATATTAAATTGACTCTGTAGTATCTTTATTGCATCTTTTAGTGCATACTGGACTATGGTCAGATAAACACCTTGGAAATATCTTCGTTTTCTTCACCCTAAGAAGCAAATCATTAGTGATTAATATAAAATCAATACGTGAAAAAGATTGATGCCTATCAGAAAAAAAAGTAAAATCTCTATCTTCAAGATTCCACATTCTCCATACATCTCTCAACTCAAAATCTTCCATCATCTCAAAAAAAGATTTGGGCAGCTTTGCATGTGTAGGAATTTTCTTAGAGATAATTCTCTTATCCTTTCGGGTATCTATTACAGCATTCCAATCCCCTAGTATAATAAACGATTTATAATCCCAAAGAGTCAGTTTGTCAGCCTCCACTCCAAACTTCGTATCTCTTTGTACTCCTTATATTCAGTTGTTAGATAGAAGGGGATTGTATTTCAGTTGTTAGATAGAATGGGATTGCATTTCTAATGTAATTAGCTATTGGATTCTAGTTAAGAAGAGAGGGGCCTTTAAGAGTGTCGGTCTGACATAATTAAGGTGGGAGGAGAGATTAATGTTTTGAATTCACAGGAATGTTTGGGCGCGAACGCTAACGGACATTGCATTCCTGATTTGATTGACTACCAGAGACCTGCGGAAGAAGATTACCCCGGGAAGGAGCTGGCATTGGACCAGACTTGATGACCTTTTGGGACAGAGGAGGGAGGAATGGGGTGATACAGATTGTCAGCCATATTCTGTCTCAGATTCAACTTAAACCCTGCTGCAATCCAGATGTAATTAGTAAAAGTACTTTTCTTTATTTGCAAATGAAGTCAAGGTGTATTCTTTCCTAATTATGATCAGAGGCAGCCTGACAGTAAGTTGAATCTCAGAGCATGTCGACCATCCAGGATTCTAACCAGAATACCGAGGGGGCCGATAGGGAGAATTTGATGGAAAGCCAGACGATTGCTGAGCAGAGGGAGGCGTCTGGAGGAATTTCTGCTGACACGTTTAACCCTGAGCTGGAAGATTGCAGAGCTCGGTGGATTGAGCAATTAAAGCTGGAAGAGAAAGGGTGGAAACCAAGCACCGAAGAGCTTCCGTCTGGGGTAACAAAAAGAAAAAAAAAGGGGAAGGTGAGACTTTCGGATTGGAAGGAAGAGCAAGAGATAAGAGACAAACTCCAGTTGGAGGAGGCGTTGCGTCTTTTCCGTGAAGTGAAAGTAAGGCAAGCAGCTCGCCAAAGGTATGAATCCCCTATTCGGTCCTCCAGGTGGGAGGGAGAAGAGGAGGAAGATAATACAAAGGGGCCAGCTGGAGGTGATTCCCAGGGCGGAGAGATTTCTGAAGAGCCAGAGCCGGGAATCCTCTCCCCAGAGGAAGCTGAATTGGATGGGGGTCGCGCGCCACCTGCTGATCAAGCAAGGCTGCGCAGGGGAAGGAAAAAGCCAAAAATTCCCCCCATATCAGAGAAATTTGATGGAAATGCGAAGGAGCTGGAACTGTTCCTGGCGATAGTGAATGAGCACATGATAGACTGGGGGGAAGATTATTGGTCACAGGCAGCACAAGTTAGAGCTGTGACCCACAATTTGACCGGAAGAGCAGCTGCATGGTTTGTGTCACTATATACCAACCACTCCCCCTTACTGCAAAACTACGAGCATTTTATTACTGCACTGAGGAGGAGGTTCGAGGACCCCCTAGCAGAGCAGAAGGCTAAAGGCCGGATGAAAACCATCAGGCAAGGGAGAAGGCCGGTGGCGGATTACAACCAGGAATTCAGTGATCTAGTTCCCTTAATGAGAGGATGGTCAGAGGTGACCCTGGTCGACATTTACAAAGATGGTCTGAATAGAGATCTCTATGAACTGTGCCGGGCACGAGCCTCTCCAACCACGTTGTATGGCTGGTACACCCTGGCAGCGGAGATGGAAATCGAACTGGTGAAAGACCGTGGCAGAAGACAGCGCACTGGAAGTACCCTGCCCATTTTCCTGAAGGCCCTTCTAGGGACGTTCCTAGACCGGAGGGAGGGAGACAACGTTCGACTGCGTGCTACAGATGTGGGAAAGAAGGCCACCGAGCAGCCGACTGTCGGGTGAAGCTGGTGCCAAAGACGACCTCTGGTGGTGAAAAGGAACCAGGGAAGCCAGTCGCTAAGGCGCGAAAGCCGGCAAAAGTGGGAGAAGGCCTCGCCAAAAAGGCCACGCCCATCAGGGAGGAGTGCGAAGCATCAACCGAAACTGATGACAGCAAAACCACGTCAGAGTCCGACGAAGATCTTCTGGTGAGTTGGACACGGGGCCCTCTGGACATTCCAGTCAAACTGCATGTACCCTCTTCGGGTAATAAGGGGGAAATGTTAGCACTATTAGACTCGGGGTGTACTAGATGCATGATCAGTCCCGAACTAGTAGAGAAAATGGAACTGAAGCTGAGAACCTTAAGTAGGCCCATAGCTTTTGCTCAATTGGATGGCTCTGTGGCAGGGGGAGGACCCGCCCATTTCGTAACAGAACCCATAGAAATGATAATGGGAGAACATCGAGAGATTCTAAACTTTATAGTAGCCCCCGGGATGGACCAACCCCTGTTGCTAGGTTTGTCGTGGCTACGGAAGTGGAACCCTCATATCAACTGGAGGACGGGAGTTTTACGTTTCCGTTCTAGAGCACAAGAAGGGAAGAAACGGGAAACCAAGGAGGGATCTACCGTGGCCATGTTTCAGGATACAATGGGGGCAATGATCCAACGGATAGACGGGGAGGAGAGGATACCTAAGGAATACTGGGACTTGCGAGAAGTCTTTAGTGAGAAAGCATCAGACGTTCTACCTCCCCATAGGCCTATTGACTGTGCCATAGACATCCTTCCGGGGGTAAAGCTTCCAAAACCAAAAGCTTACCCCATGACCCAAAAGGAATTGGGGGAGCTACGCAAATTCATAGACAAAAACTTAGAGCGGGGGTTTATCCAACCGGCTAGGCCTCGTGTGGCTGCGCCAGTGATGTTCCGAGAAAAGAAAGATGGCTCTTTTCATCTGATAGTTGACTATAGAAACCTTAACGCGGTGTACGCCGAAAACGTATACCCCATGCCGCTCATGAAAGATATGTTAGCGCATCTAGCGAAAGGAAAGTTTTTCACCAAATTGGACCTACGAGAGGCTTATTACAGAGTTCGTATAAAGGAGGGGGATGAATGGAAAACTGCTTTCAACTGTCCATTAGGGTGTTTCCAGTTTCGAGTTTTGCCGTTTGGACTGCAGGGGGCGCCCGCAGTTTTCATGCAACTAATAAATGAAATACTCCATCAGCATTTGTTTAAAGGAGTTCTTGTCTACCTTGATGACATACTTATCTATACAGAAACAATGGAAGAACATATTAAACTAGTAAGAGAAGTTCTTAAAAAGTTATTATCTGCAGAACTTTACTGCAAATTATCCAAATGTGATTTCCATCAAACTAAAATAGACTACTTAGGATACCGCATATCAGCGGATGGACTAGAAATGGACCCGGAGAAAGTGAAAGCTGTCTTAGAATGGGCCCCCCCACGCACACGCAAACAGTTGCAAAGTTTCTTGGGATTTGTGAATTTTTATCGTCAATTCATCCCTTCCTTTGCTCAAATTGCTTTGCCAATCACCAACCTTTTAAAAACTAAAGGAGATACAAAACCCAAGCCATCATTACCTCTTGAATGGACAATGGAATGTCAAGCAGCGTTTGAGAAATTAAAACGACTGTTTGGCGCTGAACCTATTTTAAAACACCCCGACATGGATGTCCCTTTTGTGGTACAAGCTGATGCTAGTGACGTAGCAGTCGGAGCCGTTTTACTCCAGAACAATTCCGATGGTAAACTTCAGCCATGTGCTTTCACTTCTCGGAAATTAACTGAAACTGAAAGACGATGGGCTATTTGGGAAAAGGAAGCATTTGCAGTCCACTGGGCTCTTCGCACATGGAGACAATTCTTAGAGGGTTCTAATCATCCCTTTGAAGTTTGGACTGATCACAAAAATTTAGAAGCGCTAAAAACTCCTAGAAAACTTTCGCCTAAACAATGGATTTCCATGGATTTCATAGTGGAGCTACCCGAAAGTGCAGGCAATACTGTAATCTGGATAGTGACAGACCTTTTCTCCAAACAAGTCCATTTTATTCCGTGTTCGAAAATACCCTCCTCAAAGACTTTGGCAAAGTTGTTTGTACAACACATTTATAGACTACATGGCGTCCCTGAACGCATCATCTCAGATCGCGGAGTCCAATTCACTTCTCAATTTTGGAAAGAATTTCTGCGACTGATTGGCTCCACCCAAGGATTAAGCTCCTCCCATCATCCCCAGACTAATGGAAGTTGCGAACGCTCGAACTCGGTACTAGAACAATATTTACGGTGTTACATTAACTATCAACAAGACAATTGGGCAGACCTACTTCCTTTTGCTGAAGTCGCCTACAATAACTCAATTCATAGTAGCACAGGATTTACTCCTTTTAAAGTAGCTTCAGGCCAAGATTTTGTCCCCATTTCAGAACTTCCAAAGGAAAAAACCACGGTTTCCTCCTTATCAGAATGGATAGATCAAATACTTGGAAAATGACTCGCAAAGCGATCGATGACGCTCACCATGCACATAAAAAACAAGCAGATAAGAAAAGATCCCCTGAGAACAAATACCAAGTTGGTGACAATGTTTATCTCTCCACCAAATATTTACAAACTACTCAAAAATCTAAAAAACTGGGACCTAAATATGTGGGACCTTTCCCAATAGTGAAAATCATCAACCCCGTAACTGTACAACTACAATTACCAAAAACACTTAGAAGAATTCATCCTGTCTTCCATGTCAGCTTGCTGAAACCGGAACACACTTCCACTTTCCGTGCTGACCATATACCCCCTCCTATACCAATTCTCATAGAGGGCGAACAACATTTTGAAATAAAAGAAATCTTGGATTCAAGAAAACATAGAAATAAAATTCAATATCTCATTGCTTGGAAACACTTCCCTTTGTCCCAAGCCGAATGGGTGAACAAGGAAGATGTTCGTGCTTCAGAAAAAATAGCTCAATTCTATAGAAAATATCCTGACAAACCCTAATTTTTATTTTTTTTCTTTCTAGGACTGACGTCCTTGTTGCAGGAGGGCCGAATGTCAGCCTCCACTCCAAACTTCGTATCTCTTTGTACTCCTTATATTCAGTTGTTAGATAGAAGGGGATTGTATTTCAGTTGTTAGATAGAATGGGATTGCATTTCTAATGTAATTAGCTATTGGATGTGTCTCTTGCAAACAAATCATATCATTTTTAAACTGTCTCAAATAATGAAATATTTTTCTTCTTTTCTATGCTGAATTCAAACCATTAACATTCCAAGTCAAGAATTTATTTGCCATCTGTGGCCTCGCAAAGCTTTTGAGCAATCAGCTGAAGATCCTCACTCCCCTTTGTCTTCGGCCTCGCTCCTCCCACTGCTTCTGCTTCTGTAGTGGAATCTTGACTTTTACTTTGAAGTTGATCCTCCTTTTCTTTAAGCTTAGTAGCCGCCCTTGTCATCCTTTGTTCTTGTGGCTGTTCTTGGGATAATAACATCAAAGGGGCCACGTCAGCTTCCATACTCGTTTGCCTCTCTTGTGGGCTTTTATCTGTTGCTTTGGGATCAACTTTCAGCACATTAAAAAGGAAATCTTTTGCTTTCAACACAGTTTCAATACGATATCTCCTTCCCTGAAAAAACACTGTGAGACCAGCTGGAACCTCCCACCTAAATTGAATCTGACGATTCTTGAGCTCTTGTGTAAAAAATATAAACTCTTTTCTGTCTTTTAACATCTTAGGGGGAATCTCTTTCAGAACCATCACCTCTTGTTCTGCTATTTGCAACTTTTTCTGATACGTGGCTTGCAGAATTTGATTTCTCATTGTTCTTGTCAAAAAATAAACCACAATGTCTCTTGGCAATTTTTTTTGTCTAGCAATCCATGAGTTAACCCTATATACTTTGTCAATTTGAAAAGCAATCTCTTGTGGATCAAGTCCTAACCTTTCAGTCAAAGCCTCTGATAAAATTTTTTTAAGGTCCTCATCTTTTTCCTCCTGCAAACCTCTGATTCTCAAAGCCCCTTCCATCGCCCTGTATTGTAACACCACCACCTGATCTTCATTTTTGTCCACTTTTATTTGCAATTGTTCTGTTTTATTTTCCAAATGCTGATTAGATTGGTTAATTTCTTCCACTTTCTCTTCCAAAACCTCCAAATTTTTTTCCAAACCTTGAAAAGCCATCAAAATATCTTCTCTTATTTTTTTATTATTTTCTTTCATTTCCTCTCTAGTCAATTCATTCACCTCAGAAATATGGTTCATAACTTCTTTAAACCTTTCTTCAAACATTTTGTCTGTTCTTTAAACATATCTTCCATACCCACTTCAGATCCCCTTCTTGTTGTAGGCTTAGGTGGTTTAGAAGCCATTTCAAATTCCAAATTAAAGTTCAGTTATAAAGTCAGAATCAAGGATGTAAAATAAAATAAAAAACCTCTTCTATCTTCTATTTGCCTTTCAATATAGGAGAGCTACCACTTTAACAGTCCACAAATACACTCTCCACTTGATTACACAAACAACTTTCACTTTCTCTCAGATGCCATTTTCAGCAATCTTAATTGAAACAATAGAAAATTTCTTTTCTTAAAGGGTAGAAGTCAGGTTCATTACTTGCAATCCCAATGATCGATCACTTGTGTTTGTTCTGTCTGCATCCAGAAATCCAAAGAAAAATCACTTGAGCAGAGGTGGATGCTTTCTTCTTTTCCTGCTACTGCAGGAGCGTGCTGGATTCGGAGCTCAGCGGAGTTATGTGGGACTCGACCCTCCGAGGCTTCACTTTCACAAAGCAAAACCTCTGGGGAGTTCTACCGCTTTTCTGCTGCTCTTTCCCTTTGCTTTCTCCCAGGGAGGGTACTTCAAGCCGGTGAGCAGCTGATTTTAACTGTTTTCGCCGGCTTTTACAATACCTCAGCATGGGACGCCTTTACAGGCATCCAGAAAAGAAAGCGGTGCCACCGGATGTCCAACTCCAAGGGGCCTCTGTGGCTCAGACTGGTAAGACAGTCTGTTATTAACACAGCTGCTTGCAATTACTGCAGGTTCTAGTCCCACCAGGCCCAAGGTTGACTCAGCCTTCCATCCTTTATAAGGTAGGTAAAATGAGGACTCATATTGTTGGGGGCAATAAGTTGACTTTGTATATAAATATACAAATAGGATGAAGACTATTGCTAACATAGTGTAACATAGCGTAAGCCACCCTGAGTCTTCGGAGAAGGGCGGGATATAAATGCAAATTAAAAAAAAAACTCCGCCCAGTTTTCTTGTTGATAGTTTACATAACATCTAAAGTATTCTACTATTGTGTTCAATTTTTCAGTGGATCCATTAATAGATGGGTGGAAAGCTGAGCTAAGCCCCTGGAATGACCCAATCGACCTCAGGAAGTCCTTCCAGAATTTAGCAGTAAATTGGACCCCTCAATCTGATATTATTCTCCTTGGAACCCCATGTAGTCTGTAGATATGCTTCACGAAAAGTTTTGTCAGCTTCTTGGCTGAGGTTAGTCCGTTACAGGCAGTGAAGTGTGCTTGTTTGGAGAATAAATCAATGACAGTCCAAATCACCTTATTTCCTCTGCTTTCAGGGAGTTTGATGATAAAGTCCATTGCAATCTCCTCCCAGGGTTTTGTGGGTTCGGTCACAGTCTGGAGAAGCCCAGGGGGCTTCCCTGGTCTGGACTTCATGGTGGCACAGGTGGCACAGCTTCTAACATAATCCTTTACGTTGGTTTTCATTCTTGGCCACCAGAATTGTCTTCTAGTCAAATGGAGGTTTTTTAAAAATCCAAAGTGCCCCCTAGTCAAAAATCATAACTATGCTTTAGCACCAGGAGTCGCACACAGCTGAGCACATAAATCTTACTCCCCTTCCAAGCCAATCCCTCCCTTAAGATTAAGTTCATTTTCCTCAAACCAGGCATCATTTATTTATTTATTTATTTATTTTTAAATCAAGTTTTATTGATTTTTTTCTTTCACACACACACACACACATTTTATGAACAGAGTATTGACCATATCATATCTTATACAACTTATCATATCCAATTTCAGTTTACATAGTTACCATTTTTGCCAAAATATTCTTTTTCCATACTTTTTAAACTTATCTTAATACTTCTGTGCGTATTATATTAACAGCATCACCATCCGCCCTCAAATCAGGGGTGAAATGCTCCCGGATCGGATGGGATCGCGCGATCCGGTAGCGATGGCAGCTGCTGGTTCGGAGGACCGGTAGCAAAAATCCCTGGCCCTGCCCCCCTGCCTCTGCTGAGCCGCACCATCTGCAGAGGTGTTTTTTTTTTTACTTTTAAAAGCCGGTTTTGCTTCAGCCGAAAAAGGCCTTTAAAAGTAAAAAACAGCAGAACCTTACTTGTACTCTTACTTGTAGAAAACATGTTTTCTACAAGTAAGAATAGAGATTCTAAGGCACTTACCTGATTACTGAGGAACACATGGCCACAACCTGAAAGCAGTTTCAGTTTCAGCCAGACAGCATCAATCGCTCAGCTAATCTATTTCCTCGGTGATCAACTGGCTGGCTTTGCTAGCTGAGGAACTCTGGGATTTGAAGTCAATAAAATAAAATAATAAAATAAAATAAAATAAAATAAAATAAAATAAAATATAATATAATATAATATAATAAAATAAAATAAATAAAATAAAATAAAATAAAATAAATAAAATAAGTAAAATAAATAAAATAATAAAATAAATAAAATAAAATAATAAAATAAAATAAAATAAAATAATAAAATAAAATAAAATAAAATAAAATAAATAAAATAAAAATAATAAAATAAAATAATAAAACATAAAACAATAAAATAAAATAAAATAAAATATAAAATAAAATAAATAATAAAATTAAATAATAAAATAATAAAATAAAATAAATAAAATAATAAAATAAAATAATAAAATAAATAAAATAAAATAATAAAATAAAATATTTGTGCAGCTTTCTGAGATTTGGTGTGTTTCTGTAGTGTTTCACTCTAACTACACAAACACACAAAATCTCAGAAAACTGTAGTGTGTGTGTGTGTGTGTTAGTTGTGTGTGTGTAAAGTGTGAAAGTTGGTTTTTGAGCTTTTTGTGGCTGTGTGAAGTGTGAAGTGCAGCTGCTTTTACATTGTGTGTGAGTCAGTTGTGTTGTGTTGTGTGTAAAGTGTGAAAGTTGGTTTTCGAGCTTTTTGTGGCTATACCACAATGGTATCTGGGCAATCCCAATTTTTTCCCCACTTATTAACTATATTTTTCAAAGTCCCCATCACATTTGTTAATTATTAAAAATATATTTCAACTCAATCCATTTTTACATTGAAACCTTCTGACTTAATTAACCTTCCACCTCTTATTCTCCTTAGTTCCTAATTTTTTATTCCAATTATTTTCTTCATTTACTAGCCTTTCAATTTTATATCTTAATTTCCATTATTTTCATATTTAAACCAATCTACATTTCATATTACATCTGCTGATTCATTTTACAATAAACAATATACTTCTTTTTACTTGTTACATACAATTTCTACTATTAATATATTTCCCTTAAATCAACTAATAAATGCTTTATTTCCCTTCTTATCTCCTTTATTCTTCCCCTTTTACCCATTTTCCTTTGGTTTCTCCAAAATTCCACTTCTTAATATTTTTCTCCCTTTCTCTTATTTTCTTCTTTTTATTTTTCTTTTTATATTTATTTATCTTTTCCTCTCAATCCTTTCTCTTATTTTAAAAATTGTTACTCTTTTAATTCTCCCCCTCAGTCTTTTCCCATTTCCTTCTCTTCTTTTCTTTTTTGGGTGATATTCCTCCCCATCCACATTTTGTTTTTCACTGTCAATCCCAGTGTAATCATCTATTTTTTCATCTTCAATTATTTTTCTTTCAACATTATGTTCTTGCTTCACATTTATATTCTTGTTTTCCTTTTTTTTTTAATTCTAACCAAATTTCTGCTTCTTTATCACCCTTAAATGCTTCACGCACCTTCTTAAACATTTCCATTAGTTCCTCATATGTTCCATATTATTAATTCATTTTTTAAAATTTTAATTTATATGTAGTTAAAATTCAAGTCCATGTAGTGTCTCTCTCTCTCTCTCTCTTTAATTTCCAAATAGTATCCAATTCAAATATTTATCTAGACCATTCCAGTTTAAGGTTTTGTTCTTTTTCACTTCTTTTCAAAGTCGGGATCCAGCTGTTTAAACAAGTACTCCTTAAAATGTCTTATGTAGTCAAAATTCTTACTGTTCCTTCAATGTTTAAAGCATTCGTTGTAGTGCTTTCTTTCCACCAGCAGATGTCTCTCTCCAGTCCACAAATCCCCAGACAACAAAGTATCACTTTTTCTTCAATTTGTTTTCCTTTTATTGTTAAAAAATGCTTTCTCTCAGTTTTCTTTTCCTTGTATTATTTCTAATTTCTCCAGATTCAATTTTAAGTCCAGGTAGAAAGTTTTCTTTTTTGCGCTTTAGTCTTTTAACTTCCTCTTTGTTCTTTTCCCTCCAATTAACATTCCGAAGTGCCAGTTAGCTGCTCATTTCACACTGGGATCTCTTTTAAGCTTTTTTCAAAGAATTTCTTTTTACCTTTAAGTTGGCCAAATCGCTTATCTATTAACAATAATCCATTCAAACATTGCTCCTGCACAAATCTTGGTCTGGTTGCCCCAGCTTAGAGCCATCATTTTAATGGCTGCCACCCCTGCTACTGGATCAAAGAGCTGCCTCTGACCCTTCAAGGAACTTGCCTGTTCCTCCTTGGTCTTCTGAGGTGTCTCATTTTTTTCACCGTACCTCCAAGACAGTTCTGGTCCGAAGACCCCTTGACAGCAGTTTGTCTGGCTGGATTTTCACAAAGCTCTTAGCTTTGCTATTTGCCAGCCGGTCTTGCTGCAACGCTTCCGGTTCCTCAAACCAGGCATCATTTGAGAGCGCCACCTTTAGCTCTGCTGTCAACTTGTCTTCAACTTGTCTTCCAGGAGGTCAGAACCACAGTGCTCTAGTGCATTTGTGCTCTAGTGAATGTTTGGGCTGCTGGTTGGGTTTTGGAGATCATGGCATGTACTACCTCTTCCCACCCAGGAGGAGGAGGGGCTGGCAAGGCCTGATTCCTCCGGGCCTTCTTCTGATTTGGCAATGCCCCAAGAACAATCTTGGCTTGATGCGAGACTGCGCAGACGTGATCGGCGCACGCAGCAGAGGAGGCGTTGGGACAAGAATGATGAGTCACCGAGTGACACCCACAGGGGCTATAAAGCAGGAGGTGGAACTTCCTGGCTTTTTGTCTTGGACAAAGCAGTGAATTTGCGTGGGCAAACTGTTTCAATGGAGGGAAGAATCAGAGGATGTAATGAAGCCATCATCCCCTGATTCATCCCTTCCCCAGGCTACGCCTTCAGACCCAGCTGATAATAATAATAATCAAGCTTCTCTTGACCCGCGCTTCAGAAGATTAGAGAGGCGGCGTCATCAAAGGGAAGGGTGGGGCAGGAGCCCCACCACACAGGATATATAAGGAGCTTTGGGACTGCTCTCACTCCACGGGAAACAAAAGTTTAGCTTAACCGTTTCAAAAAGAGCTGAAAGTCTTGCTACGTGAGTCATTTGTTTGAACTTTGGCAGGCAGCTGTGATTTCTCTGCCAGGACTGATAAGAACTGTGAATCCACTGGCTAAAGGCCAGCTCGTTAATCCGAAGTGGGGAAGGAGACAGAACATTCATTTTGACTGTTCCTTTGCAGTAGAATAGTTGCTACCACCATGTCACTAGCGTCAGCTTGGATTATAAATGGTTTATTAGGGTCAGGGTGCTGGAGGATCAGCTCCACTGTGAATAGGCGTTTTAATTGTTCAAAGGATTTTTGACAGTCCATTGTCCAAGCTAGGGGTTGGCTAGGTTTTGGCTTGGTCGGAGACGGATTAGTTTTTAGTAATTCTGTCAAGGAGAGCGTAACCTCAGCAAAGGAATAGATGAATTGTTTGTAAAAATTTGCAAACCCCAGGAAGCTTTGAAGTTGCTTACATGTTTGTGGAGGTTGCCAGTCTAGAACTTCACCTTCACCTTCCCTGGGTCGATTCCAATTCCTTGATTCGACACCAGGTAGTCTAAGGACTTCTTATGGAACTCACATTTTGACAGCTTTGCATAGTTTGGCTGCTAGAGTTTTTTCAGCACTTCCCGACTAGTTTGACATGCTCTTCCATATTTTTGCTGAATATAAGAATGTCACTCAGATAAACAAGGACTTATACAGCTATTCATGCAGCACTTCATTAATCAGTTGCATGAAGACTGGGGGGGCTGAAAAGCATGTTCCGGAATTGGAAACTGCCCAGGGGGCAGTTAAAAGCAGTCTTCTATTCATCTCCCTCCTTTATGCGAACCTGGTGGTAGGATTCCCTTAGATCTAGCTTGGTGAAAATCTTGCTTTTTGATAAGTGGTTCAGCAAGTCTTTCATTAGTAGTAGGGGGTAGGTGTTTTGTATGCAAACTGCATTGATATTATGAAAATCAACACATAATCTCAGCCCCCCCCCCATCTTTCTTCTCTTTAAACAAAACGGGGCGGCCACCCTGGATTTTGCTGGCTTGATAAACCCCTTGGCTAAGCTAGTGTCATTGTACTTCTCAGCTCGGTCATTTCATCAGGGGTCAAGGAGTACATCCTGGGCTTTGGTAACTTGGCTCCCGGTTCTAGCTCAATGGCATAATTGTGGCTCGATGAAGGGGGAGGATGTTACACTTCTCACTAAATGCTTCGGCTAAGTCTGTATATACCCATTGTCGTGTCCCACTCCTCCGCTGATGGCCGGGTCAGGGAAATTCGAATCAGGTGTGCCTCTGCAGCTCTGCCAAAGTCCTAGCAAGGTCCTCAGGGCAGGCAGGAGACCAGAAAGTGACTTCAGCAAGATATGTTTAGACTTTGCCTGACTCAGAGAATGCCAGAAAGCAGATCCTTTATATAGGCCATGGGGTGTGGCTCCATGACTCAGCACTTATCCAGGCCTGCCCCTCCCTTCCTTCTGTTGCCTCCGCCTATCAAGTCTTCTGACGCGAGGGTCACTCCAATTGGCAGCTGTTGGTAATTGACCTTCCTCAGGCTCACATGCTGTGGAGGAGGGGGAGGGGTCTAGTTGCTCCGTTTGCCTGGGCATGGAGCCAGAGCTGGGGGCTGGAGATACTTGCTCTTCTTCAGCCTGTCTGGGCATGGAGCCAGGGCTGGGGCCGGGAGGCATGCTAGGACATTCTTCAGTGTTCGGAAGCAGATAAGCAGACCCCAGATGTGGTGGTGAGATCGGACGAGACACAACACCCATGATGGCGAACCTGTGTCACACATCCACAGGTGGCACATAAAGCCATATCTTTGGGCACATGAGCGTTGCCCTAGCTCAGCTCCAGCATGCATGGGCACGCTGGCCAACTGATTTTCAGACCTTCCAGGCCCACTGGAAGTCGGAAAATGGGCTGTTTCCAGCCTCCGGAGGGCCGGGGGGTGGGGAAGGCAGTTTTCACCCTCCCCAGCCTCCAAGAAAGTCTCTGGAGCCTGGGGAGGGTGAAAAATGAGCCCACTGTGCCATCGCGTGCCAGAAGCGGGAGGACTACGGTGTGTGTTTGTCATGCATGCATGCATGGGGGGCGTGGCGCATTGTATTATGGGTGTGGGCACAAGCACATGCGACTCCCCTGCACTCCCCCTGCTTTTGGCATGCGACAGCAAAAAGGTTAGCCATCATTGGTATATACCTTAGGAATCTGGGGTTCGCCTGAGGCTTGTCTGAAACAGCGGCTGCTGTTTCTGGTGGCTGGCCCTTATGGGTTGGCAGTTTCTTGGGGGAAGGGATAGGGGGCAGTGGCCTGATGCCAATTATGATTTTATAGTATCCATCTTCCCATTTAATGGTTGGGGCCCATTTGTCCAGCCAAGCAAGGCCCAATATGACCAATTCTGTCATCTTTGGCGCTACTATAAAACGTATAAGTTCATGATGTCTTCCAATTTCTAATCTAACCAGTTCAGTAATTTGGGTGGCTGGGACTCCTCCAATTAATGTCCCATCCATCTGTTCAAACTTAATTGGGTACTTTAAGGCTCTTGTTTTTATCCCTAATTGTTCAACAGGTGGATTGGGCCCAGCGACAGGTGGCTGTGCTGGAACTTGCAGCGGAGCTGCTGCTGGCTGCTGGATTGCAGCCTACTGAGGGAGAGGGGCCAGCTGTTGAACTGCTTGTTGGGCTGTAGAGAGAGGGGGAACTCCAGATGACCCCCCCCCCGTGGTGCTGGGATCGTTGGGGCATATTGGGGCCATGGGAATCCCTGGAAAATTGGAGCAGATGGTGCTGGAGACCACTGGCACTGGACCCACCCCTGGCCAGGACAGAATCCCCAGCCTGGGGGGATACATTCAGCAGGGGGTAGCACAAAGGCAGGCTGGCAAGGGGGACCAGCAGGAGGTTTGGCATTCCCCATGCTGGCTGCGTCTGATGTCTCCCAGCTGCTGGATGGCCATGCTGTGCTGAGCCGCTCCTCCTTTCATCCCTGGCTGGGTAGAAAGGCGTCTGTGCCCTGCTAATTCCTCTGCCAGGTCCTGGATTGGGGGAGGTGAACGTGGGTTGCATTAAGCTCCATCTAACTTGAAGAGGTTGGGAGGGGGCTGTATAACCTCCACTTCCGTCCGTTCAAAACGCTCAGGGATCCAGGTTAATGATGGGCTTCGAGATGGGGGCAACAGGTTCCAGTCCTGGGAATCTCTGGATTCCAAAGCTGTCCCCTCTCTCCACTCTGGCTCATGGGGTGACTTCATTGGGCTGGGAACAACACAATATTCAGGCGGTCTCTCCTCTTGCCCCCTTTCTGGAGTTGGATCAGACTGGCAACTTTTCCAGGAATCTGACTCTTTGGGCTGAGCGCCTAGCCTTTGGGTCGCCTCTGCAGCTGCAATGGTTAGCACCATTTTTTCAGAAGGAGAATACTGGGTCTCGATAAATCCTTCAGGATCCATCCCCATGGCCCCCTCTGCGATCTTTTCTTTCTCCTCCATCTTTGCTGAGTCTTTGCATCACCTGAGGTTTAGGTCAATGCTGGGGCTCAGCACCCCGGACAGCCCCTTTCGGGGTGCTGATATGCTTTTAGGGATTCGGGTTAATGTCAGCATTCCAGAAAAACCCCAACTCCAATTAAAAACTCTGAAGCAAGCATTTTCTCAAAGTCCTATTTATTAGGGTAGGTATACTGGCAAATCTGGGAAAACCCGAAACTGAGAGTTCCAGGTTTTCCCTCGGTAAATCCTTTACACAACCCAGGCCTTTAACTCCAAAACAACCAATGCGAAGTTCACACTTTGAAGCTTTTGTCCGTCAAAAGGGCCAGATGGCAACTCCACCCGCTTTTATCCCCTGTGGGGTGTGGCTCAGTGACTCAGCTATTTCTGAGCCTGCCACAACTCTTCCTTTGCTGCACGCGCTTATCTTTTCGTCGCTGCCTCAGGTCAATCCAAGATTGATCCTCAGCAGCTTGGGCCTGAAGCATTGCCAGGGAGGAGGAAGGTCCGGGAGAGGAAGACCTTGTCTGCTCCTCCTCCTGGCCTACAGCTGGAGCCTGGGGCGGTGCCAGAGAGGAGGGTCCAGGAGAGGAAGGCCTTGTCAGCTCCTCACCATCACTCTCAGAGTCATCCTCCTCCATGGGGACAGGCTCTGGGGCCGGAGTCACAACAGCTATTTTGTCTAAAGACAATTCCTCTACTAAATCCCCCCTCCTACTTTCCCACACATGAGAAGGTGGCAGCATGGAAGCCTCTGGCCTAATATGGCTTCCAAAGCTGACAATCAAACTAATTGGCCTATAGTCTCCTGGACCCCATTTTTCCTCTTTTTGTAGATTGAGGCATATGTGTGTATTATATACATGGATCAGTCCAGCGGTGAAATGTAAAATTTTTTACTACCGGTTCTGTGGGCGTGGCTTGGGGGGGTTTAATGTGACTGGGTGGGCATGGCCAACTCTTTTTTTTACTTTTAAAAGCATTTTTTCTACAACCTCTTCGGCCAAAGAGCTTGTAGAAAAAATGCTTTGAAAGGATTCTGACAATCCCAGGTGAGTTGCCTGATCACCAGAACCTTTTAAAAGCTTTTTTTTACAGCCTCTTCAGCCAAAGAGCTTGTAGAAAAAATGCTTTGAAAGGATTCTGACAATCCCAGCTGAGCAATCATCAGAGGCTTTTTTTTTTACTTTTAAAAGCATTTTTTCAGCCAAAGAAAAAATGCTTTTACAAGTAAAAAAAAACAACCTCTGATGATTTGCGGCTGAGCTGGGCATGTGGTGGGGGGAGGGGGGGAAGGGATTTTTGCTACCGGTTCTCCGAACCACCCACCACCATTGCTACAGGATCGGGCGATCCAGTCCGAACCGGGAGCATTTCACCCCTGGATCAGCCCAAAGATTATTTTTTTTCCTGCCATTCTGAGTCAGCAGTTTCTCGGTCATTCTTTTCTAGCCTTGAGTTTGGGAGTTTGATTCTCTGGCCTGAGAAGTGCTGGTTCTTGCCTTCCCAGCTTCAGAGCTAAAATTGTCAGGCCTGCCTCTGTTCAAATCCCAAGAAAGAAAACCCCTGACTCCATTGAAGTAGATAAGAGGTACTTTTACTGAGTAAAGTTAATGATAGCAGTGAAAGAAAATAAGATCTGAGCCAAAAGGCACAAAAGTTACACAGTAAAAGTTTCCCCAAATCCCTCCCCCCCAGGGACCCAGGCTGAATGTCCATAATATCATGTGGGGAACACCTTCAGGTGTTTTCGTCCATCTGGAGTTCCAGGAAGGTTGCCCTTGACTGATGGTAAACAAGTCAATTCAGCAGCACAGTAATTTGTGAAAGCAAACCTCCATTTTTATTCACATGGGCCTTCTTCATACCAGCTCTCTTCCCTGACCCCAATGCCATGCCCCCCCCCCCTGTTACTATGGCAGCAGATAGTAAGCAAGCGTCAAAGGGAAAACCCATGCTGGAGATCTGGTTGACAAATACAGATGTTTAACAGTATCCTACAACATTGTGATTAGCAAGTTAGTTAATAATCATTTATTTATTCAGGTAGTCAGTCAGTCACCCAGTTATTGGATGTATCTGGCTTCTCAATTTGCAAAAATAATTCTGGATTACTGGTGTATGATTACAAATGCATAAACAAAGGAATCAAAACAAAATATAATAAACATTCAAACAAAATTAAAGGAGGCCAACCACAGCACTTTCCCTTGCAAGTCCTTTCATTTCTGGATCATATTGGCTGGATGGCATAAATGGATATATAGCAGGCTTTAAAACTGTTTTGAGTGTGGTTATGAATGGTTCTTTGTGAAATCATAGAGAAAGGTCAAATACAATATGGTGCTATAAGGTTCATTCCTGCATACATCAGTATATTAATTAATGGTTGGATGAAGTGATAGAAGGAATCACTGGTGGGATTCAGCCAGGTTAGACCGGTTTTCTAGAACCGGTAGCTAACTTTTTGTTCAGTTCAGCAAATCAGGAGTGTCAGCATGAAGCGTGCTAAATTTAAGTGTGCTGCACAAATTGCTGCGAGAACAATAAGCAGGCCATGGAGGTGGCAAGAGCAGCGGCGTCAGCACAGCCGACTTGCAACTTGCTCTCGCCACTTCCATGGCCTGCTCGCTGCTCTCACAGCACCTTGAGCAGCACATTTAAATTTAGCGCGCTTCACAATGGGGGAGACAGCGTTCCCTCCTCCTTCTGGAGCCCATTACGACATGGAGCATCGGACGCAGCTTGGCCAGTGTCTCATGGCAGAGAGAAAGTTGTATGTCTCCCCATGCGACCACGGTGTGCGCAGCATCAAGTAGTGCTGGAAAAAGTGCCCGTGAGATGAGAGGCAAGTACAGGGGCACATCCCTCCTGCTCTGGAATATGGAGCAAGTCTCCATCCCCGCCATCGCCCTTACCTTCTCAGGCCACACCGTGAAGAGTGACTGGGAGGGCGAGGGGCAGGGCCAGCCAGCTGGCAGGGAGCCACAGTAGAGGGACAAAAGAGCTTTATTTATCTGGAATAATCTGAGTATTCTAAGGGGAGCCCATGGCTCTCAGGGCCACCCTGGGGCTTCTCTCTGAGTGGGACATTTTCTGAAAAGAGGGGGACGGCATTCCTTGCCCTCCCATCAGCTTGGAAAAGGATAGGAGGAAAGAGTTTTCTTTGCCATTTCCCCCCTCCCCTTAAGGAGAAACAGGATCATTTGGGGGTTACGCAGGAATGAGGGGCTGTTCCAGTTCATCTGTGGAGGGGGGTACTTTTATTTTATTTCCTTTTTTTCTTATGTCATAGTTTATAAAGTAATCTTTTTTATTCATAATTTATATAATGTATTAATAAAATCATAATTTATATTTATATAAATTGAATAAAATAAAGGATAAAATGATACACATATAAATCATAGCCTCTATTGAAATAATCTGTTTAGGCCGAGTCTATTTCTTGTGTAGTGCATTCCCTGACAGACAATTATCCAGACTGCAATTTGACACATTCAGCAAACATCAACCTTGTTTTTATTTATTTATTTATTTGTCACAATAGTATATATAAGCATAAGCATGAAATAATTGGTTCTTGAACTTGTACCCACCCCTCTCCTGGAAGAATGAAATATTTTGAGAAATATTTAAAAAGGAAGAATATTATATTTCCCTAGATGAGAAATGGAGAAACATGCTCTTGGAAAGCAGCCCCCAACTTTCTTAATGGCCCTCAGCAGATGTCAGCACTTAAGAGACAAAGCGATAGATAGCTCTATTCATAAGCAAATACCCTCACCCAAGATCCAACAAAGGTAGCATTAGTCCTCAGGCAGAATAGGAATTGCCCAACGCCCCTTTATTGCATCACCCTCAGAAACGTCAACCAAATTTAGCTCAGTCAAACTCCTAAGATTTGTATATGGCCCCATGGGAGTCTGACAACAGCCAATAGAATACATGTTCTTGCACAGGAACAGGAAATTCAAGTGCAAAGCCCAAGAGAAGGTATAAAAACCCCTCACTCTCAACTCCATGTGGTCAGCTACCCAGAATCACCGGTGCTTGGTGTTTCTGCTCCATCAATAAATGGACCCTCTTTCCAATCAGTCTCCAGCCTCCATTTTGTCTCCAGTGCCTTTCTCCTGGTTTGGGACTGAACCAGATGGATAGTTCTTCCAACAAGCTTCTTCTGTGCACTAAGCTCCTGATAGTCAGAAATTACTTCCATATTCCCCATTGTCTTTTCTCAAAACTAAACATATCCAGTTCCCACAGTCCCTCACAAAACTAAGTTCCCAGTCCCAATCATAATTCATTTTGCTAAAATAGGGAA
Source organism: Ahaetulla prasina (assembly GCF_028640845.1). NCBI lineage: Eukaryota > Metazoa > Chordata > Lepidosauria > Squamata > Colubridae > Ahaetulla > Ahaetulla prasina. Next base: position 189,036,383 of record NC_080540.1, read on the forward strand.
GGAACAAAAAGAAACAAATGCCAACCATTTGACTGGGATGGAATAAGCACTCCTGCCTTGAGCAGGAGGTTGGACTAGAAAATCTCCAAGCTCCCTTCCCAGTCCTATGATTCTATAAAACAAAAGAAAATACAGAATTTGTTTCCTATAATCTTCTTACCTTTCAAGCAAGCCTGAAGCTGAATTTATCTTTTAGATGACTGGTAGTGATTTTCAAGCTATTTATGATTAATTTAATTTTAAGATAGTTACCTTATCTCCCTTAAGCTCTCCTTACTTAATCATAAATTCAAGAAATTTATGTATTTCAGTATTTTGTTTTATAATATTTATGTTTTACTTTTCAGCTTGCTTTTGACATTAATTCTATGCAACTTCTCTTTCTGTCCCACACATTCTAAATTGACTGTGGGTTTAATTTCATTTCCCTCTAATTGTGGCAGGAAAATGATCTTTGAACCACCTTTAAATGACATGTCTATTGTCTCTTTCTCAAATCCAGTCCATAGTGGAGGGAGTTTGAAGTTGAACTTAACAGTTCCAGGTTTAAAGTAGTGTTTTTTCTCTCCTCCCAAACAATTTTCACTACATACACAATCTAGCCCAAGTAATTAAATAAGGTTCCTGATGCAATCACAAATTGGAACTAATCCAGCTTCTATGGAGCACTTTGAGCTGCTGTGGGCATGCCTTCTAACCTGCATTTTTAAGGTATTGCTTTCCAAGGCCATTTGCTGAACAAATATCATAGAACCTCTGTATATAAACAAATGCAATGCTGTTTTGATAGCATGCTAGACCAGTGTTTGAAAACAATACTAATATTAGTCCTGTATTGCACAGAAGGTCTGGGAAATAGCCAGGCTCTACAAGCTGTGTGCTTGTAATTCTACCATAATGAATACTACATGGGTTTTTTTTACTGGCTTGCAGACAAGGAATTTTGCATGACTCTACTTTTTCCTGTTTTTTTTTTTAATTTTTCATTACTTGGAGGAAGAGGATTTTTGCCTATTCCAATACCATTTTGCTTACACCTTAGGCAGCTCTTGGGCTCTGCCAACCATGGCACAGCACATCCCCTTGTAGCATAATGGTGTGGGATACCTGTGTCACATCAATTTCATCAATTACCTGTGTCAATCTATTATTTGTTTATACTTAGAATCTCAATACATTCCATCTTGACACATTACTCTTGAATCTCTTCTGATTCTCTGTAATCCTTTATAAATCGTTGCAACAATTCCAGAGTTCACTTCTTCCATTTCACTTCTTTCCATAAAAGAAAAATTAACAAGAGTTCTATGTGCTTCCTCATTTAATTCATGTAACATCCTGGAACCATGGAGGTGTTCCATTCCAATGATCTATCACTTTGGATTCCATTGCTGCTTCAAATGCAAAGATAGAGCACCTGACAGACACATTGTTCTCATCCGTTTTTACGTACACTTTGGAAGATTGCAAAACTGTTTGTCCAGGCACCTGCCTACCCTTGCCCAACCCTGCTTCACACCACACATTTTTCCTGCCTGCAAGTGAGATCTGTTGGAAGGGAAAACAGAGCTGGGACAATCTGTCAGATGCTTTTCTTATTTGTCCCACATTAAAGTGTAAGGACAGCACCACTCACCAGCCCATAATTAAGGCAAAATAGTGCTCAATTATTGAGGCAGAGCTATTTATCCTTGCATATCTTCCTGCCATATCTTAGACTGGAGGCAGCCCTGCATCCCATCCCATCCCATTTCTTTTCCTTGTCTCTTTTCATTTTATGTTATTCCTTTTTTAAAAGCCATGATTTGTTGTGCAATTCTCTACTGCTCCCTATTTTAATAATTGTCAGGTAAAATGACAGTAGTATTATCCCCATATATAATTCAGGTTATTGAGAGGACAGTCTCTCAACTTATTTCCCCACTAGTGACCTCTGCCATCTTTTAGAGTCATCCAACCACGGTGTCAATATAACAGCAATGAGAACAGGTTTCATATCTCTTCCATGGTGATTACTGGTAGGTGATGCTATATGTGATTAGTGAGAAACAGCCTTGGATACTTAAAAGATGCAATGAACTTGTGTTTGACATAAAATTAGAACCAAAAGGTACCAGCACCAAGCATCACTGTTTGGTGGTATTTCATTCATCATGGCCTTAGAGGTTGAATTTAGGTGTTATTTGAAGAGCATTGACCAAATGTCCCATTTAACCTAACATTGCTTTACGCTGGTCATATTTTTTCCATAGATTGAAAAGATATTAATAGCCTTCAGCAAATACTTTCCATAAAAGTGAAACCTAATTTCTAAGTGAAGGAATATAGAAGAAGATAAAGGGGAATGTGTTTGTATATTGTATAACAATCTCTCCCTCCCTCCCTTTCTCTCTCTCTCTCTCTCACACACACACCCCATCTATCATCTATCTATGTATTCAGCATCAATCAAGTATTATGTGATATTGGATTGAATTCCAGATGTAATAGATTCATTGTCTTTTCTTTTTTGTTCCCCTTAACAACAGAAAAAAAAATCAGCTTTATTGGATACTTTTATTTATATGCAAAACAGTGTACCATTCATGAGAGATATGAAAAAAAGTTTGGATAAAAATCAATTTCTCTATTTGCACTACAAAATATTGCCTGGTACAAAGCAACATACATACGTGCACACGCACACATACATACACACACACCAAAAAACCCTGAAAAAGACTAAAATCTTTGGATAACAGATATGTTCTCTCCCGTGACCGAGACATACTTTTTCACAGCAAAACAGCATATAACATTTTCTGCTTGCAAATTTTTTGGTTGTCATAAAAGACAGTACTCCTGTTTTTCCTTAATATGGAAAAGAAAATTTGTAGTACACACACACACACACACACACACACACACACACAAAGACAGACAAACAAACTATTCCCTTATCAGTTATTTCCAAAATACGTCTTTAGACAGAATTACAGATCAGATTAACAACAAACATTTTAATTTCTATTTGAAAATAAAATCTTCAAGTGAACTGCTAGTATTTTGATTCCACACACACAAAATAAATAAAGTTATCAAGGACAAGTCCAAATATATAAAATACGTTTAAAAAGAGGGCATTGGTGCAATAAAACCAGAGCAAAATGAAAACCCACAATCTGGTTTCCAATGAACACTTCCAGACTCAGACATTTATTCCACAGAAGAAATTGTAAACACTTGACTATAGAAAACCAGTTGGCACAAAGTCTTCAACACAAAATCTTAACCACCCTCAAAAACTAAAAAATTGTCTTGGGGAAAAATAGTCTACTTTTGCTACTTAAATTAAAAAATAAATTATTTTTAACTGCACTCCTGTATCATACATTAAGGTCGCAAGTAAATGAGATCTTTATTATTTTTGGATACAAAGAAAGGGGCACTTGACAGTCTGTATTATCACTGTGTTTCTTTAGAAAAGAACCCCACCTTCCACATAAGATGTGCTCCTGTTTTGGGCGGCCCGGGGACAAGTCAATTCGCCATCCAAACCCCGGAAGGAAAACTTCCATTTCAAGTTTCTCTTTTCGGGCGTGAGTCAGGAAAGCACTTTAAGGCACGAGCTTAAAGCCAAGGGATCTCCAGCCAAGCTTCCGCCGGGTTCTCGAAACTTTGCTGAAAGGGGATCCTATCCTGGGGAAACTTTGAGCGGGGAGGGAAGGTGAAGGAAGGGACAAGCCAAGACCTTCCATCCCTCAGAAACAAGGGAGCATCGGGGGCTTGACCTGGGGAAGGAGCGCCGCCTTGAAGGCTGAGCCCCAACGGAGGCGATTCCAGAGGGACCCAGCGGCCTGTCCATCTTGTCTATCGACCTTCCCCGCGGGCCCTGGTCCCCGGGCGCCTGACCTACACGTCTAGGACATGGTTGAGATAGGATATGTAGCAGATGGCCAAACGCAGGATCTCGATCTTGGAGAGCTTCTTGTCCGGGGGAAGCGTGGGCAGCAACTTGCGCAGCTCGGCAAAGGCCAAATTAAAAGCCTCCACACGGATGCGCTCCCGCGTGGCGTGGGCCGACCGATATTTGGCCGTGGCTCGACGGCGCCGCCGCTTCTCTTCACGGCTCAGCGGCTGCGGCGGATGGGCCGCTGAGCGACCTCCTCCTGCGCCCTCGCCGTTTGGCGCCTCCAAGTCGGAGGCGCAGCAGCTCCGCAGCCCCTTGGCCTCCAGAGACTCCGGGTCGGACGGCGCTGACGACGGGTGGTCCGAGTCCACTGCTTGGTCTGGGCTCAGCATCATCTGCCAGGCGAGGAGGCAAATAATAATAAAATAAAAATAAATACGGGAGTTCAGTCAGTGCTGCCCGTCGAATGTTTTCCCCCGCCCGGCTCGTGATAGGCGGGAAGGGAGCCAAGCACATCGGCTTGCGCCCTTCGCCCGCCCGCCCTCCGTCCCCGCCACCCCTGCCTTCCTGTTCTAGCCAAGGTAGCGCAGCTTTTGTCAGAAGCTCCTGGTGGGAGCCTGAGGCGGGTTGATCGCGTGTGCCTGCCGCTTACTTTGCGCGCACGAGCCGGCGGGGCTGAAGATATTGGACGACGAAGGGACCTGCTGCTGCTAGAAGGCCTCGCGTGGAGGGTCGCTTGCGCCGCCAAGGCTGAGGGTGAAAAGGAGGCTGCTTGACTTCCTCGACTGGGGTGGCGCGACAGGGGGGGAGGTTGCTATCAAGGGAGGCCTTGCAAAAGCAGAAGCGGGCTTCCGAGCGAACCTCGGCCGCCGGCGGTCCGGCTACTCCCCGTTCTAATTGCGATTTCCCTTTTTATTCCGCTACCCCCCTGAAACGCCATAACATCCTAGCTTTCGTTTTTAAAAAAGGTGTTCGTTTTCGTGAAAAACCTTTTTCCTTAAAAAAAAAGTTATCAATCAAGATATTACGATCTAATGATTATTAATAGTGATTGGATCAACTGGAGGACAACCATAGTGGAAAACTTAACTGAAGTGTTTTATATGAACTTTTATTCTTATCTGAGAAGGCAGTACGTCGCTCTATTGTTTCTGTTGTAATCAATATGACTATTTTTCATTTACATCTCGGTTCACAATGTTAGGCATTCCTAAAAAGACCCCAGAAGGTGTTTTCAACATTCAGGTCCTGATTTCTTTTAGAAGTCCTGATTGCTTTCCCTGGAAAATAAGCAGAAGTGACTTGTCTTGGAGGGCTTTTTTCAGCGAGACCCTTGTGAAAACTTCATCTGTTTTCCTTGACTTCTCGGCAAGAAAATTCAAGGCAACACATCCTGCCCTTCGATCTAGTTATGTGTGGGTTAGGAGATTTTTCCTGGCTCGGCCGTGTAGCAAAAAAATCAGTTATTTTCCCAAAGATTCTCAGCAGAGTTTTGAGCTCTTTCTGATCTGGCTTTGGAGGAACGGGTCAGAACTGCTGCCGGTTGGTTCTTGTTTGCCCCACTTCCACAAGTAGCATGGGCCCAAATTTGAGCTGGGACCTAAGGACCCTTCCTGGGATCCCAGAAAGCAAATTCTGAGCTGCAAGTGAAAACAACCGGACAACAGAACAAGGACTGTCTCCAGAATGTGGCTGTCTGGACCAGCTCTTCCTGTCTCTCTGCTCGTTGGCCAGCGGGCGTCCGGCCAGGGACCGAACCGTACAGGATGTAACAGATTTGAGAGTGCTCATAGGAGCCTACTCAACCACCCTTCCGCCTAATAGTTATTCGGTAAAATTTCTGAACAGGGACGTGGAGCCCTTTTAGGTTTTGGCTCTAAAGCTACCCATCGGAGACCTTCTGGAAATGGACAGCGGCCCGCTGCTGCCTAAGACTTGCCCGATGGTCCCCGTGCGCCTCCTTTCCGGCAAGTGTCTCTTCAGCTTCAATCGCGCCTGCTTGGCAGCCGACTCGCTTGGGGATATCCATCGACCAGAGCTACCGCTCCATGGGCAGGCTACGGGCAGGGAGCAAGGTCCTGAATGTCTGCTGCACCATAGTCCCGAGGCTCAGAAGTGTCTCCCATAGAACAAGGTTGGGGCGGGGCTGGGGGGATTTATAGCTCGATACTGGCTCCATCTGTCAGCATAACCAAGCTAGGGAACTTCCTAGACGCTTTGGCGGCTGGCAAAGCCCAAAACAATGCAGCAGCGACAGAGAATAGCCACCTCGTAGACACCCTTACGTGTCTGGTTGGAGGAGGGGAGGAGTAAGGGCGGGGGGGGGGGAGAGGACCTCTGACCAAGAGCGAGGAGGAGAAACTGAGAAAAGAAAGGAATTAGAAACACAGTCTTACGTGAGAGATATTAGGGTGGAGGTAGTAATGTTGTTTATGACGTTGATGATACTAATGATAGGGAAATGGATGACAAGAAACCGTTTCAAAATACCTCTATCGAAAATCCAAGTGGAAAACAGATTTTTGCTTTAAGTCTTTTCATTATCAAAGGATACGCATACATATAAACCATTCTAAACCTGCTAAACGGCAAGTGGTGAATAAGGGGAAGAAATAGGAGCAACTTAACCTACTAAAAAACAAAGCAGAAGAAAGAAAATCTATCAAACATAGAAAGTATTATTTGACAAACAATAGACTAGAAGGACTTAAAGTCCCGAAAGATTTACTGGATTTCCCAGCTCCAGTGAGCTTTTCTGTAGATGCTGGAAGATCCAACCTACGAGAAGCGCTACGAGAAGGAGGAGAACGGGGAGACATGTCCTTTTTGAAGCTGCTATCTTTTTTCCTTTGAAGAAGCGTCTGCTTAGGTTCATAGTAATAATCAGGAATTTGAAAATCCAGATCAAAACAACAGTCCTCTTCGGTGGATAACTTTGAAAGGAAAATATTCCAACTTCAATGAAAATGGGAACTTAAATACTTAAATGAGAAAAACCACTTTGAATGATCAGCTTTTAAATATTTACATTTAAAATATTGGTCAGTGGAAATTTGCAGCGAAAATTGTTCTAAGCAAACACAATATGCCTAATTTTTAGCTTGGAAGGAATCTTCTGCCTTCTGCTTTCAGGATAAATTTCTAATAACTTTGGTTTAGGTGCGAGACCAAAGAACGGAATATGGATTCCATTAAGGTCTGTATTTATATCTATCTCAAAACAAAACCTCTTCTTGTTTGATGGATGGAATGCCGCCAATTTTACCCGTACATATTAATATTTTAAAGGCGTTTACCTTGTAGGAGAATCTTGCCTTAAACGCTTCTAACCCCTTTTGCGCCTGAAATAAAATGCGAGGAGAACATCTTAGACATAAATTAGAGGAGAGGAAGAGGAGGAGGAGAGGAAGAAGAAGAAGAAGGGATCCGCATATAATAAAATAAGTAAAATGTAAAATGTCCTATTGGTTGAAATAGTTCGGAGTCCTTTTCAAAACTCGCAGATCGAGAAATGGAGTAATTGTCAAAAGATCAAAAGATTCCTATAAAAATTAAAATGCACTAGAAAAACATGATCCCCAGGAGTGGGGGGAAAAAACAAACCTCTGCAGATCTACAGTATATCACGCTAAATTGTGCTGATAAAATTGTGCTGGAAAGCCGCGGCCGCCGCTTCCGCCTCCTCCTGCCGGACCTCAACAAATAACAAAAGAGTCGCAGCGCTTCAAGAAGGAAAGCTCCGGGCCCTTCCAGCCGGCGGCGCGCGGGCAGGAGTCTTCGGGCCCGGTCTACAGCTCAATCGCCGTGGCGGAGTCAGATCGCTCCGTTGCAGTCAAAGCTTTTGTGCAAACGGCGGACACCTTCTTGGTTCGCAAGTCTGGCGGGCGGCATCCAGCTCCCGAGAACAGCCCTGCGTTACACTTCCAGTCCCGACTCTTTTGGGGAGGGGAGGGGAGATAAAAGGCAGCCAGACTAGATTGCTTCCCCTGATCCTTCAAGAAACGATCTGCAACATCCCCCGACGCCCTTGGAGCCGGAGAGCAGAAAGAGCCCGAGCAGAGGGCCGGGCCTCGCCAGCGGCATAGAAAAACCGGGGGAGCGGCCTGCAGCGAGAGGCGGCTGAATTGCCGTTTGGTTCCGCTGGGCTTATCCTGGAGAAGTGGCCGGATATAAAGGCACAGTAAAGGGGAGGCGACATGATTCCCTCCGAAGTTGCTACCCAATGGGTGATCCCATTGGATTGCCAACGAGATGCGAGTGGCTTAATTGGACTTGACATCTGTCACCGTGTGGGAGTTTCACAGCCCAAATATTGTCAGTTAGCAAGCTCAGATTCTCCCTTCATCCACAACAACTATTACTCTGGCTAAAGAGGACTGAGGAAGCCCATCTTCCATTCTTTTCTCTCCAGGGCAAACGTAGACCTGCACCTGTAGATGGGTCTCCTTAGGGAACCCTGGAGGCTGTAAGTATTTTCATAATCCCAACACTTCCTAGGTACAAACATCCTCAAGACCCATGAATGTGATATGGAAACATCTCCAGCCCCTGTCCTTCTAAAGCCCCATTCTCAAAGTGGTGACACAACCCTTCCATGTATGCATGAGACAACTGTTGGGTGCACATATTCTGACACAGGTACAGAAAGTAGGAGAAACTGGCAATATAGCCAACAAAGAAGGGCAACACAAAACTGTAATGTGGAAAAGGGAAGTTGCATCATGTACATTGTTCCTCCAGCATCTGTGGCCCAGCTGACTGACTACACCATCAAGTTGCATTCCTAGGTTCTGCAATGCAGGGAAAAGAGGGGAGCACATAGAAAGGTAAGCTGTACACCGTTGACTTGTTGTGGTTGGCTCATATCCATGCCCCACTCCTTCCCCAAGATCCAGAGGTGGGCAAATCCAAAGGGGACATCCCTAAAACAAGTGTCCATGCAGATTGGTAGAAGGGTATTAATGCACCCCTGGGCAGAGTGTCAAACAGATTAGCAGGAGTTGCAGCTTGACAAGCAAGAAGTTGTTATTACACAGAAGGGAGAGTCAGAAGGCAGAAGCAAAAGGAGAGAGGAATCCCTATACTATTGATGTCCTGAGTTATGTGCAATCAAGGCATGTCAGGAAGCTTCAAAGCCCATCCTCAAAGGCTAACTTATGAAAGATGCAGCAGAGCCCAACAGGATGATGAGGACAATGAACAAGAAGAGAGCAGTACCATAGAGAGTGTTGTGGCTCTTGGCTGGACATCAGCACCCCAGCATGTAAAGTACCATGGAGGAAAGGGTGCATGATATCCAGCTACCTATGGGACATGTACTTGTTACCAATGCCTGATCATCTACAAAGAGTAGCTTGTTGATATTATTTCCATTCTCAGGCTTCTTTGCTTTGTTATCAATGTAGGTTAAAAGCAAGAATGGTGATAGTACACAACTCTGTTTTACTCTGGATGTTACAGTGAAGAGTTTTGATATTCTTTGGTTTGTTCTGTCTACACTTCTACAATCGCTAGATAAATTTCTGCATACTCTAATAAGATGTTCACTTATTACATATCGGGTAAATGTTTGCCATAGCAATTTCCTATCAACTCTATCAAACACTTCCTTTTGGTCTATTAATGCGACAAAGTCCAACCCCATGTGTCCACATCATGAGAGGTGGTAACAGGACAAAAGAAGGGATTCCTGGGAGTAGGCAAAGTATGACATGGTCTTGTGCCACAGGACTGTTATGGCAGCCATGAAAGTGATCACCCTGAAACGGTCACCCTGAAACAGTCTGACTAAAGAGGCTCTGATAAAGTTGTGACAGTCCCAACAAGCTGGCAATGGATAAAATATTGCTACAGAAATTATAATGAGATGCAAATAGACTGATCAAACAAAAAATGACTACTGCAATGTTAAAGGACTAAGAAACAGAACAATCAAATACAAAATAAGAACTTTAAACACAGCTGACTTGGGAAAGGAGTGGGTTCTAGGTAAGGAAGTAGCCACCAAAATTAAAATAGATATAAATCTATTAAAATATAAATAAAAACAGCAATTATGTAAATGAATAGGTGTGAAACTTTTGATACCGTATTTTCTGTTCAACTCCTCCACAATGGTGTCTCCTTAACTAGATTCAGTGGTGGGATTCTACCAGTTCTCACCGGTTCGGTAGAACTGGTTGTTAAGTAGTTAAGCAGTTCAGAGAAGAAATTTAGAAGAAATCTCCTTTTGTTTTTTTCCCACTTTACAGGGTTAACCCTGAAAGGAATTTCAACTTTCTGGTGTCATTTCCTAACCTAATCTTTATTGCCCTTCTTACAGAAACTGCCTCTCTGTTAACCTTATTACATTCTTGGCGGTATACCTAGACTTATTGTTGATTCCGGTTCCGGAGGTTTTTTTTTCTCTTGACTTTCTTAAAGGGGAAGGGTTGTTTTAAGCCTTTTACACCGCTGTTGGGAGGAAATACTCCCCTGTTGGAGTTCTTCCAGCTAGGATGCAATGATTAGCACTTTGAAGAAATAATTGAATAATGACGCAGAAGCTTTTAATGACAACCCCCCCCGACTTCCCAAAGCAAAATACAGGGTATAACATCTAACAATCATAAGCTATAATATGCTAACTATCCATAAACTCCCACCCCTCCCCTAGAGCCTTAACTCCCCTTTTACATAAAGAAAAATATACAAATACAATTTTTACTTTCTATTCATTCATAAGCTATTTGGTACTTCTTGGTCTGATATTTGTTTTGAATATAATCAATCCATCTTCTCCATTCCATATATCTTTCTTGTGAATAGTCTTTCAGATACGCTGAGATTTTTGCCATCTCCGCTAAATTCGCTACTTTTAATATCCACTCTTCCATGGTAGGCAGATATTCCTTCTTCCAATATTGCACTACCAATAGTCTAGCTGCTGATATTAAATTTATTTATTTATTTATTTATTTATTTATTATTCGAATTTATATACCGCCCTATCTCCCAAGGGACTCAGGGCGGTTTACAGGCATATAAAACATCAATATCAATATACAAATTAAAATAATCCTTAAAAAACTTATTCTAGCGCCCGAATTATTAAAAATAGAGATATAAATATCAAATATAAATATTAAAATCAATTTAAAACCCCTCTAAATTTAAAAATCTAAGCCAGTCCTGCACAGATGAATAAATGTGTCTTGAGCTCGCGACGGAAGGTTCGAAGGTCAGGAAGTTGACGGAGTCCTGGGGGGAGTTCGTTCCAGAGGGTGGGAGCCCCCACAGAGAAGGCCCTTCCTGGGCGTCGCCAACCGACACTGCCTAGCTGACGGCACCCTGAGGAGTCCCTCTGTGAGAGCGCACGGGTCGGTGAGAGGTATCTGGTCGCAGTAGGCGGTCCCGTAAATAACCCGGCCCTATGCCATGGAGCGCTTTAAAGGTGGTCACCAAAACCTTGAAGCACACCCGGAAGGCCACAGGTAGCCAGTGCAGCCTGCGCAGGATGGGTGTTATACGGGAGCCACGAGGGGCTCCCTCTATCACCCGCGCAGCCGCATTCTGGACTAACTGCAGCCTCCGGATGCCCTTCAAGGAAGCCCCATGTAGAGGCGTTGCAGTAATCCAGGCGAGACGTCACAAGGCGTGAGTGACCGTGCAAAGGGCCTCCCGGTCCAGAAAGGCGCAACTGGCGCACCAGGCGAACCTGGTAGAACGCTCTCCTGGAGCGGCCGTCAAGTGATCTTCTAGAGACAGCCGCTCATCCAGGAGGACGCTAAGTTGCGCACCTCTCCATCGGGGCCAATGACTCGCCACCGATGGTCAGCCATGATTTAGCTGACTGTGCGGGATGCGGCATCCACAGCCACTCTGTCTTGGAGGATTGAGCTTGAGCCTGTTTCTCCCCATCCAGACCCGTCGGCCTCCAGGCACCGGGACAGCACTTGATAGCTTCGTTGGGGTGGTCCGGTGTGGAAAAGTACAGCTGGGTGTCATCCGCATACAGCTGGTACCTCACATCAAACCCACTGATGATCTCACCCAGCGGCTTCATGTAGATGTTGAACAGAAGGGGCGAGAGGGTCGATCCCTGCGCCACCCCACAAGTGAGGCGCCTAGGGGCCGACCTCTGCCCCCCTGTCAACACCGTCTGCGACCGGTCGGAGAGTTAGGAGGAGAACCACCGATAAACCACTCCCAATCCCTCCAACCGGCGCAGCAGGATACCATGGTCGATGGTATCGAAAGCCGCTGAGAGGTCTAATAGGACCAGGGCAGAGGAACAACCCCTATCCCTGGCCCTCCAGAGATCATCCACCAACGCGACCAAAGCCGTCTCCGTGCTGTAACCGGGCCGGAAACCGGACTGGAACGGGTCTAGATAGACAGTTTCATCCAGGTGTAAGGGAAACTGATATGCCACCATACTCTCAACAACCTTCGCCAAGCGGGTTGGAGACCGACGATAATTACCTAAAACAGCGGGTCAGGAAGGCTTCTTGAGGAGGGGCCTCACCACCGCCTCTTTCAAGGCGGCCGGAAAGACACCCTCCACCAAAGAAGCGCTCGTAATCGCCTGGAGCCAGCCTCGGGTCACCTCCTGTGTGGCCAGCACCAACCAGGAGGGGCACGGGTCCAGTAAACATGTGGTGGCATTCAGCCTCCCCAACAACCTGTCCATGTCCTCGGGAGCAACAGGGTCAAACTCATCCCATAAAATGTCACCAAGACCACCCTCAGCCGTCTCACCCGTATCACCGCAATCTTGGTCCAAACCATCCCGAAGCTGAACGATTTTATCGTATAGATAACCGTTAAACTCCCCAGCACGTCCCTGCACCGGGCCATCCCGCCCCCCCTGGTGTAGGAGGGAGCGGGTCACCCGAAACAGGGCGGCTGGGCGGTTATCTGCCGATGCAATGAGGGAGGAGGCGTAGCTACGCCTCGCTTCCCTCAATGCCACTAGGTAAGTCCTAGTATAGGACTTCACTAGTGTCCGATCAGCTTCTGAACGGCTAGACCTCCAGGAGCTCTCTAGGCGTCTTCTCCGGCGCTTCATCCCTCTCAGCTCCTCGGAGAACCAAGGAGCCGGTTGGGACCTGCGCCGGGTCAGAGGCCGCAAAGGCACGACACGGTCTAAGGCCCCGCCGCGCCCGTCCCCAGGCCGCACCAAGTTCCTCAGCCGAGCCGTGAGCCAGACCCTCAGGAAATGGCCCAAGCTCCGTCCGGAACCCATCCGGGTCCATCAGGCGCCTGGGGCGGAACCAACGTATCGGCTCCGCCTCCCTGCGGTGGTGAATGGCGGTCAGAAAGTCTAGGCGAAGAAGGGAGTGATCTGACCATGACAAAGGTTCAATGACTATTTCCTTTAAGTCCAGATCTCTCAACCACTGACCAGAGACAAAAATCAGGTCCAGAGTGCCACCCCCAATGTGAGTAGGGCCATCAACTACTTGGGTCAGGTCCAAGGCCGTCATGGAAGCCATGAACTCCCGAGCTGCCGTCGATGACGAGCCGGAAGATGGCAAGTTAAAGTCCCCCATGACTAAAAGTCTGGGGGTCTCAACTGCCACCCCAGCCAGCACCTCCAGGAGCTCGGGCAGGGCGGCTGTCACGCAGCAAGGAGCCAGGTACGTGACCAGCAAGCCCATCTGACACCTATGACCCCACCTCACAAAGAGGGATTCACACCCGGCAATCTGAGGTACAGTGGTCTCCCTCGGCTCTAGACTCTCCTTAATAACAACCGCCACCCCACCACCCCTACCCTGGGCCCTCGGCTGATGGAATGCACGGAAACCCGGTGGGCACATCTCGACCAGGGGCACGCCCCCTTCAGTGCCCAACCAGGTCTCCGTAACGCCTATAATATCCGCGGCACCCCCCTGAATCTGATCATGTATTAGGGGGGCCTTATTGGCCACGGACCGTGCGTTGCATAACTTCAGACGAAGGCCCAGGCTCTGAGGGTCTTGACCATCCGGGGGACGGGAGAAGGGAGGGGGATCGGGGCGCGCGATCGCCTGCAGACATCGAGCGCGCGCCCCCCCAAAACGATGCGGTCCCCCCCTTCCGCCATATCTGCCCCTCCCACTTACCGTGCAAATGGAACCACCCTCACCAAAAGGAACGTAATCCCCCCCTATAACCTCCGAACCCATTACTAAACCGCCACGAGCGCGCGCAAGGACTGGCTCCCCACCCGGCGGGCTACTCCCAATACCCACCCTAACCCTCCCACCCCCTCCCGACGGGTTCTCTCCCCTACCCGTCGAATCCCTCCCCCCCCCTCCCAGCCCTTAAAATCCCCATTAAAACTCCCCTTAAAAAATTTCTTAAAACAACTAATTAAAAAGCCCCTAAGCCTCCTATTTTTAGCATGCCACCTCTCGGGGCTCCAAAGCCCGTCCTCAAGGTGGGCCCTCGATAGTATGGAGGGCCAAACCCGCGAGAGAGGGGCGTCTCGCAGGGCAAGAAGGTCAGCCGCCGTAAACGTTCGCATCACCAAGAAAGATCAATTTAAGATCAATTTAGTCTCTATTACCATACAGTCCGTAATTATACCCAATAAAAACAACTGCGGAGTAAACTTTGTCTTCTTTTTCAAAATATTTTGCATAACCCACCAAATTTTTATCCAAAATGCTTTGATTTTTTTACAAGTCCACCATATATGATAATAAGTAGCATCATCACAATCACATCTCCAACATTTAGCTTGCAAATTTGGATACATACAGGCCAATTTTTTAGGATCTAGATGCCATCTATAAAACATTTTGTAAAAATTTTCTCTTAAATTTTGTTCCTGTGTAAATTTAACATTCCTAACCCAAATTTTTTCCCACGTTTCCATCATTATAGGTTGCTGAATATTTTGTGGAAATTTTTTTAAAAAGTCAATTAAATGAAAAAAAAGGAAAGTGCTTCAGTATTGGACAAAACCCCTACCGCCCACCATGAAAGCTGGAATGCCCACTCGTAGGCAATAGAAACCAGGTTGACTACCACTGCTGTAAATGTTCAATGTTATAATTGGGTTAGAACTTCCCCTTCAAAAAAGCAATAGAAATATCTATGCAATAATAGGATAGTAAAGTAAATAATTGGGGTACCTTCCTAAATATTTTTCAAATACAGACAAAAGCACATATTATATGGTATTTAGCTGTCCTGAATAATAAGTGGTATTTGTTGAAACCAAAATCTAGTGAGTGCCTCTATAAGGGATGGCTCCATTTAAAATCTCACATTCAACTTTGGTTTTATTAAGTGCAGATCAAGATATAATGTTAGTTTGTGTGGCTTTAGAGCTTTTTCTTTTGAGGAAAAACAACCAATCCCTGAGCTTAAAGAGTGAGTTATCAATTATTGCATTTTTAAAAAAAGTACTCTGGTGAAAAGCCAAAGGCATGCTTATGATATGATTAACAAAGTCAATTTCATTTGCTCCAAAAGGCACCAGTTGACCAGATAGGATTCAGATGGTGAAAACCAGCTTAACACAGTAACTAAAAGCCCTAACCATTATTTCAGGTTTAATTGTGTATACACCAATTTCTGCACACAAGGATAGGTATACGGTTTAAGAAATTTACCCTCCAGTTTGAAAAAAATCAATATCATGGAGATTTTATTCTCTAATACTTTGCTGCATGGAGAAAATAAGGGGCTGACTTGCTTCCTAGAAGAGTTAAATGGTTCAATTTATATGCAAAAAAATTCATACAGGAGTTAGACATAGGTCACTTTTGATTTTTAGAGGGTCTACTGATAAGAATGCCAACTTCCTGAAGTATTATAAAGTTGCTGTGATAAAGGTAAATAGAATTTTGATCTATGACATGTTGCCTACCTCTCAATTTATGCCTCTTTTTTCCTTTTATTGAATATAATCACATTTCTTTTTTCAGCATTTATTTTAAAGATTTTTAGAACACTATTTGTCCAATACATATAATAATTTCCTAGCTCTCATTTTAATTGAAAATAAATCTTCTCCACTCAGTGCTAAAAGAATGTCATTGATAAATAAGTTGAACAAGAGTAGCATCAACACACATCCTTTTGTTACCCTTTAAAAATCAAAATTGTCTGTTATATGACCTGCTGGGAGAATCTAATGTGAATGTGAATGTTTGTGCATAATGCCATAATTAGTACCAATAATCATCTACAATATCAAAATTTAGTCAGTCATATTTGGCCTATAAATCTCTATCAATAAAGTCAACAATAGCATGAAAATCGATAAAATCAATGAATAATTTAATCATGTTTTACTATGTTACTTATTAAAGGATCCCAAAACATGACCAATTGTGGAATATCCAGCTCTAAACTCAATCTTTTCCTCTGCTAGCCTCCCAATTTTCTAATTTATTGGCTAAATATTTTGCATGAACAATGGCCATAATATCAAAACTATGTTATTGCTAATTAACTATTTAGTCGTGCCTGACTCTTGTAGGCAAGTGCTCTCCATGCTACCCTATCAAGCACAGCTTCTTTTAGTTGTTGGATGTTCAAGTTTGTATCAGATTTGATGCTATCAAGTTTGGTCTTCAGGTGCTTTGGAAAATAGGGGACAACCTACTTTCCAAAGCAGCTGATGGCCAGACAAGAAACAATGGCTAGAGACTGATCAAGGAGAGATTTAATCTAGAAATAAGGATATATTTTCTCACAGTGGGAACAATCAACCAATGGAACACCTTGCCTTCAGACATTGTAGGAGTTTTATCACTGAAAGCTTTCAAGAAGAGACTGGACAGCCACTTTTCAGAAATAGTATAGGGTCTCCTTCTTGAGCAGGGGGTTGGACTAGATGAGCTACGAAGTCCCTTCCAACTCTGTTATTCTAAATGATTCTTGCTCCTTCTTCTTGTTCCACTAAACATTCCTAGCATCGACTTCTCCAATGAATTTGAAGACATGACATGACCAGAGTAAATCAGATGTAATCTTATGATTTTAGCTTCTAATGATATCTCTAGTTTTTTACAATTTAACACTTCTCTGTTAGTTTCTCTGGCTGTCCATGGTATATGCAATAATTTACACCAGGACCACAATTCAAAGGCATCAATTCTTTAATCAACCACTCTTAGTGTTCAACTCTATCAAAACTATAACACTATAGTTTTCTGGCAGATATCTTTTAAGTTGGAAATACTTCTAAAGTTGGAGATACTATGTTGTGCCCCAATTCTTGGAAAATTGACTTGAAGAATTGATATTATTAAAAAAAAAAGGTTGTAACTAAAATGGGCTTCCATTAAACAATATTTTAATAGATCTCCAGTCTATAATCATCTCCTGGGGCTTTGCCTGAGGTAAGACCAAAATCAAAGATCCAACTTGTTATGCTAAGATAGAAGGCCAAGGCACTATGTCCTGAAGTTCTAAACTGAATGCAAAATTGGATGGATAGGAGTGGGAAGCAAGTGAACCAATATAGTAATTTCTACTCGTGCTGTGAGCAGCCCAGCTGTTGGCAAGGAGGAGAGCCAGCTCATACAGGATCTCTTCCTCTTACCAGCACAAGACTACACAAGCAGCCATTTCCCCCAGTGAGGTGCTAGGGAGGTGAACACCATGAAGATGTTCAATCTAAGGGAGGGACAATAGCATCTACTGAAACAAAAGAGCAAAGTAACTACAAAGCAGCATCAAAAACTCAGAAAAACACAATACAGGTAGTCCTCGACTTACAACTGCAATTGAGCCCAAAATTTATGTTAAGTGAGATATTTGTTAAGTGTGTTTTGCCCCATTTTATGACTTTTCTTGCCACAGTTATTAAGTGAATCACTGTAGTTGATAAGCTAATAACCTGGTTGTTAAGTGAACCTGACTTCCCTATTGACTTTGTATGTATGGCTGTGAAAGTTGGACCATAAGAAAGGCTGAGCACCGAAGAACTGAGGCCTTTGAACTCTGGTGCTGGAGAAGACTTCTGTGAGTCCCTTGGACTGCAAGGCGAACAAACAAGTCAGTCCTAGAGGAGATCAACCCTGACTGCTCTTTAGAAGGCCAGATCCTGAAGATGAAACTGAAATACTTTGGCCACCTAATGAGAAGGAAGGACTCACTAGAGAAGAACCTAATGCTGGGAAAGATTGAGGGCAAAAGAAGAAGGGGACAACAGAGAATAAGGTGGCTGGATGGAGTCACTGAAGCAGTAGGTGTGAGCTTAAATGGACTCCAGAGGATGGTAGAGGATAGGAAGACATGGAGGAACGTTGTCCATGGGGTCGCGATGAATTGGACACGACTTCGCAACTAGCAACAACAACAATTGACTTTGCTCCTCAGAAGGTTGGAAAAGGCAATCACATAACTTTGGGACACAGCAATGATCATGAACTAGTTGCCAAGCATCTGAATTTTGATCACATGATCATGGGGATATTGCGAAGGTTGTAACTATGAATACGATCACATTTTTCAGTACCGTTTTAACTTTGAACAGTCACTAAACGAACTGTTGTAAGTTGAGGACTACCTGTAGTTTATCCTTCATGTCTTTTTCCTTAGACGTTCTGTCAAGTTTTAATATGATTGCTATCCATTTAATTATATCAGAAATTACATCTGGGTAGCAATATATGGGGATTAGAATTTTGTACTATTTTCACTGATGGTTAGTTTGGTTTGTTTCAGCTCACGTTCCTAACTATTTTCACATATTTATATACAGCAGAGGTCTCCAACCTCTGGGCCATGGTCTACTACCTGGCCATGGCCTATTTGCAACTGGGCTGCTGGCCGGCACACACATGCACATACCTTGACCTCAACTTACAGTTGAGCTATGTGTACATGCACGTGTGCACTGGCTTGCCATGTGCAAGCATGCTGGCCTGTCGCTTGTGTGGCCCAGTTCTCTCTCCCCCCTAACCAGGCCGCCAAGCCACAAAGGTTGGGGACTGCTGATATACTTTATATTCAATTTTCTTTATGATTTGCAAGCTGTTCTGGTATTTTACTATAGGGCACGATATCAATCCATCAGCAGCTACAACAAAACAAATCAATACCTCATCATCTGTGCTACATTGCACAATTAGGCTTGTGGAATGTTTCAGATTCTATTAGTAACAGGTGCTTTGGAGAGCATGTGTTTGCAACTATGGTGCCCCTGCAGCTCTGAAGAGCACCTTTTAAACAATTTTTGGAACTGTCTCCGAAGTAGTACACAGCTTTCTATGCTTTTTGTCTTAAAGGCAACGTTGTGGAAGAGCCTCAGTATGGAGATCAGATTAGTTCCCTCTTTGCTTGCTTTTTTGGAAGTGCTTGGAGAGTCAGATCCTTTCAGAAAAGCTTTCCCTGATTTGATGTGGCCATCTTTCTTTCCTCTGTATTGTTCATTTCCTAGTGTGATTTGATCATTTATACAGAGTCTGCTTTCAACTGCTTTTTTTCTATATAAGATGCCAACAGTCATTGTGATGGCAGCAACATAGAAATACGTTTAATAAATAAATGATGTACAATAAAGTTTGTATGAATGCATAGGGAATTTTAGGATGACTGCTTTGCCAAGAGTGGTCTGAATCTTGAAAATATCTTTTTTTAACATTCTAAAGAAATATGGTAAGTCATTTTTCATTCTCATCTCTTTAAAGCACCAGAGAACTCTGTATCACACTTTAATGGCTACATTTAAAGGAGGGCCATGTAGCAAGTTTATTTTATCTGGAGATTTGTTTCTTTGCTTGCCATCCTGTCTTGGGCATCTATCAGTGATTTTTAAATAAACTCTTGGGTAGGGTACATAGCACAATTAAGGTATTTTCATAGTAGTTAATAGAGCTATGCCTGTGAACATTTGAACAGGTGCTTTGTAACATGTGTAAAGGAGGATTTCTCTTAACATTGCTAAAGCGGCCCCACCTTTTCCAAACTTTTAGTGGCTGCTTTGAAAGCTGCTTCTGGCTGAATGTATTGGATAACCAGCAAAGCAAAATAGCTAGGTCTGATGTGCACATAACAGCCAAAATTACAGTCTGAAAATTGCATATTATGAACTTTGTGAGAACATTAGGCCAGGTTACAAGCACAGAGCAAACATGGTACATTGGGGACTGGAGGCTGATTCAAGGGAAATGTACTACCTCCTGGAACTGATTTTTCAAGAGCAGCCAGAAATTTGCATCTAGATTTCAGCTGCCATCAAGCATCACTTTTATATTTCTATAAATGGATTTATTCTAATAAAGTGCAATTTTAAGAGAAATGCTTCATTTATTCTAATGTGCTACAAAGCATATTTTGTATTACAGAACATATACGTTGGCTGAAGAATTTTGGGTGTTGAAGGCTACACATCTTAAAGTTCTTGAGGTTAAGAAACACTGATTGAAAGAGCTGTAACTCAAAAATTTGGTCTGATGACTATGGCTCTGATTCCCAAGAATAGACCAGCCAAAAAGGACCACTTATTGCAAAATGGAGCATAACAAAACTAAATGGGACAAAAAACAAAGTTCATTAAAGAAAGAAGAAAAAAAGAAAAAATACACATATATTGTCCCTCCTAGTTGAATACTGATAAATATATTTCAACATTAGTAGTTTCCTCTCTTGTGAAATAGATCCATATAAGCTTCTTCAACTCCATTTATTCAAGCAATTTGACCTACCATCTAAGTACAGTTAAAAAAAGGCCTTAACAGGTAAGCTCAACAACAAAAACTAACTTCAAAACCTTCTGTTAACAATCTGTTATCATATTTAACCTGCAGAAACTTTGCAACGGCTTCAGTTTCGGCCTTATCTATTACAGTCATTGTCTCTGGTCAGTCCAGGATTCAGCCTTGATAATAAAAATTTTTCCTTAAAATTATAACTAGTGTCTTTCCATATAATTGCATTTCATTCCCCAATGTCATGATCTCTAAGTATCTCCACAGCATTTGTCTCAGACCTGCCATCCTGCAGTGCAGGCCTTGCTTAGCTAGATGTCAGGCTGTCATAAGTAACTGGGGAGGGGAGCAGCAGGGTGGGCAAATGGGTGGGGGGAGAAAAAAAATAAAGGAAAGAGAAAATCTTCCTACTGTGGCTTGGAAGCTGAAAGCCTGTTCCAAGGTCACCCAATGGAATGCAACACCTTGAAGCCCATGCAGCTGGGGACTGTTACAAAAACAATTTATTTGAAAGTGATGGCTCATTCAGGGATAATGGAGGAAGGCGATGAATCCCAAGGAAAAAATTAACAGCTTGGTTTGGGTATGAACAGCTAGATTTGGCTTTGCTGCTCTGTAACCACTTGGCCTCAGTATAGTATACTTTTACTGCTATGGCTGTAAGAGTCTTCTTTCCTATTGACAAAGTTGGGACGACTGACATTTTGTTTTTCAAAAAGTTCATGATTTTTTTAAAAGTCCAATTTATCACTGTTCCACTCTGTCATCTCTAAATGTTTTGGATTCATGATCCTTTCATCCTCCACCAAACCAAATTTTCCAACAAAATTCCTTCTCTTCCAATTTAGTGTTCTAGATTGTGTGCAGCTGCTGCACACAATCCAGTGTGCAGCAGCTGACAAAAAAGCCAACACAGTTCTGGGCTGCATAAACAGAGGGATAGAATCAAGATCACGTGAAGTGTTAGTGCCACTTTATAATGCCTTGGTAAGGCCACACTTGGAATATTGCATTCAGTTTTGGTCGCCATGATGTAAAAAAGATGCTGAGACTCTAGAAAGAGTGCAGAGAAGAGCAACAAAGATGATTAGGGGACTGGAGGCTAAAACATATAAAGAACGGTTGCAGGAACTCAGTACGTCTAGTTTAATGAAAAGAAAGACTAGGGGAGACATGATAGTAATGTTCCAATATCTCAGGGGTTGCCACAAAGAAGAGGGAGTCAAACTATTCTCCAAAGCACCTGAGGGTAGAACAAGAAGCAATGGGTGGAAACTAATTAAGGAGAGAAGCAACTTAGAACCAAGGAGAAATTTCCTTACAGTTAGAACAATTAATCAGTGGAACAACTTGCCTCCAGAAGTTGTGAATGCTCCAACACTGGAAATTTTTAAGAAAATGTTGGATAACCATTTGTCTGAAATGGTGTAGGGTTTCCTGCCTGGGCAGGGGATTGGACTGGAAGACCTCCAAGGTCTCTTCCAACTCTGTTGTTATTATTATTATTATTAATTTTGTCAGCAACAAATTAATTTCTAATCCATCCCACTGCAAATTTGATTCTGCTGTTGCCTGTATCTGAGTATCCTCTTTAGTTAATTGTTGTTGCTTCATTAAACCTATTATCTAAATTTTCAAAGAGAGCTTATAAGTTAAAAAGCATTCTTCTTTCGAAGGCTTTCAAGAAGGCTTTTGTTATTTTCATTTTTAATGTAATCCAAAAATATAGGCAATTCCTCTCAAGGACAGTTGGTTCTACAAGCAGCTAACCCTAGGAGGGACTGAGATTATGTTTCCTACTATAGAAAATGAATAGAAAAGACAAAGGAAAAAATTCCTGTCTCTTTAAAAAAAAGGACCAAAGAAATATTCAGAAATAAAGTATAATAAAACAGCAAATGTATTATAAACACTGGTAAAATACAAATTCTTTACTATAAGGATCAGATGGCTTTCACTACAAAAGATGAAAACTTCATGCTGTCAACTGCCATGCAGCAAAAGAGTGTTGTTACTAAAAAAAAAAAAGTAGTAAAAAATGCACATGTATAAAGCAGCAAGGGAGTGATGGATAATTCAGCATTCAACCAGATGCATTTAAAATGTAAGTTAGAAGTAAGAGAAAACCAATTCAAAAAGTGATATTAAAACAAAGGTGTGCTTGAAAATCCAAACAGCAGATAGGAAAAGATGGAGAGCTGGCTCTCCAGTCGTTCTTACTGTGAATTGCAGCCATCAGGATTCCTCTTCACAGATAAGTAAATTGTAGTTGTCTTAGAATCATCTGGAGTGGTTGCTAGTTGCTCCTGTTCGAATTTGAGAAGTGTGTCACCAAAGAACCACTTTGGCAGCAAAATCAGCTATTCATCAGCAGGGAGAATAACCTCCAGCCACTCAGGGTGCCATTTTGGAAGGATCTGCATGTTAATTAATAAAATTATGTTTTAAGCCAGTGCATTGTGATTTACTACAGTCCTTTGAAATAATGAGGCATAAAAATGACCCAAAAAAGTTAATTATATGACCTGGTAATGTAAGGGAAAATGGAGGTAATCATTCAATGTTTCAAGAGGGCAGAAAACAAGATAAAAATCTGTTGGGAAAAGGCCAACTCCTCACTTCCATGGTGAGACTTAAACTCTTCCTAAACAAGCAAGGGCCAGGCTCTCTAGAAATAAAATGACAGTCCCTAGGATGGGTCAACAGTGATAAGCCAATCATATAGATTTTTGAAATTTCCCAAAGACTACCCTAGAAAAATGCATTTTATCAGAAATAGAAGGTACTATTTAAATATCCCTAGATTACCTTAAGTAAACCAGAGAGGCAGCTACCACTTTTCAGAATAACTTTAAAATAAGCATACACTACAAAGTAATATAAGTAAAGATGTATGGAATAATGGATGAAAACTGAACAAGGAATGATTCAATCTGGAAACACAGAAACAGTGAGAGCAATCAACCAGTGGAACAGCTTGTCTTCAGAAGTTGTGGGAGCTTCATCACTTCTGCCATCTGTCAGAAATGGTGTAGGGTCTCCTGCTTGGGTGTGGCATTGGACTGGATGACCTACAAGGTCCTTCTGTTAATCTGTTCTGACCTATGCTCCCTGAGAAAGCTTAAATCACACACTTAGTCCCAAAAAACCCTCTTTTATTTAAATGGCTGTGAATTATGATCATTCACAGCCTGTAATAATTCACAAACTTTCTGTGAAGAGTCCAACAGATGTCTGCCACAGTCTTTCAATGTAATGCTGATAAGCACCCACCTTTATCTCCCTTGAAACGCTGCTACCTAATTGCCAATTAGTTTTGCATGGCCAAACAGAGCACAGTGTCAAATGGACCTTCTCAGGGTTTGAACCGACCAGAATGAACAAATTGCTTCCTGCAAAGGCTCATGTCCGTTTGCTCCTCTCTTATGTCTTATGGGAGGGGCCAATCATCTCCAAGCCTTACTCCTAAGTCACCCCTTTTGTCTTAACTGTTCCTCCCTCTTGGCAGCTCTGTGCATGTGCGCACTGGGAACAGGCTCCCCCTGTTCTTCTGCCTCACTAATGTCAGATTTTGGAGGCTCCAGAGGCAGCACATAACTACCAGATGGCCCTGGCCCCCTCTCTACCTGTAACGCAGAGCCCTCGTCTGAGCCTTCCCCAGACTCCAGGACTGGCCCACGTTCTTCCCCAATCTCCTCACTGTCTGAATCTGCTGCCAGCTCTGCTGGCCGCTGGCAGACCACAACATAATCTGTTAGTCCTGGTGATTTATATTCATCAAGGTCAGACAGATGTTCTCTTACCATTTTCTTGCTTATTTTAATTTTTATTTCTACTCTGTCTTTTACAGTTATGTTTTTGGTAGGTTGGTGATATGACCGAGGCCCAAGTAATGATTACCAAACACAATTCAGTTCTGAACAAACTTATTTTATTAAAACAGCTGAGAATTAATTCATTCTCAGCTTAGTCCAAAACAAATTCTTCATAAACAATCCTTCGGCTTTATCATCAACCTTTGTTGTCTTTGGCAACCTGCCAAAGGCTTTTCTTGGCAAAACCCCCACAAAGTTCAAGAGACAAGAAGCAATGGAATCAACATTACTTTTCTACAAAGAACCCAACCAAATTCTAGTATGACGTGGTCACTCTTGCCTAAGGTTCCAGCAACTTCAACCCCTCTATCACTTCTTCTCTATTAATAAGAATTAGGTCCAATATAGTTTTTCCTCTAGTTCCCTCCCCTACCTTTTGGATGACAAGGTTGTCAGTTAAATTGGTTAGGAATCTGTTCGACCTTTTACTGGCTGCAGAATTTGTCTCCCAGTTGATATCAGGGTAGTTAAAGTCTCCCATTACTACTATGGCATGTTTCCTACATACATTTGTTAATTGATTAGCAAAGAGTTCTTCTATTTATTCTATTTGCTATGTTAGGTTTCCCCCTCCCCATTTTATATTGACCCATATCCACTCTAAGAGATTTTTATCTCTGGTTTTGTATATTTCTGTAGAGATATAGTGATCTTTTATATATAATGCAACTCCACCAGAGGAGGTATACAGCCGGTTGGGACCGGTTCGGATGAATCAGTAGCGGAAATTTTAACTGGCCCTGTCCCTACCCACCCATTCGCCGCTCGCACCTGCCTGCCCACTCACCCACCCTATACAAAATTTTAACAATTTTAAAATTGTTTTTATTCAACATTTACATATTTAAATCATAATTACACTTTTAAAGCTTTCCAATACCGGCATTTTTGGTAATAACCACTTTACCTTTCAGCCGACTATATACATATGCATTTTGTTTGTTACATACTTATTTATATAATCAATATATT
This sequence comes from Ahaetulla prasina, assembly GCF_028640845.1. NCBI lineage: Eukaryota > Metazoa > Chordata > Lepidosauria > Squamata > Colubridae > Ahaetulla > Ahaetulla prasina. Next base: position 189,061,759 of record NC_080540.1, read on the forward strand.
TTATATATGTACCTACTACAGATTAAATATAACATTTCATTATAATATCTTCTCTTTTACTATACACTATCCATTAATTTTAGATTCCTTTTCCAGCCAGTCATATCATCTGTTCTATATTTCATAATAAATCATTTCCACTCTGTCCTTAAATTCCATCATTAATTTATCTGTTTCTGCACACTCCAGCACCATTTTTATAATCATTGTGTTTGTTGGAGCATGTTGTTGCTTCCAGTTTTGGGCAAATGAAATTCTAGCGGCTTTAATTTTGTGGAGTATGAGGTATTGAATTTCTTTAGTCATTTTTTGCTTTATAATCCCTAACAAAAATAATTCAGGTTTCATATCAATTTTTTCCCAGTCATATCCTCCAACCATTTTTTAATTTTAAGCCAATAACCTCTTGCTTTGGGACATGTCCACCACATGTGGTAGTATGTCCCTTATGAATGATTGCATTTCCAGCAGTGCGGTGAATTGTTTGGAGACATCTTGGCCAATCTCGCCAGGGGTAAATGCCACCTATAAAACATTTTATAAATATTTTCTTTGAAGGCGGCTGACAACGTCATTTTATAATTTGTTCCCTATATTTGTCCCCAATATTCCAATTCTATGTTGTATCCAAAAATTTTCATCCAAATTATTGTTTCCTTCACCATTTCCTCTTCCATTTTAAATTTGAGGAGACAATTATATGTTTTGGTAATTATCTTTTCATCTGTACCTGTTCATATTTTATCTATTTCTTGCTGTCCATTTTGAAAACCATATAATTCTAAACCTTTTTTGTATTTTGTTTGGATCTGTAAATAAGGCCACCAGTCTATTTTAATTCCTTCTAATAATTCTTGTTTAGATTTCAAATTTCCTTGTCTGTCTAACAATTCTTTATATGTAACTATTTTCTTTAAATCAATTAAATTGGCTTCCATAGTCAATATCCATCTTGGTACTTTTGTGTAAAAAGTCCAAATCTTTGTCCAAATTTCTAGCAATACTTCTTTTACATGGTGTCTTTGGAAGTATGTGTGGGCTTTGTTCTTTCCTTCCCAAATAAAGGCATGCCAACCCGTCTATAAATCATGCCCCTCAATCGTTAGAATTCTTCCATTTTTTAGATTTATCTATTCTTTGAGCCATGATATTACTGCAGCCTGATGGTAAAGTTCCCAATCTGAGAGTCCAAAGCCACCTTTATTTCTGGAGTCTTGTAAAAGTTTTAATTTGATTCTGGGCTTTTTCCCCAACCATATAAACTTACTAATAATTTTATTTAATTTTTCGAAGAAGCTTTCCCCCAATTTTATAGGAACTGTTTGAAATAGATATAAAATTTTTGGTAGGATATTCATCTTTATAGTAGCAATTCTTCCAATCAATGATATTTGTAATTTTGCCCTTCTCTCTAAATCTTTTTGAATTTGCTGTAGTAGTTTCAAATAATTATCTTCCTATCTAGACCCGTTCCAGTCCGGCTTTCGGCCCGGTTTCAGTACAGACACGGCTTTGGTCGCGTTGGTGGATGATCTCTGGAGGGCCAGGGACAAGGGTTACTCCTCTGCCCTGGTCCTATTAGACCTCTCAGCGGCTTTTGATACCATCGACCATGGTATCTTGCTGCGCTGGCTGGAGGGGTTGGGAGTGGGAGACACCGTTTATCAGTGGTTCTCCTCCTACCTCTCTGACCGGACGCAGACGGTGTTGATAGGAGGGCAGAGATCGACTCCCAGGTGCCTCATGTGTGGGGTGCCGCAGGGATCGATTCTCTTACCCCTCCTGTTCAACATCTATATGAAGCCACTGGGTGAGATCATCAGTGGTTTTGGGGTGAGATACCAACTGTACGCTGATGACACTCAGCTGTACTTTTCCACCCCAGGCCACCCCAGCGAAGCTGTTGAAGTGCTGTCCCGGTGTTTGGAAGCCGTACGGGTCTGGATGGGGAGGAACAGGCTCAAACTTAATCCCTCCAAGACGGAGTGGCTGTGGATGCCGGCACCCTGGTACAGTCAGCTGCAGATGCGGCTGTCTGTTGGGGGTGAGTCGTTGGCCCCAATGGAGAAGTTGCGCAACTTGGGCGTGCTCCTGGATGGGCGGTTGTCCTTTGAAGAACACTTGACGACTGTCTCCAGGAGAGCTTTTTATCAGGTTCGCCTGATCCGCCAGTTGCGTCCCTTCCTGGACCGGGATGCCTTATGCACAGTCACTCATGCTCTCGTTACTTCTCACTTAGACTATTGCAATGCTCTCTACATGGGGCTCCCCTTGAAGAGCACTCAGAGACTCCAGCTAGTCCAGAATGTGGCTGCGCGGGTTATTGAGGGAGCGGGTCGAAGCTCCCATGTAACACCTATCCTGCGCAGACTGCACTGGCTACCTGTGGTCTTCCGGGTGCGCTTCAAGGTATTGGTTACCACCTTCAAAGCGCTCCATGGCTTAGGACCGGGTTACTTACGGGACCGTCTACTGCCGTCTTCTATCTCCCAGCGACCAGTGTGTTCCCATAGAGCGGGACTCCTTAGGGTGCCGTCAGCCAAACAATGTCAACTGGCGGCCCCCAGGGGGAGGGCCTTCTCTGTGGGGGCTCCTACCCTGTGGAACGAGCTTCCCCCTGGACTTCAACAATTACCTGACCTTAAGACCTTTCGCCGCGAACTTAAAACCTATTTATTTTGTATGGCTGGACTGGCTTGATTTTTAAAATTTTAATTTAATTTAAATGGGTTTTAAATTTTTGTAATTTTATGGGTGTAATTTGTATTTTAAATTTTTTGACAAATTGAATAAGTTTTTTAAGGGTTGTTTTTTAATATTGTATGTGTCTGTGTTTGTATTTTATTTGGTTGTTCACTGCCCTGAGTCCTTCGGAAGAAGGGCGGTATACAAATTAAATTATTATTATTATTATTATTATTATTATTATTATTATTATTATTATTATTATTATTATTATTATTATTATTATTATTATTATTAAGGGTAATCTCAACGTTATCCAAATACCCAGATATTTTACTTTTTTCCAATTTGAATTCCTAATTTCTTCTCTAATTTTTTATTTTGACCTTTTGTGAGATTTTTGGTGAGTATCTTTTATATTCCTCTTTTTTAATTTTTAACATTTTTATTTCCTTATTTCCCCTTATCTGAGCCAATAGAACTTCTAATGAAAGAATGAATAAGAGCAGAGATAATGGACATCCTTGCCGAACCCCTTTATTTATATTGACTTTTTCCGTTAGGTTTCCATTTACCATAATTCTTGCAGTTTGATTTGGATAAATTGCACTAATCATTTCTATAAATTTTTCGCCAAATTTCATCCCAGTTAATTGAATAGTTAGAAATTGCCAATTCAAGTTGTCAAATACCTTCTGTGTATCCACCAATATTAATGCCAATTGTCTTTCAGGGTGGGCCTCATAATACTCTGTCATTTGGGTAAAAACCCATTTGATCCGAATGAATAATTTTTTAAAAATTTTTTTTTAATCTTTCTGCCATTATTGTTGCCATAATTTTATAGCTGGCATTTAACGGTGAGATTGGACTATAGTTTTGAATATGTTGATTATCTGTATTTTCTTTTGGGATTATATATGCCTCCTTCCATGAGTTTGTCATTTTAGCGCTCTCCAATACCTCATTATATATTTCCAACATAATTTCTTCTAAAGATTCTTAAAATGTTTTGTATAATTCTGCCGGAATTCCATCTGGCCCTGGGGTTTTATTATTTTTTGGCTTTTTGATTGCCTCTTTCAATTCTATTACGGTAATTTTATCGTTCAACATTTCCCTATCTTCCTCTAATACATTTGGCAAATTTCTCTCTCGTAAATATTTTATAATGTTTTCTTCTGCAATGTTTTCTTGGCAATATAGTGTTTGAAAGTACTTTTGAATAATATTTTTTTTCTCATCTATCTTATAGCACAAATTTCCTTGTTCATCTTGTAAATGCTGTATCAGTTTCTTAGCATTTTCTTTTTTCAATTTGTGGGCTAACCATCTTCCTGGTTTATTTACTGTTTCAAAATAATTTTGTTTTACCGATTTTATATTCTGTATCATTGTGCCTCCGGTTGTAGTATATTAATTTTATGTTTCACTAATTTTCTTTCCTCTATAATTTTCACATTTTGAGGTTCTTTCTTGTTGTTCCCTTTTCTCTTTGTTTCTCCTCACCACATATGCTATAGTAATTCCCCTCATATATGCTGTGGCGGTGTCCCATAAGTTCTGTGATGTTGTATATTCATTCCTATTTTCCTTAAAAAAAATTCTAATTCCCTTTCCATGGTTGTATATAAGATTTTTCTTTTATGATTTTTTGATCTAAAGTCCATTTTCTTTTTTCCCTCTTGCCTTTCCATTTTAATATTTAGGGACTATGGTCTGCCCAGGTGATTGGCATTATATCCATCTCTTCCAAGTTATTTATCAATCTGGATTCATCCAGGCCATATCTATGTGCAACCAGGAATTGTGTGGGTGGGAGAAAAAAGTGTATTGTTCTGGGTTCAGTTCTCTGGGTTCAGTTGTCTCCATGCTTCTCTTAAATTAAACTCTTTTACCATCTCAAAAAATGTACTTGGTAATTTTCATCTTTTGTGTTTATTTTTCTTCGTAATCCTATAATCCAATTTATTGTCTATTACTCCATTAAAGTCCCCTATTATGCAGATATTTTCACCCTCTAATTATAACGGGGTGAGCTCCCGTTACTTGTCCCAGCTTCTGCCAATCTATCAGTTTCGAAAGCACGTAAAAATGCAAGTAGAAAAAATAGGGACCACCTTTGGTGGGAAGGAAACAGCGTTCTGTGTGCCTTAGGCATTTAGTCATGCCGACCACATGACAATGGATACGCCTTCAGACAGCGCTGGCTCTTCGGCTTTGAGACGGAGATGAGCACCAGCCCCTAGAGTCGGCAACGACTAGCACGTATGTGCGAGGGGAACCTTTACCTTTACCTTTAATTATATTGTTGCCTTCGCCATGTGGCCCAACTAATCACCTTGCCTCGCCTCTGCGCTTCATCCACTCTGCTCACCAAAGGTAAGCATGCCACCCGCTCACCATTCACCTCGGGTCGGGGCCCAGGGAGGCGCCATTCCCCGAGACCCCAGTTGGAGCCTCCACCCGCTCACCATTTGCCTTGGCCAGATCAGGGAACGTGCCATTCTCTGGCTCTGGCCTTCCCTGCTGCCCACTCGCCCTCTACCTCATTCACCTTCACCTTCGCCTTGGTACGAGTCCCTGGCTCGGCTCGGCCGGTGAACCTCCAGCTGCCGGTAGTTTTTGGCTGCCTTCCGAGAAGCTCCACTGCTATGCCATCCCTCCAGTGCAGCAGGCCGTTCTCCTGGCCAGGTCTGGCTGCAAACGGCACCAGCAGGCAATGGGGTATGCATGCGTGGCTGGCACAAAGAACAGGGTGGCGATGGCGAAGGCAGTGACAGGACTTCTTCAGGCATCTTTTTTGGCCTATAGTTTTCAGTAGTTTTTGGTGCTAGAAGCCTGCAGCCTCTGCCTCTTTTCTGGCACAAGAAGCCTCCAGCTGTCACTGCTGGATTGTTTCCAGATGGCATTCTCGCACTGAAAAAGAGGCGGCGGCTGCAGGCTTCTTGTGCCAAAAACTACCAAAAGCTACAAGCCAAAAAAGAGGCCTAAAGTCCCCTCACCACCGTCACCTCCCTGTTCTCCTTGCCATCTGCGCACACCAGTGGTGGGTTGCTACTGGTTCTGACCGGTTCTTAAGAACCGTTGGCAAAAATCTGGCCAAGTTCGCAGAACCGGTAACGATGTCCAGTTGGCCATGCCCCTGAACCAGTTCCCTTGGCCGAAGAGGTTGTAAAAACAAAAGGTTTTAAAAGGCTCCTCTGGTGATCCCAGCTGAGTTCCTCATCACCAGAACCTTTAAAAAACATGTAGAAAAAATCCTTTTAAGAGGTTCTGGGCTGCCATGAGGCAAGCCTCATGGGATTGTCAGAGGAGCCTTTTAAAATCTTTTTTTCCTCTGGTGATCCCAGATGAATTTCCTGATCATCACAGGCTTTTAAAACCACTTTTTTACAACCTCTTACAACCGTTCCCACCTATGCCCACCCAATCGCCCCCTCCCGCACTTACCTAATTACTGCTCCTTTCGGGCTGCAAAGCCATGCTTTCCTTTGGCTTCTGCAATCAATTGCATCAGCTAGCAACTGAATCTGCCTGCCTAAAATCCATCTCCTCAGTGAGCAACTCAATCTGCCTGCCTCAATTGGATAAGTAAACTATTAAAAAATAGTTAATCAGGGTTTTTTAAGGAGTTGGGTTTTTAGACAGAAATTAAAAGTTAAGGAAGTTTTAAATTTAGCTGCTTTTATCTAAAACGGCTCTCCAACCTTAGTAACTTTAAGGCTTGTGGACTTAAACTCCCAGAGTTCCTCAGCCAGCTTTTCTGGTTGAGGAACTCTGAGAGTTGAAGTCCACAAACCTTAAAGTTACTAAGATTGGAGATCCCTGATCTAAAAAATATAAATTAAATAAAATATTTGTGCAGCTTTCTGAGATTTGATGTGTTTCTGTGTTTCACTCTAACTACACAAACACACAAAATTTCACAAAGCTGTATGTGACATTTTGTGTGTTTGTATATGTGAGTCAGTTGTATTGTGTTGTGTTGTGTTGTGTGTGTGTAAAGTGTGAAAGTTGGTTTTTGAGTTTTTTGTGGCTGTGTGAAGTTCCTGCTTGTTGCAGGGGCCATTTTGGGTGAAGTGCAGCTGTTTTTACATTATGTGTGAGTCAGTTGTGTTGTGTGTGTGTAAAGTGTGAAAGTTGGTTTTTGGTATCTCTTATTGTTTTGTATACTTTGTTTATTATTTTTATTATTTATTGTTATTGGCCATGCCTACCCAGTCACATGACTGCCAAGCCACTCTTACCCAGTCACATGATCGCCAAGCCACGCCCAGTGTCACATGACATAACATAACATGACCATCAAACCACGCCCACAAAATAACCCACACCCACAGAACCGGTAGTAAAAAAATTTAGAACCCACCCCTGGCACATACACACCCCATTGCCTGCCAGTGCGCATGCACAGCTGCACCCCATTCCAGACCCAGCCAGGAGAATGGCTTACTGCACCAGAGGGATGGCATCACAGAAGGCAGTCAGACTGCAGTGCCTTCAACAGGTACTTCAACATGGTGTGGGAGGAGGGACCCTAAAGTGACAGGCCACAGGAGCTGTCTTTTCTGCTGGTTCTGTGGGTGTGGCTTGGTGGGGGTCATGTGACTGAGGGGGCATGGCCAATTCGATGTCACTCACAGCAAGGTGCTGCCCCACCAAGCCATGCCCAGAGAACCGGTAATAGAAAAATTTGAATCCTACCACTGAATACCTCCTCTTTTGTTAGATCTGTTTCTTCTGAATTGTATCCTTCTATTAGTACATTCCATTCATCAGTTTCTACCAAGTTTCACTAATGGCAACTATTGTATCTGCCTTCACATACTAATACTCCAAGTTCACCCTGTTTGTCCCCTAAATTTTGAGTGCTAATGTATAGACATTTGAGTCCTTTATGGGTCTTGGGTATGTTTCTTATATCTCCTATTTTGTAACTGAGATTTCCATCCTTTCCATCACTCTCTACTTCATTATGTTTTAATTTCTTCTTTCTCTTTACTCCCTTCTTCCTTATGTGATTGGTTATCTAGTTGTTTATGCTTGGATTTGGGTTCTAAAGGTCCTCCCTCAATTTTAGTTTAAAGTCCTCCTGATAAGATGAGCCAGTCATTTTCTGAAAATATTGTTTCCAGTTCTTTTGAGGTGCAGCCCATCCCCTGCCTGTAGCCCTTCATCCAGGTAATTCAAATCACGGTCTAGGAAGCCAAAGTTCTATTGATGACACCAGTTTTTAAGCCAGTGGTTTATTTCTAAAATCCTTTGCTCCTTCATTGGATGGTTTTTGTTTTTTTGTTTTTTTTTGTTTTTGTTTACATTTATATCCGGCCCTTCTCCGAAGACTCAGGGCGGCTTACAGTGTATAAGGCAATAGTCTCATTCTATTTGTATATTTTTTACAAAGTCAACTTATTGCCCCCCCAACAATCTGGGTCCTCATTTTACCTACCTTATAAAGGATGGAAGGCTGAGTCAACCTTGGGCCGGGCTCGAACCTGCAGTAATTGCAGGCTCTGTGTTCTAATAACAGGCTTCTTAACAGCCTGAGCTATCACGGCCCCTGTTGTTGGCCTTTTGTTGGATAAATCACGGCAATCCTTGTTTGCAAACAGACACAGCAGAGGTAGGCAGAGACAGCAAATCTTTGACATTGTTTTGTGCTGGTTCTGATCAAGGGGAATGGATTATGTTTGAAATTAGTACAAGTATAATATTTCTCAATTTACAACCACTCATTCAGCAATCATTCAAAATTACAACAACACTGAGCAAGGGGAATTTATGACTGATCAATGAAGTTGTGGCTGTTGCAGTTTCATAATATAATATATAACAACAGAGTTGGAAGGGACCTTGGAGTCCTTCTAGTCCAACCCCCTGCCCAGGCAGGAAACCTTACACCATCTCAGTCAGATGGTTATCCAACATTTTCTTAAAAATTTCCAGTGTTGGAGCATTCACAACTTCTGCAGGCAAGTCGTTCCACTTATTAATTGTTCTGTCACGAAATTTCTCCTTAGTTCTAAGTTGCTTCTTTCCTTGATCAGTTTCCACCCATTGCTTCTTGTTCTACCCTCAGGTACTTTGGAGAATAGTTTGACTCCCTCTTCTTTGTGGCAACCCCTGAGATATTGGAACACTGCTATCATGTCTCCCCTAGTCCTTCTTTTTATTAAACTAGACATACTGAGTTCCTGCAACCATTCTTCATATGTTTTAGCCTCCACTCCTCTAATCATTTTTGTTGCTCTTCTCTGCACTCTTTCTAGAGTCTCAACATCTTTTTTACATCATGGCAACCAAAACTGGATGCAATATTCCAAGTGTGGACTTACCAAGGCATTATAAAGTGGCACTAACACTTCACGTGATCTTGATTCTATCCCTCTGTTTATGCAGCCCAGAACTGTGTTGGCTTTTTTAGCAGCTGCTGCACACTGCTGGCTCATATCTAAATGGTTATCCACTAGGACTCCAAGATCCCTCTCACAGGTACTACTATCATCATGGTCACATTGTTGTGACTTGGGTACTCAGCTTTTAATTACAACATCACAGCAAGCCATAGTCACATCATCATCATTTGCAACCTTTCCTGCCATTCCCCTAAACAAAGTCAATGGAGAAGCTGGCAGGGAAGGTCACAAATTGCTCCTGTAAGATTCTGGGATCTCTAGATCCCATAAATGCTTAGGATTCCCACAGTAATCCACCATCCATCTGTGGCCTTCACTAGACCCTCTGGATTCCCCAGCACCCACCCACAGCCCATGCCAGCTCACCCGTGCTCCCTAGATCCTGCCTTCCTCCCATGCCCACATACCAAATAGCACCAAATAAACAATTGAGGAATAAACAATATCCTACTTATGGAATCATGAAGGGGAAAGCCACACCACCATCATGATTAGAAGGGCAAACTAGCGCATATAAAGAGCCAGCCAGGAACTTCTCTCCTTTTTGCACTGATGATGTTATCTATTTCAGTAATAAACATCTACCAAAAAAAATAATCAAAATGAAAGAGCACCAAGGAGCCAACACAAGATCATTTACCACTGCTAATTTTACTTTATGTGGCAGAAACAACTCATTGTCTTAAAAAAGATGGAAGATTTTCCATAAATGTAATATATTAAAATTGATTAACCAGCTCAATATACAAAGACTGCCAGCAACTATAAACCATGCAATATTTTGAAGCATTTGAGAGAACACATTATCACCATGTTCCAATATTCCCTCTGTCAGAGTTTGCCAAGAGCTATGCATCTTGCAGAGGCTCTTTTCCTTGAGATATAAATTTGGAGCCAGCTACTGCCCTCTGGGTAGCTGCCAAATCCTTCAAGGCTTCCACATTAGGACTCAGTAGTTCTTTGTGTTCCAAAGGCAGGGGGGCTTTGGAGTGTGCAGAGCAGTGGTGAAATCTTCTGCAGGTTGCCACCGGTTTGCTACCCATACATGCGCATTGCACGCGCATGCACAGAGCATGCCAAATGCACGCTGTGCGTGCATGCGCAATGTGCACTAAACACACGCTGTATGCATGTACATGCACAGTGTGCACCAAACACGCGCTTCACGCTGAAAAAGGAGCCGTTTGAAGGTAAGTAGAACAGCGAGGGGGGGAAAACAGCTGTGGTGCGCGATTTAGATTCTCCTGCTTTGTAGTGAATATAAATCACACGGCACAGCTGATCATCGGAAATACTGGTTTGGACGAACCGATAGCTTTTTTTTTTACTACCGGTTAGCTTTATTATTACCAGTTCGCCCGAACTGGTGCAAACAGGTAGCGTTTCACCCCCTGGTGCAGAGGCATGTTTGTAACATCTGTTGATCTTCCTTAAGCCAAATATGTCCTTTACTTGGGTTCTTAAGATGCTAGTAAGAACTATAAGCACAAAAAATACAGGTAGTCCTCAACATATGACCACAATTGCGCCGAAAATTTCTTTTATTAAGTGAGAAATTTGTTGGGTTTTGCCCAATTTTACAACTTTCCTTGCCACATTTTTTTTTTTTTTGTTTACATTTATACCCCGCCCTTCTCCGAAGACTCAGGGCGGCTCACAATGTATAAGGCAATAGTCTCATTCTATTTGTATATTTTTTACAAAGTCAACTTATTGCCCCCCCAACAATCTGGGTCCTCATTTTACCTACCTTATAAAGGGTGGAAGGCTGAGTCAACCTTGGGCCGGGCTCAAACCTGCAGTAATTGCAGGCTCTGTGTTCTCATAACAGGCTTCTCTACTGCCTGAGCTATCCCGGCCCCTATTCCTTGCCACATTTGTTAAGTGAAACACTGCAATTATTATTATTAAAAACATGGTTGTTAAGAGAATTTGGCTTCCCCATTGACTTTGCTTATCAGAAGGTCAGATAAGGCGATCACATGACCCTGAGACATTGTAACCGTAATAAATATGAACCAATTGTCAAGCATCCGAATGTAAATCACATGGCCATGGGGATACTGCAAAGGTCATAAGTGTGAAAAATGGTCATAAATAACTTTTTTCAGTGCCACTGTAACTTCAAATGGTCACTAAACGAACTGTTGTAAGTTGAGGATGACCTATATGTATTGGGGAAAAAAAGCATTTTACTTCATACGTAAAGCATGGCAAAGCCTTGCATTAGGGTGCACAGCTTTCAACCTATTTATTTATTTTTATTTTTAGCCTCTTCTTGAGGGAATAAACAGAAGGGAAGGAGGAAAAGAAAGAAACACTGTAGATCAGCGGTTCTCAACCTGTGGGTCGCGACCCCGTTGGGGGTCAAATGACGATTTGCCAGGGGTCGCCTAAGACCATCGGAAATATGGAAGTATACTTGCGAGTCGAAGAATCGCACTCCAATGGTTGACTCCACAAGCCAGCTGCAGGCTCTTCAAATCGCTAGCCGAATTTGGCTTCAGGCACAATGAATTAAAAAAGAGAGAAATCTTTCCTCTGATGTCTCCCTCTCAAGCCAGCTGCAATCGCTCCCAATCGCTAGCCTAATCTGGCTTCAGGCGCGATCAACTTAATAGGGGAGGAGTCTCCGCTTTAATGCCTCCATCCTCAAGGCAATCGCAAGCGGTTCAGATCGCTAGCCAATACGGCTTCAGGCGCGATAAATTCAAAATGAAAGTAATTTTACGGTTGGGGTCGCCACATTGTATTAAAGGGGTCGCAGCACTATAAAGGTTGAGAACCACTGCTGTAGATGATTAGAAAATGATGCTTAGAAAATGATGAGAAAAAAAGATGCTTAGTCTGTGTGATAAAACAAGAAGCATGAGCCTGGCTATATAAAGATATGGTGTTGCAGAAGACTCATGAGACTACCATGGACTGCCAAGAGAACAAACAGATGGATCATCAAACAAATCAACCATGGTTCTCATTCAAGGTACAAACGATGAGGCAGAAATTATTCTGTCTTGGACACATTATGCAAAGACCTAGTTATCTGAAGAAGGCTTTAATTTTGGGAAAGGTAGAAGGAAAGAGAAGAGGATGACCAGCAGCAAGGTGGATGGATTCAGTTACAGTGGCAATGGGATAAGAGCTGAAGAATCAGATTAGGGACATTTAATCTATCTATGTGGGCACTAAGAGTCAAAAATGACTTGATGACGCACAATGTTGGAAGGGACCTTGGAGGTCTTCTAATCCAAATCCCCCTATGAACAGAAGACCCTACATCACTTTGCACAAATATAGAACTTTCAATGTTTTTAGTACCCTGTTTCCCCCAAAATAAGACATCCCCTGATAATAAGCCCAATCAGGTTTTTGAGCACATGGCAAAAAGGCCAAGCACTTATTTCAGGGTTCCAAAAAAATATAAGACAGGGTCTTATTTTCGGGGAAACATGATAATGAATAGCAAATGTCACAATCTTCTGTGAACTGGTTTGATTCTCAGTTGCTGTTTAATATGTGGCATCTAGCAACTGCAAACATTCAACTTGAAACTGACTAAAATAATAAAATGAATATATTATTTTTAATAACAGTTTATCTGGTTAAAATACAAATGTATTAAAAAACAGAAAATAATGCAATAAAATCAGTAAAAAATTAAACAACTGAGAGCACGAACACAATAATGTTATAAAAGCCCAAACCTGAGAATAGGCAGACACTTAAAATTGAAAACTAAACTGTCTGTGATCAAACAAGAATCTGCCTGCAATTCCTAAAAATCTGTTGAAAGAAAATAGAACAGCTGCTTTTTGCATAATACATGCCTATGGTGACATCTACAGTCCAGATGTTCTTTTCCAGAACTAGTGTTCACAAATATCTTCAGTAATTAGAAGAATGCTCTGCCCACTTGTCAGCTCTCCTGGGTTAACTAAAAAGGAAACACAACTAGAAGAACTAAAACTACTTTATGGGAGGTTAAATTAACAGCGTCTTGCAATTTATTGGAACACTGCCACTTTTAAGGGTCTGGTCAATTAGGGCAGGTCCTTTCTAAGTTTCTCTCTTTGATTGCTAAGCCATCTGGGGCTCCTGTCTCTCTTGTCTGATTGTTTTGTGTCTGTGCCCGCCCCCCCCAAGCCCCCTGCCAGAAAGTGACTTGGAAAGTGAGGGGGAAGGGCCATCAGGACTTACCTCGGGAGCACCAGCTTCCCTGGCTCAGCTCCAAGAGCCAGAGGCAGGCCAGGTGGAGGAGATAACAAGGTTTCCGTCCCCTGACTCCCCCCCAGGCCATGCCTCCAGACCCAGCTGAAGGCAATCAGGCCTGGCTGGACCCTAGGTTTTGTAGGCAGGAGAGGCAGGAACAGTTATCTGCACGATAAAATCGCTCAGATTCGGGACGGGCTGGACACTGATTGGGTGGATCTAGGTGGGATGATGCAGGCATGTCTTGAGAACATTGTTTGGGCTGAGTTTGACTCTGTGACTCCCGATGACATGGACAGGGTACTGGGGAGGCTGAATGCCACCACATGTTTATTGGACCCGTGTCCCTCCTGGCTGGTACTGGCCACCCAGGTGGTTACACGAGGCTGGCTCCAGGGAATTACCAGCACTTCTCTGATGGAGGGAGTCTTCCCAGCCACCTTGAAAGAGGCGGTGGTGAGGCCCCTCCTCAAGAAGCCTTCCCTGGACCCAGCTATTTTGGCTAATTATCGTCCGGTCTCCAACCTCCGCTTTTTGGCGAAGGTTGTTGAGAGTGTGGTGGCTTGGCAGCTCCCCCGGTACCTGGAGGAAACTGTTTATCTAGACCCATGCCAGTCTGGCTTCAGGCCTGGGTACAGCACAGAGACGGCTTTGGTCGCGTTGGTTGATGATCTCTGGAGAGCACGGGACAGAGGTTGCTCCTCTGTTCTTGTCCTGTTAGATTTGTCAGCGGCGTTCGATACCATCGACCATGGTATCTTGCTGCAACGGTTGGGGGGTTTGGGAGTGGGAGGCACCGTTTTACGGTGGTTCTCCTCCTACCTCTCCGACCGTTCACAGACAGTGTTGACAGGAGGGCAGAGATCGACCGCTAGACAACTCATGTGTGGGGTGCCGCAGGGTCGATTCTCTCACCCCTCCTGTTCAACATTTATATGAAGCTGCTGGGAGAGATCATTTGTGGTTTTGGGGTGAGTTGTCAGCTGTATGCCGACGACACTCAGCTGTACATCTCCACCCTGAACCACCCCAACGAAGCCGTCGATGTGATGACTCGGTGTCTTGAAGCCGTTCAGGTCTGGATGGGGACGAACAGGCTCCGACTCAACCCATCCAAGATGGAGTGGCTGTGGATGCCGGCGTCCCGGCACAGTCAGCTTACCCCATTGCTGACTGTGGGGGGGCGAATCGTTGGCCCCCAGGGAATCGGTGCGCAATTTAGGCGTTCTCCTGGACGCACGGCTGTCTTTAGAAGATCATTTGATGGCCGTCGCCAGGGGAGCTTTTTATCAGGTCCGCCTGATTTGCCAATTGCGCCCTTTCCTGGACTGGGACTCGTTATGCACGGTCACTCATGCCCTCATCACTTCCCGCCTGGATTACTGCAATGCTCTCTACATGGGGCTCCCCTTGAAGAGCATCCGGAGGCTCCAACTGGTACAGAATGCGGCTGCGCGGGGGATTGAGGGAGCTCCTCGTAGCTCCCATGTAACACCTCTCCTGCACGGGCTGCATTGGTTGCCGGTGGTCTTCCGGGTGCGGATCAAGGTGTTGGTTATCACCTTTAAAGCGCTCCATGGCATCGGACCGGGATATTTACGGGACCGCCTGCTGCCGCCAGTTCCCTCCCATTGTCCGGTGCGTCCAGTGCGCTCTCACAGGGAGGGCCTCCTTAGGGTGCCGTCAGCCAACCAATGTTGGCTGGCGGCCCCCAGGGGAAGAGCGTTCTCTGTCGGGGCCCCGGCTCTGTGGAACGAGCTGCTGGTGGGACTCCGTCTTCTCCCTGATCTTCGGACCTTTAAACGCGAGCTCAAGACTTTCTTTTTTCACCAAGCGGGGCTGGCCTGATTGATTGATTTTAATATTTGGGGATTTTAGCGGGTTTTTAACAGGGGTTTTTATCTTTTGCATTTTTTACCTAATAGTTTTAAGTATACAGCAGTTTAATTAGATTTTTAAATTTTGTTATGGTATTTTAAATGGTTTTTGTATTATTGTCGTTTTACTTGCTGTACACCGCCCTGAGTCTTCGGAGAAGGGCAGTATAAAAATGTGAATAAATATATAAATAAATAAATAAATAACAACAGAAACAGGGGTGGAGCAGGCCTAGGAAGTGCTGAGTCATGGAGCCACACCCCACAGGATATAAAAGGGGCCGTGATAGCTCAGGCTGTTAGAAGCCTGTTATTAGAACACAAAGCCTGCAATTACTGCAGGTTCAAGCCCGGCCCAAGGTTGACTCAGCCTTCCATCCTTTATAAGATAGGTAAAATGAGGACCCAGATTGTTGGGGGGGCAATAAGTTGACTTTGTAAAAATATACAAATAGAATGAGACTATTGCCTTATACACTGTAAGCTGCCCTGAGTCTTTGGAGAAGGGCGGGATATAAATGTAAACAAAAAAAAAGCAGCAAGGGCTGCTATGCCCCTTTGTAGCAGGCAAATCAACTGCTTGACTAGAGCTGAAGTACTGTTTGTTAACTCATCGGCATCAAGGGAGATAACAGAGACACTTGGCATACGCTTGCTAGTTTGCTGCCAGAGCTGATAGTGCCGACTAATTAAGCCATCACTCGGAAGGAGGCGAGGGGGACAGAACAGATTGTTTCCTAGACAGCATCCCTTCCCCTTGTCCCCCAAGGTCATCTACACATTCCATTACATCCAGTTTTGGGTTTCAATTTCAGCCATTACCAGTTTGCTCGTTGGCACGCTCATGCGTATGCATGATGCTTCTGCACATGCACAGAGCCATCTGGGCAGGTAGGCAGAGCCTCCCACCACCGCCTCTACCAGTTTGCCTGAACTGGGGAGAACCAGTAGCAACCCACCACTGATTACATCTCTCCATGCTCCACTTGCTAGGGCTGCCCCTTTATGCTGGCTTCTCCCACTGAACTTTATTTCAAACACTTAAGGGTCTGCTTTCTCCTAGTAGTGCTCTTTCAAGCAGAATCGCATAATTATTTCTGTATGTTTATGTCTGCTTGGGGGGGGTATTAGGATAATCCTATGCTGTTATTTTATTTTCTTTATTTTATATTTTATTTTATATATTTTTATTTTATTTTATTTTATATATTTATTTTATTTTATTTCATATTTTATTTTATTTATTTTATTTAATATTTTATTTTATTATTTTATTTTATTTTATTTTATTATTTTATTTTATTTTATTTTATTTTATTTTATTATTTTATTATTTTATTATTTTATTTGACTAACGTCTTTTCTCCAGGAGGGTTGAATGTTAGCCACTGCCTATGATGCTTTGCCTATGATGCTTGCTTTTGCTATCGGCTGCCATTGTAACGGGAGGGGGGAGGTTTAAGTGGTATATGAGTTGTGGGGGAAATGAGCTGGTGGAGACGTCTCAAGAAAAAGGGAGGAAACTTCTCACAGGCTTCAAGCAGCTATGAAAGGAACTGATAGCTGTCAAGGTCAACCATTCCAGCATGCCAGAGAAATGGGGCCCATCTGAAGAAGAGCCCCACATGACACCCTGGAGAGATGTGGATTGGACACTGAACCTGGTTCCTTGGGGGGAGGGATTTGGGATTGCTTTCAATGTCTAATTTTCGAGCCTATTGCCTCAGACCTTGCTTTTCTTTTCTTGCATTCAGTTCATACTCAGTAAAAGTACCTTTCTCTATAAACATGGAGTTGGGGGTTTTCTTTCTTGAGTTTTGAAAGGAGGCATGCCTGACATTATTGTTCTTTTGATGGAAAATCCTGATCATGTCTTCTTATCTGGAAATATGTACAGATTAGGTAATTTGAGCAATGGGAAATTTGATTTGATTTAGCTGTTAACCTTCTCTTCTTTTGCACATTGCTCCCAACAAGGAATTTTAATAGAAACACCAGGCCTCTTATCATCTTTGTTCATCTTCTTTCACACTTTTAGGATCTTAGCTATCTTTTTTGGATTTGTGTGATTAGAACTGAATAAAATATTCCAAGCGTGGCCATACAATGCAGTGTAAAGTGGTATAATCACTTTTGATCTGTAATTTTGTAATTTTGATCTGTATCTGTTGATGCAGTCTAGAACTACATTGGCTTTTTTAGCAGCTGCAGCATCCATTGACTCATACTTAAGTGATGGTTCACTAGGACAGCTACATCCCTCTCAAAATTACTACTGTTGGGAAGGAACCGGAAATGTCGCAGTGAGACTGGCTGGAAAATAGCGAAGCTCCAACAAACTTCGCGAAAATCCAACTGGACAAACCGCTGTTGGGAGGGTCTTCAGACTGTCTTGGAGGGACGGTGAAGAAAGAGAGGCACCTCGGAAGACCAAGAGGAATAGGCAAGTTCCTTGAAGGGCTGGATGCAGCACTTTGATCCAGCGGCGGCGGTGGTGGCCAATAAAATGACCGCTCTAAGCTGGGGCAACCGAACTAAGATTGGTGCAGGAGTGATGTTTGAATGGAGTATTGTTACTGGATGAGCAATTTGGCCAATTTAAAGGTAAAAAGAAATTCTTTGAAAAAAGCTTAAAAGAGATCCCAGTGGGATCTAATTGGCACTTTGGAATGTTAATTGGAGGGAAAAGAACAAAGAGGAAGTTAAAGACTAAAGCCCCAAAAAGAAAACTTTCTACCTGGACTTAAAATTGAATTTGGAGAAATTAGAAATAATGCAAGAAAAAGAAAACAGAGAGAAAACATTTTTTTACAATAAAAGGAAAACAGATTGAAAAGGAAGTATTTTCTATGTGGATTTAAAAGTGATACTTTGTTGTCTAGGGATTTGTGGACTGGAGAGAGACATCTACTGGTGGAAAGAAAACACTACAATGAACACTTTAAACAGTAAGAATTTTGACTACTGTGGGAAATTTTAAGCAGTACTTGCTTAAACAGCTGGATCCTGACTTTGAAAAGAAGTGGAAAAAAATGAAGCCTTAAACTGAAATAGTCTAGATAAATATTTGAATTGGATACTATTTGGAAATAAAAGAGAGAGAGAGAGAGAGACTACATGGATTTGAATTTTAACTGTATATAAATTTATTTATTTTTTAATTGACAGTATGGAACATTGGGAATATGAGGAACGAATGGAAATGTTTAAAAAGCTGCGTGAAGCATTTAAGGGTGATAAAGAAGTGGAAATTTGGTTAGAATACAAAAAAAAGAAAAAGAGAATATAAATGTGAAGCAAGAATATAATGTTGAAAGGAAAATAATTGAAGATGAAAAAATAGATGATTACACTGGGATTGACAGTGAAAAACAAAATGTGGATGGGGGGGAATATCACCCAAAAAAAGAAAGAAAGAGAAGGAAATAGGAAAAGACTGAGGGGGAGAATTAAAAGGGTAACAATTTTTAAAATAAGAGAAAGGATTCAGAGGAAAAGATACAATAAATATAAAAAGAAAAAGAAGAAAATAAGAGAAAGAGAGAAAAGGAGAAAAATATTAAGAAATGGAATTTTGGAGAGACCAAAGGAAAATGGGTAAAAGGGGAAGAATAATGGAGAGAAGGAAGGGGAATAAAGCATTTATTAGTTGATTTAAGGGAAATGTATTAATTGTAGAAATTGTATGTTAGAAGTAAACAATAGAATAGAATAGAATTTTGATTGGCCAAGTGTGATTGGACACACAAGGAATTTGTCTTGGTGCATATGCTCTCAGTGTACATAAAAGATACCTTAATGATAGTCATAGGCTACAATTAAGCAATCAGGAAACAATCAATTACAGTATAAATCGTAAGGATACAAGCAACAAAGTTACAGTCATAAGTGGAAGGAGTTGGGTAATGGGAAGATTAATAGTAGTGCAGATTTAGTAAATGGTTTGACAATGTTGAGGGAATTATTTGTTTAGCAGAGTGATGGCTTTCAGGAAAAAACTGTTCTTATGTCTAGTTGTTCTGGTGTGCAGTGCTCTATAGCATCATTTTGAGGGTAGGAGTTGAAACAGTTTATGTCCAGGATGTGAGGTATTTGTTAAGTATTTTCACAGCCCTCTTTTTGATTTGTGCAGTATACAGGTCCTCAATGGAAGGCAGGTTGGTATCAATTATTTTTTCGGCAGTTCTAATTATCCTAAGAAGTATATTGTTTATTTTAAAATGGATCAGCAGGTGTAATATGAAATTACATTTAAATATGAAAATAATGGAAATTAAGATATAAAATTGAAATGTTAGTAAATGTTGTATGTAAGAAGTAAAAAAGAAGAAATATATTGTTTATTGTAATTTTGGATTAGCAGATGCAATATGAAATGAAGATTGGTTCAAATGTGAAAATAACTGAAATTAAGATATAAAACTGAAAGGCTAGTAAATGAGGAAAATATTTAATTGATTTGGAATAAGAAATTAGGAACTAAGGAGAATAAGAGGTGGAAGGTTAATTAAGTCAAAAGGTAATAATTAACAAATGTGATGGGGACTTTGAAAAATATAGTTAATAGTGGGGGGGAAATTGGGGTTGCCCAGATACCATTGTGGAAAATGTTGAATTGAAAATGAATACAACAATGAAAAGAGAATAGAAGGAGGAGTAGAGGGAAGAAGGAGAAGAGAGGAAGGAGAGAGAGGAATAGAAGAAAGGGAAAAGGAAAGGAAGAAAGGGAGGGGAAATAAGAGTAGGAGAGAAGGTTAGAAAGGGAGGAAGGAATGGAGGAGGGGGGAAAGAAAGGGGAAGTAGAGAAGGAGTAGGAGAGGAGGAAAGACGAAAGTAGAAAAGGATAGAAGAAGGGAGGGAAGAAAAAGAGAGGAGAGGAGAAGAAGAATTGTTGTAAAACAAGGGAGATGAAAGGCTATCCAGAGAATGTTCAAATTTATTAGGATGAGGAATGAATTAATATGAAAGTTAAAAGGGAATATATATGATTAACAATGGATAAGATAACTAATTGAAATAATGTTAAGAAACTATGATTTGAGGACGGATGGTGATGCTGTTAATATAATAAGCACAGAAGTATTAAGATAAGATAAAAAAGTATGGAAAAAGAATATTTTGGCAAAAATAGTAACTATGTAAAATGAAATTGGGTATGATAAGTTGTATAAGATATTATACAGTCAATACTCTGTTCATAAAATATGTGTATGTGTGTGTGTGAAAGAAAAAAATCAATAAAACTTGATAAAAAAAACAATTGCTACTGTTGAGCCAGATACTGGTTATTCTATAACTGTGCATTTGCTATTTTCTGCTTAAGTGCAGGACCTTACTGTTCTCACCATAGAACTGCATTTTACTGGATAGGGCCCAATGCTCAAATCTATCAGATCCTTTTGAATCTTGAGTCTATCATCTGAAGTATTAGCAATTCCCTCCAGCTTGATGTCATCTGCAAACTTGATGAGCTTTCCTTCTATCCCCTTATCTAGATCATTAATGAAGATGTTGAAGAGCACTGACCCCAGAACAGAACCTTGAGGTTCCCCACCGCATGGTTCACACTATGTAGATGTAGAAGATCAAGATCAAGGCTGTGGTCTGCTTTATCAAATGCTTTACTGAAACCCAAGCATACTACATTCACAGCATTTCTCTGATCCACTAATTTAGTCACTTTATTAAAAAAAAAAGACAGTAATGTTTGTTTGGCATGGTCTATTGTTAACAAATAGATATTGGCTTCAAGTAATCACCTTGTTCAGTTCTAATGCTCAAAAATCCGCCACTTTATTAATTTTTCCAGGTTTTTCCCAGGTATTGATGTCAAGATGATTGGCATATAATTTCCTGGATCCATTTTACCCCTTTTTTGTAGTTGGAACCGTATCAGCTCTTTTCCAGTCTTTGGTAGTTCCCCTGTGCTACAGGAGCTTATTCAATGGTTCCAAGATCACATCTACCATCTCTTTCAGAATTGGGAGGTAAATCATCTGGTCCAGGTGATTTGTAGTCATCCAGGACAGATAAGTATTCTCTCACCAATTTCTGCAACCTTAAACACTCAGAGTCATTTGGACCCATTTCCCATAGAAAAGAAAACACTGGGAACCACAAAACCTGGGTGGGCATGGCCAACTCGATGCCACTCATTCCCACCCATCATATGATCCCCTAGCCATGCCTGTCCAGCTGGTCATTAGGGCAGAGAATGGTTTTTAAAAAACACTGGAAAGAACAAAACCCTTTTAACTTCTTCTCTTTTCCTCCCCATGTCTCTCTCTCTCTATCTCCCCCTCTCTGTCTCCCCCCTCCCCCCTGTATCTCTCTGTCTCTCTCTCTCTCCCTCTCTATTTCCCCGTCTTCCCCCTCTCTCTGTATCTCTCTCTCTCTCCCTCTCTCTCCCTCCCTCCCTCTCTCTGTATCTCTCTCTGTGTGTCTTTCTCTTTCTCTATTTCTTTCCCTCCCTCCCTCCATCTTACTCTTACTCCCTTTTACTCTCCCCCGGGGGGGGGGGGGGGGAGGAAACCCCTGAACTGGTGCTGGGTGGTAGGAATCTAATATCCGGAGGCCAACAAGGCCAGGAGCAGTGCGCTGAAGACCAGCTGGCCAGCGGGTAGGCGGGGCATCACAACACTGGTGGCTCTGCAGGAAAAGTGCAGGAAAATCAACTGACATCTGGGAGGAGAGTGTGAGCCAAGTGGGGCAGGGTCGCATTGTGGCTCCATTGTTGTAATGGGCTCCAGGAGGAGGGGACCCCACCTCCCCCATTATGAAGCACACTAAATTTCACTGTGCTGTGCAAGGTGCTGTGAGAAGCGGCAACAGCAAATGTATGTGATGAAGGCACGGAAAGGCAAGTGCAGGGGTGCTTCGCTTCCGCACTAAGGCTCCGGCCATCGCCACTGCCATGACAGGGCGACAGCTCTTTCATCCCTCTGCTGTGACAGAGTGACAGGGAGCCGCAGCAGAGGGATGAAAGAACTGCATGCAACTCTGGAGCCATGGGTTGCTGACACCAGCCCTAAGGAGATACATCTGGTGGACCCAGAAGAAGGGCCTTCTTTGTAGTTGTTCCCTCTCTCTGGAACATCCTTGCCCCAGAGATTAGACTGACAAAGTCTAACACTCTTTCGGAAGGCCCGGAAGACATGATTCTGTCAATGGGCCTGGGGAACCCAGAGCAGGATGGAGCCCATTAAATAGGTAGTATGAATGTGTGTTGTTGCTGGGGTAGGGGTAGTTATTATTTTATTATTTTTCTCTTTATTATTTTTCTTTATTTTATATGTTGTTTTTATATCCTTGTAAGCTGCCTTGAGTTGCCATGTGTGAGTAGGCAGCAACATCAATTTTCTAAATAAATAAATAAATCATTGCCAGTCTTAGCCAGTCTCACGATAAAATTGTTCAGATTTGGGACAGGCTGGACTCTGATGGGGTGGGTTCAGGTGGGATGATGGGGATACTCTTGGTGATGTTATCTGGGATGAGTTTGATCCTGTGACTCTCAAGGACATGGACAGGATACTCGGGAGGCTGAATGCGACCACATGTTTATTGGACCCGTGTCCCTCCTGGTTGGTACTGGCCACACAGGAGGCTACACGAGGCTGGTTTCAGGGAATTGTAAATGCTTCTTTGAGGAAGGGTGTCTTCCCGTCCACCTTGAAGGAGGCAGTGGTGAGGCCCCTCCTCAAGAAGCCTTCCCTGGATCCAGCTGTTTTATCAAATTACCGTCCGGTCTCCAACATTCGCTTTTTGGCGAAGGTTGTTGAGAGTGTGGTGGCATGTCAGCTCCCTCAGTACCTGGATGAAACTGTCTATTTAGACCCGTTCCAGTCCAGCTTCTGACCTGGGTACAGCACGGAGACGGCTTTGGTTGCGTTGGTGGATGATCTCTGGAGGGCTCGGGATAGGGGCTGTTCCTCTGTCCTGCTCCTATTAGACCTCTCAGCGGCTTTTGATACCATCGACCATGGTATCCTGCTGCGATGATTGGAGAGATTGGGAGTGGGGGGCACCATTTTTCGGTGGTTCTCCTCCTATCTCGCTGATCGGTCGCAGACGGTGTTGGCAGGGGAGCAGAGGTCGACCTCTAGGCGCCTCACATGTGGGGTGCCGCAGGGGTCGGTTCTCTCGCCTCTCCTGTTCAACATCTATATGAAGCCGCTGGGTGAGATCATCCGTGGTTTTGGGGTGCAGTATCACCAGTACACTGATGATACTCAGCTGTACATCTCCACCCCTGACCACCCCAATGAAGCCGTTGAAGTGATGTCCCGGTGTCTGGAGGCCGTGTGGGTCTGGATGGGGAGGAACGGACTCCGACTCAATCCCTCCAAGACTGAGTGGCTGTGGATGCCGGCATCCCGGTACAGCCAGCTGGTTCCATTGCTGGCTGTTGGAGCCGAGTCACTGGCCCCTATGGAGAGGGTTTGCAACTTGGGTGTTCTCCTGGATGCCCGGCTGTCGTTAGAAGATCATATGACGGCCGTCGCCAGGGGAGTCTTTTATCAGGTATGCCTGATCCGCCAGTTGCGTCCCTTCATAGACCGGGACTCCTTGTGCACGGTCACTCATGCTCTCGTCACTTCCCGCCTGGACTAATGTAACACTCTCTACATGGGGCTCCCCTTGAAGGGCACCCGGAGGCTCCAACTGGTCCAGAATGCAGCTGCGCGGGTGGTAGAGGGAGCCACTCATGGCTCCCATATAACACCTGTCCTGCGTAGGCTGCACTCGTTGCCAGTGGTCTTCCGGGTGCAATTCAAGGTGCTGGTGACCACCTTCAAAGCGCTTCATGGCTTAGGACCGGGTTATTTACGAGACTGCCTGCTGCCACCGATAGCCTCCCATCGACCTGTGCGCTCCCACAGGGAGGATCTCCTTAGGGTGCTGTCAGCCAAACAATGTTGGCTGGCAACCCCCAGGGGGAGAGCTTTCTCTGTGGGGGCTCCTACCCTCTGGAATGAGCTTCCTCCGGGGTTACGATCATTCCCCGACCTCTGGGACTTCCGACGCGAGCTCAAGACCCTCTTGTTTCATCGCGCAGGGTTGGCCTAATTGTGTTATGGTTTTTAATTGGGATTTTATTATCGTTTTTAATAGTTTTAATGTGAGCCAAAATTTAATTAGATTTTTATAGTGTTTTTAATTTTTATTATGAATACTGTTTTATATTTGGCTGTAAACCGCTCTGAGTCCTTCGGGAGAAGGGCGGTATAGAAATTTAATAAAATAAATAAATAAATAATAAATAAATAAAAATAGCTTTCCTGACTCCCTCTTTGCAGATTCTGCATGATTTTGTGCCACATGTGGATTTGAAAAGTATTTTTTGCATCTGTTCATCCAAATAATTAATAAAAATATTGAAGTCTAAAAGGCAAGAGCTGAATGTTGTGGCATTGTGCTCAATATCTTAGAAAGAACTGTTCATATTTCTCGGGTTTTGCCATCAGCTAGGACCTTCAGTGCCCTAGGATGCATTTCATTTTGCCCTGGAGATTTAATTTCCACATCCTTCCTTGTCACAGAAATCTGATCCAATATAGAAATTAAGTGACTCTGCCTTTTCTTTGCTTACCTATTAGCAGTTTGTTGTCTTCATTGAGAAGCTGGTATATTGATACTTTTATCTACAAAAGTATATAAACTTAAAAATCTTTAGCATCCTTTGTCAACCTCAGTTCATTTTGAGCTTTCTCTTTCCTGCCACCATCTCCATCACCATCTGTGCCAATTGTCTATATTCTTTCTTGTTAGATGGTATTTCCTTTGATCTCTTTAGTGTATTCTTGAATGTTTTCAGATTGTTATTTATTTACTTATTTAGCTATATTTATACTGGCTTCAACTGCTATCTTGAGCTGTGGTGGCACAGTGGTTAGAATGCAGTACTGCAGGCTATTTCTGCTAACTGCCAGCTGCCAGCAATTCGGCAGTTTGATTCCCACTGGCATGAGATTGACTTAGCCTTCCATCCTTACCGAGGTCAGTAAAACGAGGACCCAGATTGTTGGGGGCAATATGCTGATTCTGTAAACTGCTTAGAGAGGGCTGTAAAGCACTGTGAAGCAGTATATAAGTCTAAGTGCTTTTGCTATACCCTGCTCCCATTTGAAAAAGGAAGTTGTCAGGAAATCAGAGGAGCTTATTTTGGCAGAATATGGGACATATAATATTGGGGCCATTTAATTCCACATCATTATTATCTGACTTTCAGAAACAATGTTTCATCTGAATTCTATACAGCTAACAATTTTTGGTAAGTTGTAGGTTTTCTAAACACCATATGCTTCTAATATGTAGAAGAATTTGTTTTCATCCTGTATTAACAATAGCAATATAATCATGACACTATTCATACCATTAGGCATATATATAGAATTGAGGGAGAAATTATGTTTGTGAATACGAACAGAAATAAATTGACATTTTTGAACCACATAGGCCACTTTTTAAATTTTCTTACCAAAATGCCTATAATTAACAAAAATTATGTACAAAACTGTATTAGGGAAAATGTTTTTTAAAATTATACATTAAGAAAAACTTAAATAAAAATGCACATGTATACTTATATAATGTTATACTTTTGTGGTCTTCTTTTTTTCAAAAATTTTCAACTATTATAAAAATAGAGTAATGCACACTTTAAAACAAAAAAGAAACAAACATTAGAAAAGCCAAGTGGAGAGATTCACCTCTCCTTCCATCTGATTCAGGATAATAATGCAGGGAGTGGACTAACCTTTGCCCTCCTGCCCCTAGGATCCAGATTAGGGTCCCCAAATCTATTATTCATATAAAAATGGAATTTATTATTGGTGATTTGTAATTATTCTTAATAAATGTCATGTATTTGCTGGTTGCTTTAAAGATGTATCATTGGCCCTAAAATTAAAAGAGAGCTAAGGATGCGGAGAAAAAAAATGAACACTTTACCTAAATAGACATTCCTTTATTTTAAAAAAAGCTTCAAAATATAATGAATATATGTTCATGCCGTTTTTATTAGGTTTTTAAAGAACATTGCTCCTTAACTGAAGATTATGTATATCAGTTAAGTATTGAACCTCAGTGTTCCTGATGGCTTCATAAATAACAAAACTCTGATTGTTCTTATCATAACATTGATCTTTCTGAGTTTATCAGGGTGTACAGTAACTCTTCTGCTTTCATCCATTTTAGATATGCTTTGCCTAATATTCCAACACAGACTTTCCTTCTCTTTGTTTATCTGTTCATCCTTCCTTTCTTCTTTCTTCTTTCTCTCATCTCCCCAACCTTGCTTCAAGATCCCTGTTTCTCTCCCCCACTCTATCTCTGGAGACAGACCTACTGGCCTGGCTGCCATCTGCTGCCTCTTGTGGGTGTGTGCCTGCATGTGTGTTTTTTATGAGGTTGAGATCAGATGGTATCTAATCGATCGTCATGGTTGCTATGACTACCGGCATGACAGAATAGTTGGGAGAAAGACACATGCTCCATGCCTGGGGCTGTCAGATGATTCCTGAGAGAAAGGCAGAGAAATCAAACCTGCTCCATCACATTTTACACATTTACAACTCCTTTAAAGCTTCAAAACAAAGATACTATGAGCCTACATTATAAAATAATGTTTTTCTTGATATCCTTAGGCTTTTTTTTGAAAAAGCAGAAGGCACACAGAGTGTTGAGAAAAGAATCTGTTTCTGATCACTCTGAATATTTTGTGAAAGGTTTATATTCACAGTAACATTTTGCATTGTTCTAGAAAAAGAGATATTCATATAATCCAGATATGACTAGAAGGAAAGTATTAACCCTAGAAAGGAACATTTAAACTGTTCACAGGACAGAAGAGAATAATATGTGCAAGTGTGGATTCCCAAATCTCACGGTTTCCAGCTTCCCCAACAGAAGAATGCTCTGTGCTCCAACAATGCAGCACTGTAACATATAATCTGCCAATACTGCTTAGGAAAGTTTGGACAGAAGTAAGGATTTGCAAGAGTAGGAATTTAAGATCAGAAATAGTAAAGGGAGTAGGGGCATTAGCTAGAAGTTAAGAAGTCTTGCTTGAGATATTTGACTCTTAAAGTCAAGTTTTAAAGTTTATTCAATAAAAAAATAGACTTTTAAAATGTATACAATAGATTGGACAAGCATTTGACTGGAATGGTGCTCCTCCTTGAGCAGGGGGTGGGACTGGAAAATATCTGAGTTCCCTTCCAGCCCTTTGATTCTATGTTGTATGTTCTATGCATCACCATTAAGCTGAGCAAGTCTTTTCAAATGTTAACCTTTTCTGAGTTCCCAGCTCCAAACCCAAGTTCTGGTTTTTAAGAGATATCTTTCAAGTGACAAATAATCTATGGTTCGCCAAGGGTCAATGGAACTATCTATTATTGCTGTTGTTATGGTTGTTATAAAATAGCATTTATTAAAGTATTTTCAGATTTTGATAGACCATCTGAAATTTCCTGAGAGGATGGATAAATTGAAGAGTGTGGGAACTCCTGTCCTAATCGGATAGTAGAGGAAATTTCAGAATGGCCACATTCCATCCTCAAATCCACTTGGTTTTTTCCCCAAGTGACATATAACTGGATTTTTAGTCAAATAAATGAGCAGTTCTGGAGGAAACATTGAACACAATAGCCTTATTTTGCCTTTAAAAATTATATACAACAAAAGTCACAAAACCTCATGCACTGTCTCTATTTTCTCTACTTTGAAACTCCCCAATCTTGCAACTGAGTTGAATTAAGCCCAACAGGATTCTTGATTGCTGAAGCATTGTAGCACTCGACCAGTGCATATGAGGACTGTAGCAACATAAAAGCAGCTCCAAGATCATTGTGATCTTCTGACCAAATCTGAATTCACTGACTGAACCACTTTACTTCTAGTTCAGCTATGGCAAAACCTTTTTCAATGGTGGAGTTCTGCAGAGCTTATAACCAGTTTGTCCTGGAGGGAACTCCATCATTTCAATTCCTAACTTCCAGACAAAATATGGATCTGTTCCCCCCGTCTTTGTAAATTTTCAGTTTTTAAAGAAATTTCCCATTTTTTTAAAACAGTGGGAGAAGGGGAAATGAAGGGAATTCAGTAAAAAGGTTGACTCAGCCTTCCATCCTTTATAAGGTAGGTAAAATGAGGACCCAGATTGTTGGGGGGGCAATAAGTTGACTTTGTAAATATATACAAATAGAATGAGACTATTGCCCTATACATTGTAAGCCGCCCTGAGTCTTTGGAGAAGGGCGGGGTATAAATGTAAACAAAAAAAAAACAACAAAAAAAAAACAGAAATGATGGCATTGTGGAAGTGAATGTATGAGTCTAAAATATGTATGTTTTATTTTCTCCACTTCAAAAATTTCCAGCTAAAATCATTCTAAACTTATAATCATTAAACAATGAGGATATTGGTCTGCAATTTCTTGCTAAAGTCAAAT
The DNA here is from genome assembly GCF_028640845.1 of Ahaetulla prasina. Classification (NCBI taxonomy): domain Eukaryota; kingdom Metazoa; phylum Chordata; class Lepidosauria; order Squamata; family Colubridae; genus Ahaetulla; species Ahaetulla prasina. The sequence continues at coordinate 189,090,403 of NC_080540.1, forward strand.
CAATGGTAGAAACCTTTAAATTTCTAGGTTCTATCATATCGCAAGATCTAAAATGGACAACTAACATCAAAAACGTCATCTAAAAAGCACAACAAAGAATATTCTTTCTGTGCCAACTCAGAAAGCTCAAACTGTCCAAGGAACTGCTGATCCAGTTTTACAGAGATAGTGAGTCTGTCATCTGCACCTCTATAACTGTCTGGTTAGGTTCTGCAACCCAACAAGACAGACACAGACTTCAGAGGATAAGAGGTTTGGTTCTGCAACCCAACAAGACAGACACAGACTTCAGAGGATAATTAGAACTGCAGAAAAAACAATTGCTACCAACCTGCCTTCCATTGGGGACCTATATACTGTACGAGTCAAAAAGAGGGCTGTGAAAATACTTACAGATACCTCACATCCTGGACATAAACTGTTTTAACTCCTACCCTCAAAATGATGCTATAGAGCACTGCACACCAGAACAATTAGACACAGAACAGTTTTTTCCCGAACGCCATTACTCTACTAAAGAAATAATTCCCTCAACAGTCAAACTATTTACTAAATCTGCACTATTAATTTTCTCATCGTTCCCATCACCCATCTCCTTCCACTTATGACTGTAACTTTGTTGTTTGTATCCTTATGATTTATACTGTAATTGATTATTTCCTGATTGCTTAATTGTAGCCTATGACTAATTAAGTGGTGTATCCTTAAATGTTAAATTTGTACCCTATGATTATCGTTAAGTGTTGTAAGTGTTGTACCTTGATGAAGGTATCTTTTCTTTTATGTACACTGAGACCATATGCACCAAGACAAATTCCTTGTGTGTCCAATCACACTTGGCCAATAAAAATTCTATTCTATTCTATTCTAAAAACCAAATGAAGAAAGAAAGACCAAATGAAGAATAGGAAAAAGATATAGCAAGGCAAAGTATTACATGATCAGAAATTAAAAAGAAGCAGGCAAATTTGATAATAACAAGACATGGCAATGGCTGAGAACCGGAAAACTGAAAGAACAGAGAGGCTAATTCTGGCTGCACAAGACCAAGCCTTAAAAACAAATGCACACAGAACCATAATTGAGAAGACAGCAACAGATAGAAAGTGCCTCCTCTGCAAGAAGCTGAAGAAACAGTGGACTACCTAGTTAGCTGTTGCAAAAAAATTGCATAGACCGACTACAAACAACAGTATGACCAAGTAACAACAGTGGAGCATTGGAATATCTGCAAGAAATACCTTTTGCCTGCAGCAAGAACTGCTGGGACCACAGAATAGACAAAGTAATAGAAAATAAAGAAGCTAAATTGGTTTAGCACTTTAGAGGTTAAACAGACAGGGTCCTGCCAAATCATTTTAAGTTAACAATTGTAGATAAAAAAGACAAAAACATTTGGATAATGGACATTGCAATACCTGGAGACAGCAGAATAGAAGAGAAGGGACTAGAGAACATCACAAAAATCAAAAGCCTGCAAATTGAAATTAGAACGACAGTGGTGAAAAAAACAAACATAGTGTCAATAGTAATAGAGGCTTTGGGTGCAATCCCAAAACATCTGGAACACCCCTTGTATACTATTGGCATTGCCAAAATCTCTTGCACAAACAGAACTTTATTTAGAACAGCTTACATCCTGTGATGATACCTTTAACACCAACACCATCAAATAACATCTGCGTATCCCAGGTCCTCAGGAAGGACTCTATAGCAGAGGTGAAATCCAGCAGGTTCTGACAGGTTCTGGAGAACCGATAGTGGAAATTTTGAGCAGTTCGGAAAACTGGTAGCAGAAATTTTGAGTAGTTTGGAGAACTGGCAAATACCACCTCTGGCTGGCCCCCGAGTGGGGTGAGAATGGAGATTTTTCAATATCCTTTCCCTGGAGTGAGGTGGGAATGGAGATTTTGCAGTATCCTTCTCCTGCCACACCCACCAAGCCACACCACGCCTACCAAGCCATGTCCACAGAACAGGTAGTAGAAGAATTTGGGTTTCACCACTGCTCTATAGGTGGATAAAAATGCCATATCCAGTCTAAACATCTGGCTGATTGCAACTATCCACAATAATTTACATTTAATTTAATTCTGGAAAGCCATTCTCAATTTATTTTGATTCCTAATGATCATACACACATATTTATGTAGCTTTCTTGGCAATAATATACAAGTGGCTATCTCTGCCTTTTTCATGATGTGTTTTTACTTTCTATTTTTGCCTACCTCTCTGGCATTTCAGTCTCTCTTCCGGAAGTCCTAGTTATGTGCCACCCTATTTAGATTTACATGTCTCTGCAATTTTCTTGGCGAGGATTTTCAGAAGTGGTTTGCCATTGCCACCTTCCTAGGGCTGAGAGAGGGAGACTGGTCCAAGATCACCCACCTGACTTTTTGTCTAAGGTGAGGCCAAAACTCACAGTCCCCCAGTTTCTAGCCTGATGCCTTAACTACTACACCAAACTGTCTTTTATATGATTATTTTATATTAATTATTTTCATTTCCTCTTCTCTCACTCTGAAAATTATAGCTTGATATTTCAGCCATTCCTCATTTAGCAACACCTCAGCTATCATTTGCAAATACAATAGTAATAAACAATAATAATTTATTTTCCAGCCAATGTGTGCATTTATGAGCAAATTTCTGCCTGACAAAATCATATGCTGGAGGGAGAGTAACATTGTATTGCTGTATGAGATAACTTTATAAGATTATCTCTTACAGCAACTTAAATAAGATGGCAGCAACCAGCCTCTCTCTCTGTATCTCTCATGTGTTCACTTAGCACCATTTTGCTTAATGGCCTGATCACTGGAATGGAACTTGGTTGCTAAATGAGAAGCGAATATAATATCTGGAAGTACTCTGGAACTATAAATGTTTTTAGAGGATGAAGGATAACCATGAAACCTCAAATTATACACCTGTAGTAATAAAGAGTTCCTGTTTTTAAACTATGGAAGATTACAGACCGAGGAATAGAATATGTGTAAATTAATAAATATACAGTACATACACAAACAAGATTTATATGCCATTCACAGTGGTTTTGTTCAAATTGGTCTGTAATCATTACATTCTCTGCCTTCTAATTCCATTACAGGTGTGTTTATCTAAGGAAGGTCAATCTGAGACCATTTGTCCATACCATTCTGGAGAGGAATACATTGCCATGGCTCTTTCTGCCTCTTGCAAGTTGAGTTTGTCAGTGCTCAGCAACAGAAACAGATATGATGCTGCTTCATGCCTGCCTCTCCTGGGAGAAGCAAACTAGTGTAAGCTACTTCATAATAGGATCAAGAAACAAAGGAGGATAAATGAAGAGCTATTTGCATTCATAAGGACATTAACAAAGGAGGTGAAGGGGCTTCTGGACTCCCTTCCTCTCGATATCTAGAAATAAATATGAATTATGAGTCAGTGAAGATTAACATTTTCTGGATTTGTCACAATACTTTGCATTAGGATTTGAAAGATTTAAAAAATGCCAGTTTCTGGATTTTCTACTTTACGTTCTTTACTTTTTAAAACCATGAAGATAGCTTTTGTTATTTGTTATTTGTTAGATAATCCCCAAGGATTGACTCTCTTTGTCTGCTTGTCCAGGCATCCATCTATCCAGCCTCATTAGACACACCAAAACAACACAAATTTACTCAATGCTGACTGGGAAATAAGAACAGATAACTTTTTAACTGTTAAATCAACACCAGATATGATCAGACACTGCAAGGTTCTTCATCAGTCCTTAGACGGTCACTAGGCCAGAAATTAGGAGAATGAAAACCTAAGCAAGAAAAGGTAGAAAGGCCATTTTCTCTCAAGATAAAGGGACTATATGCCGAATCCTTAGTTTATTCATTCTATTATAGCAGAAGAGTTAATCTACTCAGTAAACTAAAATGCATTTGATAATTTGGTAGCTTTTATATCACTTCCTGCATTTATCAGCTTTTCTCCCTATCACTACATTGAGCCTGAATGTGACAAATTGGAGGTGCCTCATCTAGAGGTTTGATTCCAGTGGAATAAAATATGTCTTTCTGTCTAGTCAGCTGAGAGAAACCTTTTTTGCCAACAGAGAAAGAGAGCAGGTGCTGCTAATTCATTTCCATTTTCCAGCTTTGCAAGTTTAGTAACCTATTTAATGCCAGTAGTACATTATCTGCAGCAAATCGTGATTTCTGGTAGAGGTGAAGGGAGTTTTCCATTCCAGTCCAGTCCAGTTCCAGATGCATTTTTAAAAAACTGCAAAGAGTTATTAAACAAAACATTTAAATGGTCCATCACCAATTTTTCTGAGTTTTTCTTTACTTTTTAAAATGAATTATTGTTTTATAATAAAAATATGATTAAACAAAAGAATTATGCCTAATTCCTATGTATTTACTAAATATATATATAATATGGCAACCCTCAAATGCCAATAATTACTTTTCAGAGACAAAATTAATTCATTTGTGATTTATGATTAAAATAAGTGCTATACGAAAGGTACAAGATCCTGTTGCCTTTTAGTTTTATATGTAAACTTCCTCTGAAAATACTGCAACTTTATCTAGTGCAATGCATGCAACAACATGCTCGTTTAATGAAAAGCAGCACAGTGCTGGATTCACACATGACAAGAAGTTTTAATGCAGATATGCAAACCAAGCTATTATCATCTACTATATATGTGAATCAGACAATTACCCGATAAAGTAGAATTAAAAGGCCAAAGGCCCCCACTCTTTGGAACACCTTGCTGGAGAAGGCAAGGTCTTCCCCCCACCCTTCTGGCTTTCAGAAAATGCCTTAAATTTGACTATGCAGGTTGGCATGGGGCCATGATGGTGAAGCTGTTGGCTGGAGGTAGCTAATGTAGTAACCAAGACGCCACCACCACCTCTCCACTCTAAACCTGCGGGGTTTTTAAGTTTGTTTTAATCTTTTGTAATTTTAATGTTTTTATACTTACAATTATTTTTATATCCATGTGTATTATTATGTTGTAAGCTGCTCAGACTCACCTTGAACTATGAGATAAGCAACAGATAAATTTGATGAATAATTTTGATAAATGAATGAAATAAAACTTGCTATATGTAATGTGTGAATGGTTCAAATCTGTATTCACATTTGGAAAGTCTTCTCTAGACTGTCTTTGCAAATACACTAATGAGATTCTGACTATTCAGCTGATATGTGATGGAAAATGAGCATTCAAGGCTAGCCAGCCAAGAGGCTCTGCAGAACATGAATTCCCTGTACAGGTTCATCAGTATCATTTTTCATTCTGGTAAGTAGGCAGGCAGATAGATGATGGCAAGAAAATATGTGTCCAAATGTTCTTTTCGAATTGTCGTAACAATAGAAATTTCTTTATATATTTCTAAGTATACTTAAGTCAATAATTTTTGCAGCTCTATGTTGTCTGCCTTACTGAATTACTTTTAATTTGAACTTGGAAGTGGCTAACTCTATTAGATTCTGTATCTCTTGCCAAAAAAATAAAATTGCTTTCTGTCAGTTCTAGTTTCTGTTGCAAAATGACTTTTTACTTCCCTCAGAATCCCTTTCCTTTTCCTCTATTAAGAAACACATATTTTCCAACTATTGGCTACTATACATGTTATACCTGCTGATATTTAGTGTTACTAAAACCTGTTCTGTAAACTTTTTACAAACTCTTTAAATTCATGATTAATATGAATAAGCTCCTCATTTGCATATTAATCAGTCCCTCTGTCTTGCTAATTAACACAAGGGTTGTTTATTTAAATATTTTCTAGAATCCAGTTTTTTATGAATGTGTCATATAGTTTTAATATTTTTGCCCACTGTTTTTAATCTTGGGTACTTTTTTAACATAAAGAGTGACTCCCAATATTTTAAGAATTTAAATGATTGGATACCTTGTCTCAGTTGTAAGAATCATTCATCATATAAAGAAGTCAAATCAAATATTGGCAGGAGAACAAATAAAGATTCAGAATTTTTAGAAATAAACTGCACTAAAACAAACAGTGCTATTTTGAATACCATAGAAGAAAGACAATGAATGTACCAAATCTCCATTGGGAAGGTTCTCTAGATCTTCATATTACTGAATACAAATTAATGATTTGTACATAAAACACTTGGCATGACAGAGAGAAACTAACATTTTTCTATTAGATTTTTAGGTGGAAGCTTTTAAAAAAGTAGAATTTTGAGCACTCAAGCAATCCAAAATGCAATTTGAAAGTGCACAATCCAATCCCACTGCACTGTCTTATCTGTTTATTTATTTTATTTATTTATTTATTTTATTTGTCACAACATTATATATAAGCATAAGCATGGAATATAAGCATATATATAACCATAAATATGTAATAACTATATGAAATTGTATACAATCAAATGGAACATTAGGACAGGAACGGTAGGCACATTGGTGCTCTTATGTTATAATAGATCTTTAACAGGGTGGGAGTCATCTATAAGGTAGTGTCCATCAAGCTTGTATTTAGTGTTCAGATTCTTTTTTCCAATGTGTAAGACAGAGCATTTGTTGGTTGAGATTTGGAGTTGCCAAGTTTTTGACCAATCTGACACAAAGTCAAGGTCTTTTTGAAGGGTAGCTTTATTGTTGGTAGTGTTAAATAGTTTAACATCATCAGCGAAGAGAACACAATTGCTTATAATATGGTCACAGAGATCATTAATATATAATATGAAGAGTGTTGGTCCAAGAATGCTGCCTTGGGGAATGCCGCTATTGACAGGAACAGGATTTGACAGGGCACTGCCTATTTTGACCACTTGTTGTCTGTTTGACAGGAATACTGTTATCCAATTGTGGAGGGGTCCGGAGATGTCGTAGGATTTTAGTTTTAGGAGAAATTTGTCATGTATCACAGAGTCAAAAGCTTTACAGAAGTCTATGTAAATTGCATCTATTGCTTTGCCCTGATCAAGATTTGTAGTCCATATGTTTTTGCAGTGTAGAAGTTGTAAATTACATGCGTGGGTGCATGCAGCTCAATTCATGTGAGCGGCAAGCTGGCACACACACATGAACACACAGCTGGACTGCAAGATGAGCTGCGCTTGCACATGTGCATATGCATCGACCCACCACTACTGCAAGTTGAGGTGCTCTCGTGTACGTGTGTACCAACTCAGAGCCGGTTGCGAATAGGCATGGCCCAGTAGTGGGCCCTGGCCTGTGGGTTGAGGACTCCCATAATAGGAGTTCCTATTCCTTCCTTCCATATGTCATCTTTTATCTAGCAATATATTATAAAGCCTTAGCATTCAGTCCTCATCAGTTTAATTTTAGTTTACTTTATCGTCATTGCACACAGTACAATGAAATTAAATGCCATCTTCAGTGTACATTATAACTATAAAAATATCTATATATACATTATAACTATAAAAATATCTTTAGATTAAACTGTAGGATATGAGAAAATTCAAAAATAAAATAGTATGTAGGTATATACGTAGGTTAGAAATGATATAAATGGAAATTCAATTTTGCTTAAGTAGGGGGTTGGACTGGATGACCTTCAAGGTCTCTTCCAGCTCTGCTATTCTATTAAATTTGTTAGACATTATTCTGCTTTAAGATAGTGGAGAAATGACATGCTGAAAATGTAACAATGTTGTATTAGAATAAATCTTCTTTGTTTGAGGCCCTTTAGAAAGAGACCCAGACCCTATAAATTCAAACAATAAATAAATAAATAAATAAAATAAATAAATATGAGGACATTCCTTAATGCCAGGGCAGTAGAGATAAGGAAGAGCCATGCTTGCAGAATATTTTATGGGTAGTTATAGGAAGTTGTTGATTAACATGAAATTAGAGAAAGAGATGATGTTGTCTCTGAAGGCGTCAACGGATTAGTGGGTATCAGTCACTGTGTCCGATGTAGGAGGGGCATGGGGGGCGTCAGGCTAGGGAACTATAAAATGTGATGCTTTTGAAATTTCAGGTGTGGCTTCCTGGCTCAAACTCCTTGTTGAGATCTTCTGGGATACCACCCTATTTTGCAAAATTGATTTTAATAAAGTCTCTTTGTTTTCATGCTTGTTGGCTGAATTCATTTCCAACAGAACCATTATTAGATTGTGGGATGTATCCGTCATAATACTATTATGTTACTGAGTCACTTGGCCCATATGCATATCCTTTACAGCAGAGGTCCCCAACCTCCGGGCTACAGCCTGCTCCTGGGCCATGACCTATTCACAACTGGGCCACACGAGTGGCAGGCTAGCATACATGCATACATATGCCGCTCAACTTGCACAAGCAGCAGGCTGGCATGCATGCATATGCACATGCAGCTCAACTTGCAAAGTTGAGTTGCGCATACATGTGTGTGCAAAGTGGTTGCCACTCATGCAAGTTGAGCTGTGCACACATGCCAGCTTGCCATTCACATGGCTTGGTTCCCTTCTCCCCCTGCTGGGCTGTCAAGCTGCAAAGGTTGGGGACTGCTGCTTTATAGCTTACTCTCCCAATTGCTAACACAAAATAGGAAAATGAATTAAACATTACATTTAATCATAGTTTTCTTAACAACTATTACAGGTTGTTAAGGTTCAAGTCCCACCAGGCCCAAGGTTGACTCAGCCTTCCATCCTTTATAAGGTAGGTAAAATGAGGACCCAGATTGTTGGGGGCAATAAGTTGACTTTGTATATAATATACAAATGGATGAAGACTATTGCTTGACATAGTGTAAGCCGCCCTGAGTCTTCGGAGAAGGGCGGGATATAAATGCAAATTTAAAAAAAAATTATAATTGGCTGGCTTACATAATACTTTAGTTCATAAAGCATGGTTAACATTGGAGTTAAACATATTATGAAGACAAACCTAATTCATAAGATCATAAGAAGACTGTTAGAAAATTAACTTACATTAGATAGAGATAATATACGTAAATATAAAAATAGTTTCATTGTTGGAACACTTTTAACCCCATCCCATTCATCTACGCACATTTCGTTAAATAGATTTCTATGAGAATTTTGCTTTGAAAAGAATCACATTTCTATTTTTAAAAGTAGTCAAAGAGTTTAAAAGTAGTCAAAGAGCCTGATAAATCAATGGATAGTTTTAAGATGTTAGGGTTAGGGTTAAAACTAAACCTATGTTAGAGTTAAGAACAAGTAACCAATGGAACAGTTTGTCTTCGGATGTTGTGGGAGCTTCATCACTTGAGACTTTCAAGAAAAGATTGGACTGCCATTTGTCAGAAATAGTATAGGGTCTCCTGCTTGAGCAGGGGGTTGGACTAGATGACCTATTAGCTCCCTTCCAACTCTGTTAATCTGTTAAATCTGTTAACACTAGAGCGGCTTCTGTATTTTAGTTTAGGGGATTTCTTTGTATTGGTTTTGGGATATATTTAGGATTAGGATTAGACTTTATTGAAGTTTATGATTAAATTTAGTGTGAGGGGGTAACCATTTCAATGAAATTTTATGGGATAGGGTTGTCTTAAATTTATGCTATTCCTGACACTCAAGAATTCTCAAGGTATGGGTCATTTTACTTGCAAAAGTCCAGTCTGCCTCCCAGAGTTGTGGGCGCTCCATCGCTGGTGGTTTTCAAGAAAACATTGAACATTCACTTGTCTGAGAGACTGCTCTCTTGGGCATGAGGTTGGATTAGAAGACCTCCAAGGTCCTTTCCAGCCCTATAACTTCAAATACTGGTATTCCCCTTTTGATTAACTAGGGTTTCAGTATCTCTGCTATGCTGAGGACTAGATTTCAGTGCAACTGACATTGGGTACATACATATTAAAGACTCAACATTACCAGTATTGTCAGCAAAGATGGTGATGTTATTTCATTATATAGTTACACTACATTCATACCTACAGGGGATTTTTTGTCTTCTGAGCTGCCACATATATGAATAGTTGCATTGTGAGCATTAACCATCTTCTTTTGCCACTCTTAGCAAATAGGAATTTGTTTCCTATTTTGGCCTTGCAGTCATCCAAAGGCCAAGTTTAGCACATTAGTTACTAACCTCAAGGGAGCTCAGCTGTATTCCTTCACACCTCTGTTTTTTTCATCTCTCCTATAGCTTCTTTCGCCTCATCAACACAATTCCATCTAATAAATGCTACCATTAAAGGCATTGTAAATGTACTCTGTAAAACTCTTGCTTTCACAGAGCCTCAGGTGCTAAGCTCAGTGAAGCAGTTTGAAATGCCAAATCCTTTTAGAATGTCAGGCCCTGAATTTATATCCTACAGCAAATTTATGACAGTGACAGGAGTGGGGCATGTTAATATTACTGAAGCATGCAGGTTTACTCAGTGCACAAAACTCAACTGATGTCTGTTCTGTGCTCATAAGAAATCAGAGACTGATTCTGAACATGTAGCAGATATGTGGAGTGTTACTCTTCAGAGAAAATATTCTGCATTTTTCAAGTACCCCAATATGAGGTGTATAAACTGGTTTAAGCACAAGCTTCTTTGAGTGTTTCATGTTTGAAACAAAACATCTGTTTTGAGAAGTTTGATTAAACATGGCATGAAATACAGGTAGATCTTGATTTATGAGAACTGAGTCCAAAATTTCTGTTGTTAAGTGGGACATTTGTTAAGTGAATTTTGCCCTATTTTATGACCTTTCTTGCCTCAGTTGTTAAGTGACTCACTGCAGTTGATACGTTAGTAACTTGGTTGTTAAGTGAATCTGACTTCCTCATTGATTTGCTTGTCAGGTCACAAAAACGTGATCACAAGCATCTGAATTTTGATCACATGATCATGGGGTTGCTACAAAGGTAATTGAAAAATGGTCATAAGTCACTTTTTTCAGTGCCGTTGTAACTTTGAATGGTCATTAAATGAACTGTTGTTAAGTCAACAGCTGTACAGCTGTTTCTAGCAGCATTTATTTCAAGGACTCTTGGTGACTTGATTGAAGTGCTGTCTTGTCTCTTGCCATTGGACTTTTCTTTCTAAAAATATGTTCTTCCTGGGCCAATATAGCAGAAGGGATCAGGCTTAGCTTACAGCTGATTGATGTATTAGGCTTGGGGAGAATGCTTGGGGAGTTCTGGGAGGAGCCACTCTGGATCTGTTTTTGGGGAGAGGAATGTGATTGGACTATGCATTCCATCAGACTATTGCTGCTGCAATACTTATTCTTCCTCATCCCATTTTCATTTGAGGATGCTTCAACAAAGAAAGGCTGAAGACGTACTAGGACGGGCAATACAAATGTTCCCTGATGGAAACACTAATCCCCACTCACAATAAGGCTTGGTTGGTTATTTTGGAGAATTCCAATTAAGCAATCATATTGCTGTGCTTCTTACTAGAAATACAAATATACATAGTCACATTAAATAGAGCTTTTCCCCAATCTTAACCAGAGGTGTACCTTTAAGGCTTTCACCTATGTGATCCATCTCCTTCTAGTGGAGGATTTAAATTTTTAAAAAAGTCCTTTACATTGAGATAGAGCAGTTATGAGTGGAATAGACAGAAGGGCATAAAATCTTCCCAGGCAAGGGATGCTCCAAAGAAACTTGATTTTAGTAACATTTTATTATTTATTTATTTATTTATTATGAAATTTATTTGATACCCATCTTATGTCCAACAACTCTGAGCAGCTTACAACTTAAAAAAATTAAAATATTCCATTATAAAATAATGCAGCAGATAAAATCATTAACACAAGATGGCAAAGGAGGGGACTTCCTGTGGCTCCGCTGGTCGTTGAGGACGGTCTTTTTAGACTGCCAGCCCTGGATCGCGTAGAGCCGCTAAGACAGCGAAAATCAGCTGTCTAGTGGCTTGGAAACCTTTCCCCCGGGTGAAGAGGGAAAGGTGAGCAATCGGGTGGAGGTAGAGCTCCCCCAAAAGCCCCGGGAATGGTCCTGAAGGCTTGAAGGGAAGAGCTCCAGGACGCCTCTGTCTTTTTTGGCAGAGCAAAACGCTGCGACCACATCTATGATCAATAATGAGTTTAAATGGATTTTTGACTTAACCAGACAGAGCAATGTCAGGAGGCAAGGTAGATGTAAGTACCAGACCTCAACCCCGTGTGTGGATTCCGTTTGAGAAGAAAGGAAATGGCGTCTGAGCTTAATGGGCATGAAAGTGAAAGTCAAAGAGATGTTTATTAACACTGTTGCCATTTATAACTTTGTTTGAACTTGCTGGATTTTACGTTTATATGAAGAAACCATAAAGTAAAAGCTGGAAGGATAATACCACTGATTTATTCAACTTAAATACTGTGTTTATGAAAAGATTTGACTTTGTTTTAAATTATAAAATCAAAGTAAGATGGCTTCTGTACAAATACAGCCTGCTGTCTTCAAGGAAGTTAGAGCCCCGTTAGTTCAACTATATAAATTACAAGAGGAGCTGAAGGAATTTCTAAAAGTTCAAATTGCTGCTCAGGATTAAAAAATTAAGGAAATTGAGGAGAAAATATTGAAAATTAAGGATTTTGTTGCAGCTGAGGACGAAGAGATAAGAGAAGAAGTGGTGGCAACAATTAAGACTCTGGTTGAATACATAAAACAATTGGATGGAAAAGTGGAAGAGATTGATCAAGTTAATAAGAACTTAAAAAGTAAAATAGAGGAATTTCAGACCAAGGCGGAGAATATAAAGCAGTTGGATGAGAGAGTTGAAGAAATTAATCAAGTTAATGTGGACTTAAAAAATAAAATAGAGGTACTCCAGATCAAGGCGGAGAGAGCAGAAGAGCGGGTTTTATTGCAATACAGAGTTATGGAATCTGCATTGAGGGTAAGAGGCCTGAAAGAAAATAAACGAGAGGACTTAAAAAAGATTTTTGAGAGGCTTTTGCACAGCTGATTGGACAGAAACCAGTGGATTTTGAAATCCAAATTGAAAAAATTTACCATGTTAATTCATGGGTTGCAAAGCAGAGACACTTGCCAAGAGATGTAGTAATTTATTTTACATCTAGAAAGATTAGGAATGAAATTTCACAAGTTTCTTATAAAAACAAAATTCAAATATTGGGACAAGAGGTATTGGTATTGAAAGAAATTCCTTCTAAAATGTTAAGAAATAGAAAAGATTATGCTTTTTTGGTGGATCAGCTTAGAAATCTCCAGATACAGTATAGATGGAATGTACCAGCTGGATTAACAGTAAACTATAAGGGAGAGAAATATTGTCTTAATAGTTTTTAAAGCAAGAAATTTTTATACTAAAGTATTGAAGGTTGGAAGTTTGCCATTGTTAGAAGTTAAGATGGAAGGAGAGGTGGGAATGGTTAAAAAGGGGGAAAGGAAGCAAAGCAAATACAACCTAAAACTGGGGCTGTAATTTTGGGAGAAACACAGAAAGCCGCAGGGGAGGATCAAAGTATGATTGTAACTATTAAACGTAAAGAGCAAGGAGTAAAGAAGTAATATTTTCAAATGAAAAGACTTTCCTTTCATGGGATAGGGTAAATTATAAGGGATATTTTTGAATATAAAAAGTAGAAAGAATAAGTCATATTTACTTTTTTTTATTTGATTTTGTCACAACAGTATATACAATCAACATAAACAATAACTCATCATGAGAGAAAAATTATATATAAGTAAAAGTATGCAACAACTATGTTATTTGATATAATGAAGGGAACAATAGGACAGGAACGGTAGGCACTTTTGTGCTCTTATGCACGCTCCTTACTTTTAGCAAGGATAGTTAAACTAGATAGTATAAAAGTTTTTAGGGTATGATGGATATATAAATTTGAGGGACTATAAGATATATTGAAATCCTTTGATAGCGTAATACTGTGTAGGGATAAGAAATGTAATTAGTTATGGATTGTATGATAAATGGGGCGTAAAATGTTTAGAAATTTATAGTGTGGGGAATATGGGGAAGAATATGAGGTAAATGTTAAATTTATATAAGCTCAAAAGATGATGTTTATTATTATGTATGATGGATATACAAATTTGATGGATTATAAGGTATACTGAGGAATAATTTTTGATACTACAACATTGAAGATGGGATATTGTTTATTACAGAAGATTAGATTTTAAATTTAAAGGATTTAGATGAGAAGGTAGAATTATCAGTGTATTTGAAAGATTATTTTCTAAAGATATATATAATGGAGACGGTTTGGATTGAAATAACAAAACACTAAATAGCTTTTAAATGAATAGAATGTAATTGTATTAGTATTAATATTTTCCTTTTTCTTCTTTTTTATGGAAAAAGGGAGTTGAGGCTCAAAAGGATGGATGGGAGTTTATGTTAATTAGCATATTTTAGTTTATGATTGTTAGATACAATACCCTGTATTTGCTCTGGGAAGTCATGGGGGGGAGGGGATGGGGGAAGGAGGGAGGAGGGAGGGAAAGGGTTAGGGTTGGGGGGGGGGATGTATGGGGGAAAAAAATTTGTAAAACTTTATCAATTAAAAAAAAAAAAGATGGCAAAGGAGGGAGCCGGATACATGGTGGGCGGGGGAAGGTGGAATTAGATTTTAATTAGTCAATCACCTCTAATGTGAAACTTCCCCATTGGGCCCCAAGCCATCTGGCAGAGGCAGATTTTAAGGCAAGTGAGAGCCAATCTCACCTGGGGGAAGGATGTTCCAGAGGGCAGGAGCCAAGGCAGAGAAGGCTCTTCTCCTAGATACCACCAGCCAAAATTTATTTATTTTATTTATTTATTTTATTTATTTATTTAAATTTTTATACCGCCCTTCTCCCGAAGGACTCAGGGCGGTGTACAGCCAAAGATAAAAACAATAAAGTATACAAAGTTAAAATATCAAGTTAAAATACATATTCAAATAATGGCCGAATTAAAACTGTCACTTGACCAACCTAAAATACCCCATATAAAATTACAGAAAATTAAAATTTAAAAAATTTAAAAAATCAGGCCAGTCCCGCTTGGGTAAATAAGTAAGTTTTTAATTCCCGGCGAAAGGTCCGAAGGTCAGATATTTGGCGCAAACCGGGGGGAAGTTCATTCCATAGGGTAGGTGCTCCAACAGAGAAGGCCCTTCCCCTGGGGGCCACCAGCCGGCATTGCTTGGCGGATGGCACCCTGAGAAGACCCTCTCTGTGGGAGCGTATGGGTCGATGGGAGGCATAAGGTAACAGCAGGCGGTCCTGTAAGTACCCGGGCCCTAAGCCATGGAGCGCTTTGAAGGTGGTGACCAGAACCTTGAAGCGCACCCGAAAGACCACAGGTAGCCAGTGCAGACTGCGCAGGAGTGGTGTTACCCGGGAGCAACGTGGAGCTCCCTCAGTCACCCGCACAGCTGCATTCTGGACTAACTGGAGTCTCCGAGTGCACTTCAGGGGTAGCCCCAAATTCCTTGGCTGATGGAATCCAGAGTATGCCCATGCTGCCAGTGCGGGTGGGGTCGGCCAGTCTCATAGGGATGAGACAATTCTTAAGTAGCCTGGACCCATGCCATGCAGGGATTTAAAGGTGATAACCAAAATCTTGAATTGCACTCAGAAGGGAACAGGCAACCAGTACAGCTGACAAAGCAGTGGTGTCATTTAGGCCACTTTAGGGGACCTAAAAACTGCCCAGATCATGCACTATGTGCCAGCTATAGCTTTCAACTGCTCTTCAAGGCTAGCTCTATGTAGAGCACATTGCAATAGTCCAAATGTGAGATGACTAGGGCTTGATTGACTAGGCGCAGGGACTCCTGATAGAGGAAAGCCCGCAACTGGCACACAAGATGAAATTGTGCAAAAACTCTCCTAGCCTGTGATTACCATCTGCTCTTCAAGCAGGAGAGACCAGGAGAATCCCCAAGTTAATAAACAAACATTATAATAGAATAACAGAGTTGGAAGGGATCTTGGAGGTCTTCTAGTCCAACTCCCTGCTCAAGCAGGAGACCCTATACCATATCAGACAAATCCCTTCTTTAAAACTTCCAGTGTTGGCGCATTCACAACTTCTGGAGGTGAGTTGTTCCACTGATTAATTGTTCTAACTGTCAGGAAATTTCTCCATTTTCTAGGTTACTTCTCTCCTTGATCAGTTTCCATCCATTGCGTCTTATCCTGCCTTCAGGTACTTTGGAGAATAGTTTGATCCCTCTTCTTTGTGGCAGCCCCTGAAATATTGGAACACTGCTATCATGTCGTCCCTAGTTCTTCTTTTCACTAGACTAGACATACCCAATTCCTGCAATCGTTCTTTATAAGTTTTAGCCTCCAGTCCCCTAATCATCTTTGTTGCTTTTCTCTGTACTCTTTGTACAGTCTCAACAGCTTTTTTACATTGTGGTGACCAAAACTGGATGCAGTATTTCAAGTGTGGCCTTACCAAGGCATTGTAAAGTGCTATTAACACTTCACATGATCTTGATTCTATTCCTCTGTTAATGCAGCCTAGAACTGTATTGGCTTTTTTGGCAGCTGCAGCACATCTGGGGTAATGCCACCCCATCCAGAACTAAAGATGTTATAGTCCAGATCTTGAAGCTCCATGCACCCAAAGCCACTCAGTCTTGCCAGGGTTCATCTGAAGCCTGTTATCCCCATCCAGGCCCCCATAATCTCCAGACACTGTGAGAAGGCAGCCACAGCATCACTTGAATCACCGAAGAGATATAAAACTGACTATCAGTGTATTGTCGGATACCTCAACCCATGTCAGAGATGATCTTACCCAGTGGTGGGTTTCAAAGTTTTTTACTACCGGTTCTGTGGGGGTGGCTTGGTGGGCATGGCAGGGGAAGGATACTGTAAAATCTCCATTCCCTCCCGATCACCTGGGACTTAGGAGGCAGAGAATAGATGGGGGCAGGGGCCAGTCAGAGATGGTATTTACCAGTTCTCCGAACTACTCAAAATTTCCGCTACCGGTTCTCCAGAACTGGTCAGAACCTGCTGAAACCCACCTCTGATCTTAACACCATCTTCATGTAGATCCTTAACATAATAGAGTTGGAAGGGACTTGGAGGTTTAACAGATTAATAGAGTTGGGAGGGACCTTGTAGGTCATCTAGTCCAACCCTGTACCCAAGCAGGAGATCCTACACCATTTCTGACAAATGCAGTCCAATCTCTTCTTGAAAGCCTCCAGTGACGAGGCTCCCACAATGTCTGAAGGCAAACTGTTCCATTGGTTGATTGTTCTCACTGTCAGAAAATTTATCCTTATTTCTAGGTTGAATCTCCCCTTGATCAGTTTCCATCCATTATTCCTTGTCTGGCCTTCAGGTGCCTTGGAAAATAGCTTGACCCCTTCCTCTCAGTGGCAGTCCCTCAAGTATTGGAACACTGCTATCACGTCTCCCCTGGTCCTTCACTAGATTAGCCATGTCCAGTTCCTGCAACCATTCATTGTATGTTTTAGCCTCCAGTCCCCTAATCATCTTGGTTGCTCTTCTCTGCACTCTTTCTAGATCTCAACATCTTTTTTATAGTGTGGTGACCAAAATTGGATGCAGTATTCTAGGTGTAGTCTTACTAAGGCTTTATAGAGTGGTATTAGTACCTCACTTGATGTTGATTGTATGTTAATGCAGGTTAGGATTGCATTGGCTTTTTTGTCTACTGGGAGAGTCTTATTATTTTGGGGGCCCAGGAGGCGGTGAGTGTGGCCACCTCATGGCTGCTGCTGTGTTGTGCTGCTATGGCAGCGCAACACAGCCGCTTGTCAGCTGTTCGCTGGGGCAATCAAAGGTGGGAATCTCCCGGGCGTTCTGTGTACTTGCCCGCCTCCCATCCATCCATCCATCCATCCATCCATCCATCCATCCATCCATCCATCCCCCTTGCCTGCAAACTCCCACCCCGCTCCAATCTTTCCACCGCACGACCCCTGGCAGACCCAGATGCCCAAAGCCTGTGCCTGCCCAGCTCCCTTTTCCACAGCACCTGGCTCTTTATCGAGGGGGGTGGCATGTGGGGCAAGGGAGAAGCAAGAGGCACATCTTACCTGCCTTGCAGCTCTGTTGCATGTCTTGCTTTTGTCTGCAGGCAAATACATCATAGGGTTAAACCAAACTTTTCGCAAGTTCAAGAAGTTTGATTGAACTCGCGAGGTTTTTTTATCCTACAGTGTGTTTGCCTGCAGACAACAGCGAGACACGCAACAGAGCTGAAAGGCAGGTAAGACGTCTCCATGTGCCCCAATGGTACCGTAACAGCAGCCTGGCTGCTGCCCTTCCGCACCGTCTTTTTGTCGAGGGAGGGCGGCAGGTAGGGCGGGGAGAAATGAAACGCGTGGATAATGACAGGGCTCCTCTTGCTGCCTCTTCTCCCCCTCTTGCTGGGCATGGCAGAGCTTCCTGCCCCTGCCCAAATTGGATGCAATTTGGGGGTGGCAGGTGGGGAGGGGTGGGGCCGGGGAGACACAAGATGCGCATCTTACCTGCCTTGTAGTTCTGTGGCATGTTGTCTGCAGGCAAACACGTTGTAGTTCGAGAAGTTTGATTGAACTCGCGAGAAGTTTGGTTTTACCCTACAACATATTTGCCTGCAGACAACGGCGAGGCACACGACAGAGCTGCAAGGCAGGTAAGACGCGCATCTCATGTCTCCCCGGGCCCACCCCTCCCCACCTGCCATCCCCAAATTGCATCCAATTTGGGCAGGGGCAGGAAGCCCTGCCATGCCCGGTGAGGGGGAAGAAGAGACAGCAAGAGGAGTGAGCCTTGTCTCACTCGATGCATCTTGCTTCTCCTCCACCCCACTTGCCACCACCTTCAATAAAGAGCCTGGGACAGTGGAAAATGGAGCCGGGTGGGCTTGGGCTTTGGGCATCTGGGGCTGCCAGGAGTTGCCCGGTGGAGAGGGGGGAGCGGGGCGGGAGTTTGCAAACGATCGCTTCTCCTTTGCCTTCTCTCCCAAAAGTGCTCCTTGGGTGCACCCACTTCTGCAGCAGGACACTCGCGGATCGTGCTGGCCTTCCAAAAGGTAGCAGCAGCTATCCACAATTTTTTAACCCTCATTTCGTCCCAACCCACATGGCCCAGTACAGTCAGGATGAAATAAGAGTAAAAAAATTGTGGATAGCTGCTGCTACAGCACTCTTCGGAACACTGGCACTAGGCACATGGAGCGCATCACTTGGCCTCCTGTTGCAGAAGTGGCTGCAATTGATGGCAAAAGTGGCCACGCTGCTGGAAGCGCCAGGAGCTGTTCTGTTCCCCTCCCCCAATACTCCCAACAAAGAGTCAGTTAAAGGCCTTCTCTTCTGATTTATTTACATAAATAAATGTCCTGGCCACGTCTACCCAAAGGCCTGCCAAGTCTCTGGAGATAACGAGGAAATTATAGACAAGGCCAGAATTACTCACAAATATATTCTTCCCTCCATTGATACAGTTTGCCCGCGCAAATTCATTGCTTTGTCCAAGACAAAAAACCAGGAAGTCCCGCCTCCTTTTTATAGTCTCTGCAGATGTCACTGCATGACCATCATTCTTTGGCTTTGTCCCAATGCTTCCTCTGCTGCGCGCGCCGGTCACGTCTGCGCAGTCTTGCATCACTCCAAAACTGTTCTTGGGGCGTTGCCAAATCAGAAGAACGCTCGGGAGAATCAGGCCTTGCCGGCCCCTCCTCCTCCCTTTGGGTGGGTGCCAGGGAGGGAGAGGGCCCAAGAGAAGCAGGCCTTGCCAGGTCTTCTCCCTCACTTTCTGAATCATCCGAGTCCAGGAGTCCGGGTCCAGGAACCTGGGTCACAACACTGGGTCACAACAGGAACAGCACCCACAAATCAGCTGTAATGGTGGCCTGAGCGGCTCAGCTGATCCAATTAAGGAGCCGAGAAGCCCTGAGATAACCGGGGAAGGGAAGGGCTGCCTCCTGTGCTGGCCACACCCACCCCATCACTAGGGCTTATTTTCGGAGGAGGGTGTATATTTACGCCCACCCCAAAAATCAGGCTTGGCCTTATTTTCGGGACATGCCCTATTTTCAGGGAAACACGGTATCTGATGGTCCACTAAGACTCCAAGTTCCCTCTCACAGTTACCGCTATTAAGCCTGGTTTCACACAGTCTGTATGTATACTTTTGGTTTTTCTTGCCTATTAGTTGTTCCTGCCAGCTTAGTATCATCTGCAAATTTGGTAAGTTCCCCTTCTATTCCCTCATCTAAGTTGTTTATGAAGATATTGAAGAGTACTGGGCCCAAGGCGGAATGTTGTGGTATCCCACTGCTTACTTCCCTCTGTGTAGTTCCCTCCTCAACCTTTTGGACAACAAAAGCCAGGTTGGTTAGGAACCTATTAGATTTCTCACATGGCGCAGAATTACCGTATTTTTTGGAGTATAAGATGCACCAGAGTATAAGACGCACCTTAGTTTTTGGGGAGGAAAATAAGAAAAAAACTGATTGGCAGGTGGATTGGCCTCCCAGCTGTTCCCAGAGGTGAATTTTAGCAACAGGTTCCTTGGTTGTGAGCTCTGTGCCTTGCTTTTTTTTTGCTTTTTTTTCTGCCTCTGAAACTCTGTTTCGGAAAAAAACTTTTTTCTGCCTCTGAAATCCACCGAAGCTCTGCAACAGAGCTTCAGAAAAAAAGCCTCTGAAGCTGTTTGGGGCTTCTTTTCTGAAGCTCCATTTGGGGCTTTTTTTCTGAAGCTCCGTTTCTGATGCTCTTTTCAGCCTCTGAAATCTCCATTTGAGAAGCTGGGTGGGGCTACATTCTGAATATAAGACACACCCAGATTTTCACCCTCTTTTGGGGGGGGGGGAAGGTGCGTCTTATACTCCGAAAAATATTGTAGTCTTCCAATTGATGTCAGGGTAATTGAAGTCCCCCATTACTATTGTAGTGTGTTTCCTACATATATTTGTTAGTTGGTTAGTAAAAAGGACATCTATTTTTTATGCTTGATTGGGTGGCCTATAGTATACACCTATGGCCATGTCATTCTTTTTTTTCCTTTTGTATTGGCCCCTATGTATTCCAGGAGGTTTTCGTCTTTGGTTTCATGCATTTCTGCAGCAATATAGTGATCCTTTACCTACAGTGCAGGTCTTCTAGTCCAACCCTCTGTTCAAGCAGGAGACCCAAAATCATTTCAGACAAGTAGAGTCTTTTAAAAGCCTCCAGTGATAAAGCACCTACAACTTCTGCGGACAATTCCACTGGTTTATTGTTCTGTCAGAAAATTTCTCCTTAGTTCTAGGTTGCTTCTCTCTTGGATTAGTTTCCATCCATTGCTTCTTGTCTTGCCTTCTGGTGCTGTGTAAAATAGGTTGACCCCCCTCTTCTTTGTGACAGCCCCTCGAATTTTGAGGGGCTGCCACAAAGTATCAAACAGTTCCACTGCTATCATGTCGCCCCTGGTCCTTCTTTTCACTAAACTAGCCATACCCAATTCCTTCAACCGTTCTTCATATGTTTTAGTCTCCAGGCCCTTAATCATCTTAGTTGCTCTTCTCTGCACTCTTTCCAGAGACTCAACATCTTTTTTGTATTGTTGTGACCAAAATTGTATACAGTATTCCAAGTGTGGTCTTACCAAGGTGACACTAACATTTAACATGACCTTGATTCTATTCCTGTTAATGCAACCTAGGATTACACTGGCTTTTTAGGCTGCTGCATCACACTGCTGGTTAGATGATTGTCCATTTGGACTCCAAGATCCCTCTCAGTTACTGCTATTGAGCCACGTTTCACCTAATCTGTACCTGTACATTTGGTTGTGTAAAACCTTACTTTTTTCTGCACTGAATTTCATTTTTTTAGATAAGAACGAGTGTTCAAGTCTGTCGAGATCCATCCGGATCTTAAGCCTATCTTCCATGGTGTTGGCTATTCCTGCCAACTTGTCTGCAAATTTGACAAGTTCCCCTTCTAAAATTCCCACATCTAAACCATTTATGAGGATGTTGAAGAGTACTGGGTCTACGACAGAATCTTGGGGTACCCCACTGTTTACTTCCCTCTGTGAAGATGTAGTTCCATTAAGAACTACACACAGAGTGTGGTTTGTCAGCCAGCTACAAATCCATCTGGTGGTGATGGTGGTCTACTTTGTCAAATGCCTTACTGAAACCCAAGTATACTTATGTCGATATCATTTCACTGGTCCACTAATTTTATTTGTTAAAGAGGGAGAATACCAAGCTCTGCAGCACCCCACAAAATAACTGCTTGCTTTTCCCACAGCGGTGATATCTTATCACTAATTCACTAAGTGAATGTAGGTGAAGCAGAACCAAGTGCTGTGGAGGGGCTCTTCCACACCACAAAACAGTACTGACTCTTCATTATGTTGGCCTATACTTCTCCATTAGCAATTGAGAGCCATTAGTGAATGTCAGGAGGGTTCATCTCCCTTCTGAATTTGAGTAACCAGCTGTTGTTAGTGGCAATGGAAAAGAACTTACAAGCTCATCACTCCCAAAGTAGGGCTAACAAGCACTCAAAGTAAGTCTAAACTGAATCAGAAAACTGATTCACATTAGGTCAGGGGTGTCCAAACTTGGTCCCTTTAAGACTTTTGGACTTCAACTCCCAGAGTCCCTCAGCCAGCAAAGCTGGCTGAGGAACTCTGGGAGTTGAAGTCCAAAAGTCTTAAAGGGACCAAGTTTGGACACCCCTGCATTAGGTACATTCACATATTTAGATATTTGATTCAATCATCTTAAAAAAATCTCTAAATTGGAATTAAATCATTAAAATGCTGAACAGAATGGACTCTTATCACTTCTTCCAAATAGTATGGATCTAACAATGGGCTGGTTTGAATCCTACTCCCGCGTAATAAAGCATACCTGCATTTATGCAATCACTTTAATTGGGTTGAAGAAACTTGGGTGATAACTGTCAGGAGAGCAATCTGAATTCTTTCTCTGGGCCTCGGTTAATAGTGCCCTGCCTTATTAGCCATGTTGCACAGTTTCCCGGGCTTCTAGGTCTACATCATTTGCTTAGTTTTCAATCCACGTTGTATCCTGAACCTTAACTTTTCATACGACGAAGGCGCAGTTTTAAGGAGAATCTGAAGGAGCGGAGACGTGCGCCCCCTAGCGCCCAACCTCAGCTACACCTGAGCTACACCTTCTCAAATGAGCACCAGCATCCCGCCGTACAAAGGCCACGTCCGACACAACCCGGAAATCTCTTACCCAGCTGAACGGTTTTCCTAGAGCGGAAGTCGGAATTCCTTTCTGCGCATACGCACTTCTGCTCTCTGCTTCTCGGGTGCTGATTCTTCAGTTAGCGCTGCTTCGCTTTGGCTCCGGAAAAGAGCCAAAGAGTTCTGGGGAAGGGGATGCGCGACCCGAGAGGAGGAGGAAGGCCGCCACCTCACGAGTGTCACCATGGAGGTGGAAGAGGCCTTCTTTCTGGTGGGCCAGATGGGCCCCTTCCAGGTGTGGCTTTGCGTCTTGCTGGCCGCACTGCTCCAGGTGAGAAAGACTCCTGAGGGGCATCTCTTGTCGTGAGGGGCAGGGACCTCATCACCATCAGGTGACCCATCAGAAAAAGGGCCGCTTTTGGTCCTGGGTCGGGCAGGGTTCGCATAGCGCAGTGCGATTTACCTCAGGAAAGAACTTATGTCCTGATGGCGTGAGGTCCCCTTACAAAAACCCGCAAGAAGAATGCAGAGAATTTAAGGGGCGGTTAAGAGAGCAAGAAGGTGGTGAAAAGGTGTGCTGTCTCCTTAGCCCTACTATCTATAAACTGCGAGGAGAATTTAGACAGACTGTACAAGCTGTCTAATGGCAAAGGACATGACTGAAAATATTAAGTCATATTTTGTGTACAAATTAATTGAAGGACGTTTGAGATGTAGAAAGCACATGGTTTAAAATGTATGAGTCATTTGTTGGTTAACATTGTGTGTTTATTGAGTAAAGACTTTACAACTATACATTGAATCCTTTTGTCAATTCAGTTGTTTTTATAGTTCAAGTTGACCAGGAAGTCTGAATTATCAGATTTTTCTATTTCACTCAAGCTGAGAAGCTATGATTAATGAAAGGCTTCCTTGTTTGGTCAGATTTTATAAGGGTTTCATGGGCAGGCAAAGACTCAGGTATACCTTAGTGTGAACAAGTTGTAACTAAAGTATCCAAAGAGTTTGATTTGGTAGCATTTGTAATCCAGTATAATCCAAGAGATAAAAAAGATCACCCTTTTCACTTTTGAGAAATTTGTTATTTGAATGTATTTGTTTGGGGTTTTTTGTTTATTTATTTCCTGCCTTTATTAAAACTCACTTTTTACGAACCTGCAATCCCTTAATTTGGGATAGAGTCAAGACAACTGGACAAAGCTAAGCGTTTACGTGCTGGATGCCCTGAAGGCATGTGGCAGCAGATATTTTTTCTTTGCACCCTAGGTGAGAAATATTTGCCACTACCTAGGCTTGAACTCTCAACCTTCCAAGTGGGAGGTGAGGCTGTTTACCACTAACCCACCATGCTGCTCGTATCCTGCCTTTATTATGTTTACAAATAACTCAAGGTGATGAACATATCCAACACACCATCCTCTTATTTTCCCCAAACAACCCTGTGAGGTGGGTTGGGCTGAGAGAGAGTGATTGGCCCAAAGTCACCCACCTGGTTTTCATGACTAAGGCAGGATTTGAACTCATGATCTTCTCTTTTCAAGCCTGGTACCTTAACTGCTAGACCAAACTGGCTCTTCAATTTTTTAATGCTTTGAATGTTGTCTGTGTATCTGGCATTGATCTTGATGTTGTTGTTTTTCTTGTTTCAGCTCTATGTAGCCAGTGAAGCAGTCCTCATTGCACTGATAGGAGCAATACCACCTTATCACTGGGATCTTGAAGGAATACTAGCTAATCATAGCCATAATAATGACACAGCTATTGAAGAAAACAACTTTAGAAAGTGGCTCCTAACAGCCAATTGGAATGATCTTCATACATACATACATTTTAACAAGAATTTTACATCAATAGCCTCTGAGGTATGAAGCATAATAATTTCTGTGGAAAGGCTGAATATTATAACTTTAGTATTAGAACTTGGAAATCATAAGCAGCAATGTTGAGCTTTC
The DNA here is from genome assembly GCF_028640845.1 of Ahaetulla prasina. Taxonomy (NCBI): domain Eukaryota; kingdom Metazoa; phylum Chordata; class Lepidosauria; order Squamata; family Colubridae; genus Ahaetulla; species Ahaetulla prasina. The sequence continues at coordinate 189,115,405 of NC_080540.1, forward strand.
GGACAAAATTCAAATTAAATAGTAATATGAACCTTGTTTTAGAGGCAGATAGAACAGAACAGAACAGAATCCTTATTTACTGGCTTTGCCTTCATAGACAGAACAAGATTTTGTCTTTATAAAGTGCTTTCATTGCTGTATCAGTACACATCTAGAGAAAAGGAAATTGTTAGTGGGGTTGAATGGTTGTGATCAGTGGTGGGATTCAAAATGTTTTACTACCAGTTCTGTTGGCATGGCTTGGTGGGTGTGGCATGGCTTGGTGGGCGTGGCAGGGGAAGGATACTGTAAAATCTCCATTCCCACCCCACTACAGGGGAAGAATACTGTAAAATCTCCATTCCCTCCCCATTTCAGGGGAAGGTTACTGCAAAATCCCCATTTCCTCCCGATCAGCTGGGACTTGGGCGGCAGAGAATAGATGGGGGCAGGGCCAGTCAGAGGTGGTATTTACCGGTTCTCTGAACTACTCAAAATTTCCACTACCAGTTCTCCAAAGCTGGTCAGAACCTGCTGAATACCATCTCTGGTTTTGATAATCTTTCCATTACATCTTGAATATAGGCATCTAGAAGACAGCACAGTTCCTGAGCTTCTGACGCTCTTGTTCCTTCATGTCATATTCTTCCATATATTTGTTTCAGCCAAAAATAATTATTCCTATAGTCTTCATTGTCCCTTCTGGAGAGTTTCGGTTGTCATGTTCAGGAACCTCTTGCCTTCTTGGATACATTTCAGTGTAGCAACTGTTTCCTCAAATCCCTTCATTTTCTCCAATAAAAACAAATGTGCATTTCACCAAATGCTGTTTGCATTCTCCTCAGGCAGGAAGACCAATGTCATACACACTTTGAAAGTCATGATGTTTTCCTAATTTATGTTGCTTGAACCCTTCCTTGATGTCTTCTGTGAACACACTTCCATGTAGATCTTTCCTGTTTGCATTTTGTAGTTATGAGCTCCCAGAAATTGCCTCTTGAGTCTGGATTGAAAGAAAATAGGAAAGAAAAGAAATATGAAAAAAATGCCTTCCCCTCAATCTCCAATGCCAGATTCCAGTTAGTTTTTTCTGCTTGCTCACCTTGCCAAACGCTTATTGGAGGTGTGACTCTAGTGACACTGACTCTTAGTACTCATGACTTGACCATAGTGTAGCAGCAAGATATACATTTTTAAGAATTTATTCTTTGCTTTCTCTTTATTTACAATTCTGCCTATTCTGCCTATCTAGATGATGATATTTTAAATAACTTCCTTCTGCCTTTGTATCAGCCCCCCCCAACAGACACAAAATGCTTAAATTGTTCTTCTGGTAGGATGTTACTAGGTACTAGATTTTGCCTATCCCTGTAATGTATTTCCAGTAAATGGATATTGCTTTTGTTATAGTTATAAAATCTGTTTCACTAACTATTGTTCAAGCCAGATAATGACTATCAAGAATGCTCTCTTGCAAACATAGAACCTCCAACACATCCCATGTCTGGTGCCAGTGTGAAAATGGGATGCCCCCGGCTGCCACCTCCCACTGCCCACCACTGCCATCCTCGGCCTCTTTGACCTAGAGCTCAGTGCAGCGACGGCAGCAGCAAGGGGTGCGGAAGTGGGATGCCCCCAGCCACCACTCTGCAATCTGCCCACTCTCTTGCTCACTCACCCGGCTCTCCCTCCAGCCACCTATGGCAAGTTATCCCCATGACAAGTTGGCTATGTGGAGTTGTCCTGCGCATCTTGACAGAGGTTATTTGGTGGTGAACTGCTGGTGGTGAGTTAGCTGCAGTGAGTTGTCCTAGATTCACTCTAAAAGTCAGTCGTTAAGTTGGAGTCTCTTGATATCAGAGCAGAAATAGAATTCTCTCCTCATTGATATGAGACTCATAGTACTCCAAGATTTCTATTGAACAGCTTTGATCAGCAAGTTTGAAATGTTATTGTTTTGCAGAAGTATATAAAAATAGTTCGATAGCAAATAAATAGTTTTTGATTAATGTTTTTGGTATTAAATTTAGCTTGAAAAGGCCTTGAAAAATAGAAAGTATAAAAAAGCATGAATAAATGCAACTATAAAAATTACTTTATTCACTGAAAAACATCAACTCAACATCAGCATTAACTAATCTCTTTTATGGAGAGTTTATTAATTTAATTCGATGGTTTCTGGATAATCTGATTATTTACAGTCAATTCTAGAAAATTGAAAAGACTGCCCTAAAATCTAGGAAATTTAACCACCAACCTAAAAGGCAATCATGTTTTTTGTCAATCGCTTTTTTTTGGAAAGAATAGGAATTATTTCAATGACTACTTGTCATGGCTGCCTCTCTCCTATCCAAGATTCATAAGATGACAGCCTGATATTAGCAACATGGGGGTGGGGCAGGGCAGGGGGGCAGAAGGGAATTACAGTTTGAGTGGGATGGTTGACACTACTGTTCTCTTCAGTCTCCAACCCTACTCAGATCTCTCTGGAAATCAATCTGTGTTAGATATTGTATACCGATGTTTTAGACAGCCCTGCCTATAATTTCAACAGTTGTAGTAATGGCAATGGTTAGTTTATTCTGCAGGGGATCTGATAGCCAATATAGTTCTAAACATGTATTAAGCATTCTACCTGAAACCTTAAGAAGGACCTTTAGGATTTTCCCTAGCCCTGGAGCTTCATTTGAATTTGACTCTCATGTCATAAGTATTAAAAAGGATGTTTGCTGTCTTACTGGCTCTGTGGTTGAGCATAAGAATGCAAGTGAGGATACTGAACGAAACTTGATGTGACAAATAATTCAGATCCTTTTCAGTTTGCATCAAGAATGTCAATCTGCTCTTTTCTATTGTTCTTAGAGAGCCATCTGCAAATAGAATATCTGAAAAATGAAAGACGGAAGTTTAGTTTTGAATATGGTTTAGTTTTCCTCTTGTTGAAAGATTCTGTAATTCTTATAAATTCCATTAGATTCTACCTAACATTCTCTTTTCTGTCCATAGTGGTTTTTAATTGGCAATACTTCATATAAGATCAGTGTTGCCAGTTCATGTTTCTTTGCTGGTGTGTTTGTTGGAGTAATTACTTTTGGACAACTATCAGATCATTTTGGGAGGAAAAAAGTCTTTCTTATAGGTAAGTTGTGTTAGAATTTAGTAGAAAATGTTAGCCTTCTCTGTTTAATCTATTTAATCCTTGGAAAATATGATATTCAAGAAAGCTGAGTAAATCCTCAGGTAGCCAAGTTTAATCGGCTTGTTGCAGGATTTACTATTCTTTATTCCACCTTCTTGCACATGGAAGGGAAGGGATTTTTCTCTGATATGTGTGTTTGTGGAAGAAGCAATAAGTGTAGCAATTGAGAGTCCCTTTGGTTGACTATTCCCTCCAACTGATAACTAATTTCTCCAGCCATCACAGAAAAACAGTTGCTGCCTCAAAATGAGAAAATGCATGGGAATGTCCTATAGAGTTATGTACCTAGTGATACCTACACCTAGAAATGAGGTATCCTACTGGACCACACTTTAGTATGAACCAGCAATGTGCTACAGCTACCAAAAAAGCCAATGCAGTCCCAGGCTGCATCAGCAGAAGAATATCATGAGGATCACAAGACATGATACTTTATGCTGTACTAGTATAACCAAACTTAGAATACTATGTCCAATTCTGGTCCCCATGCTATAAAAAAAGATGCTGAGATCCTAGAAAGAATGCAGAGAAGAGCAACTAAAGGGATCTGTGGGATAAATTGTACAAGGAATGATTAAGGGAACTAGGTCTGTCCAGCTGAATTAGGGGCGATATGATAGCTGTCTTCCTGTACATGAGGGACTGTCAGCTTTGGAAGCCATACTAGACCAGAAGCTTCCATGCTGCCACTTTCTCCTGTTTGGGAAAGTAGGAGGGGAGATTTAGTAGAGGGGCTGTCGTTAGACATAATAACATTCTTCCTGCTGGTCAAGGTCAGGCCAGTCCTGCATCTGGAGAAGGAGTGGTCGGAGTGATGTCTCGAGATGGGACAGTTGACAATTGGAGCATGTGATCGACTGAGGAGTCAGGGGATGGTCTTGAGGGTTTTGATTTACTGAGGGAAAACCTGGCTCTCTCAGATTTGGATTTTCCCATGTGCCAGTTTACCTATCCTAGTAAAAGAACTTTGAAAGATGCCTGCTTTGGAGTTTTACTTGGAGAGGGTTTTTTTTCTGGAACGCTGACGGGGACTGCTACAGAGGAGGGGGAGTCGACTCATTCTCCAAAGTACCTGAGGGTGGATAAGAAGCAATGGGTGGAAATTTGTTAAAGAGATATCCAATCTGGGTCTAAGGATAAACTTCTTCACAAGGAGAACACTTAACCAATGGAACATCTTGCCTCCTAGAGTTGTGATTGCACTGTCCCTGGAGGTCTTCAAGAAAAGATTGAACAGCCATTTGTTCAGGATGATATAAGATCTCCTGTTTTGGGCAGGGGACTGAACTTGAAAACCTCCAAGACCCCTTCCAGCCCTATGATTCTATAAATATTGTTACTCGAGTACCCAGATCGGATAGTCCTTGGTTTATGACTATTCAGAATTATGGTGACACTGAACAAAGAGATTTATGACTGGTTCTTGAAAATATGGCTTTGCAGCACTTCCATTGTTCAGATGATCAACATTCAGCCACTTGGCAGCCCATCCACACTACAACCACAGAAGTGCTACAACTTTCCCCACCTGCTGATATTCACATCTATACCTTTTTGGCCACTTTGCACAGTGGCATTCCTTGGCGTCAGTGTTAGGGTTGGGGCTGAAGTTGAGGTCTGGGTACTTCACCAGTGTTGTCCGGCTGCCACTGCCCCCAAACCTCTGTTACAACCCCATTGCCACCACTACCACTGAGAAATGCTGCCTCAAGCCCCATGCTGTAAGCAGCTATCTCAATTCTACCAGCACAAAGCTGTATGGTTCTGCGGCTGTTGCCATCCTATAAGGCAGGGTGCAGGGTGACCAAAAGGACAGAGATGGGGGGAATAGACAACTGGGGAGAGTTGAAGGGGTGTCAATATCTTACCTTAGAAAAGCCAAGGCTTTGACTGGGCGGAACTTAGCCAGGGATGGCTTTGATTGTGGTAAGTCCTCACGTAATGACCAGTAGAATTTGTTTAATGATGGCAACAAGGAGTGCCAGGATTTCTGTTGCTATGTGATGTGGTAATGTGACGTCACATTTTACAACTGCATTAGCAACAGATATTACAGTCCCAAATGTGGAAAGTTAAGGATTACCTGTATAAGACAGGAGATAAATATTGATTGTATAATTATATTTGGCTTCATAGTTCAATCAAAAGGTACAGCACTTCCAAACATCAAACATTTTTAGTTTTAATAAAATATGGTCTTTAAGTTTTTATTCTTCTTTTTCCACAAAGTGGGTCATGTGAATTTTCTTAAAAGTTAATCTGAAACAATATACTTTCATTCTTAACTGAGATTAGTGACTAGTGTCTACTGTTTTTGAGTATCTCAGTGCATTTTAATACTAAAGAATTTTGTTTCATAATTGTGCTTGATATTTGGGGAAAAACCAATAAAATCAGCATTAAACACTGTCAAATAGTTCTAAAGGATTTTTTTTCTTTCTCTTCTAGGTTTTGGCCTTGACATTGTATTTGCTGTTGCTAATGGATTTTCTCCTACATATGAGTTTTTTGCAGTTTCTCGTTTCTTGGTTGGAGTAATGAATGGTGGAATGTCACTGGTTGCTTTTGTCCTGTTGAATGAATGTTTGGGAACTGCTTATTGGGCATTGGCAGGTACAGATTTAATAGTTAGATCTTTCAGATTTACTCTTGTAGCAAATATCAAGATAATTCAGTAATAATTAAAAACTCCCTCACATGTTAAGAAATTAGCAAGTAGTTTGTTTATTCATGTATAATGTTAATTTCATAATGTTTCATCGTGATGTTTGATTCTGTGCTGATGGATATCCTCACCCAGAAGCTTCATATAGATATTAAATAAGAGCTGGGAGTGAGTTTGAGCCTGTGGTTCTCTCTAAAGCAAAGGCCTATGACTGGATCTTTGTCTTCCTCCTACACTGACTAGGATCCACCTCCAAAAAAAGAGCAGAACCACTAGAGAACCATGATTCCCTGCTCCCAGCCCCCTGAATAATCCAACTATCATGAGCAATAGTATTAAAAGCCACTGAGGTATCAGGATGACCAGAATGGATACATTGCTCCATTCAGGGTCTCCCAGAGGTTATTCATGAAGGTGTCCCATGCCATCTAAGTTCTTATCTTGATGTGAAATCTGACTGCAGTGGTTTCTGATAATTTCCTTCCTCCAGAGCCCTTAGAGCTGTAAACATACCACCTTCTTGGCAACCTTCCCCAGAAAGGGAAGTTGAAGACTGGATTGAAATTGTTTGGTACTGTATTGCTGGGCCCAGGAATGACCTATGTAACATATGATTAGCTTTAGCTTCTCTCAGTCTGTAAATAGTTTGTGAATTTTTTAATACTTATAGTTTAATCAGGTGTCATCAAGTCAAGCTCAATTCCTGGTAACAATATATAGATAATGCTTCATATTCTGTTCATCCTATTCTGAATGATAATCTGCAGCTCATCCATCAGTGGTATCTCTGATCTTATCTATCTACATCTATCTACCTGAACCACCATTGACCCCATCTTCTAATCTCAAATTTGCCAAACTTTTTTCCAGTACACCAGCTGTTTACATGACACACTCAAAGTATGTGAGTTTATGTTTGCTAATCATTGCCTTCAGAAGAATAGTCAGTACTTCTTCAGAACAGATTAGTTGGATTCCCCATTGTTGAACCTGAGCAGTTAGCACTTTAATTGCCTTCTTTCTTGAAGTTTTAAACAGTTCAATAGGCATTTAATGTATACCTGGCACTTCCCTTTTTGACAGTTGGTTTGTCACTTTACTATCTACCATAGTAGAATTGGTTTCTGAATAGGTTTTCTCTTCAGATGGTCTTTAATCCTGCTTGTAAAAGGTTTCAGTATAATATTTCCATTTGCCTTTGTTATAGATGTGTGATTGTTCTTGTATTCATACCTTAGCTATAAGTTTTTTCTTTGATTTTTCTGATCTTAAAAATTTATCTCATTTTCCATATTTTATTCTACTTCTTGAAATTCTTGATTGAGAGCTCTTCCCTTCCCTTCCCTTCCCTTCCCTTCCCTTCCCTTCCCTTCCCTTCCCTTCCCTTCCCTTCCCTTCCCTTCCCGTACTTTGTGTCTCTATAGATTCTGGCTATTTTGTTCTTACTGCCCAAGACTTTTATCCTCTTGCCAGTGAGGGTGAGCCAATCTAGAAGCTTATGTTTCTGTCACCGTCACTTTCATTAAAGAGGTCCCTCACCATGCCAAGATGGTAATGCCCTCTGAGATGTATATCGTCCACCTTAATGTACCATTTTGTAACAGACATTTTGGCAGTTCTGATTGTCATTAAGCAAGGACTTCATGTGACCCTAACCTCCCTTTTGACTTTGCTTGTGGGAAGCCAGTAGGGAAAATTGCAAATTGCAATCACATAACTGGCGTGCTGTGTTTGCTAAAACTCTGAGAGCTATCTCTTATTCAGTGCTGTCTTTTTTTTTTTTTTTTACATTTATATCCCGCCCTTCTCCGAAGACTCAGGGCGGCTTACAGTGTATAAGGCAATAGTCTCATTCTATTTGTATATTTTTTACAACGTCAACTTATTGCCCCCCCAACAATCTGGGTCCTCATTTTACCTACCTTATAAAGGATGGAAGGCTGAGTCAACCTTGGGCCGGGCTTGAACCTGCAGTAATTGCAGGCTACTGTGTTCTAATAACAGGCTTCTTAACAGGCTGAGCTATTCCGGCCCTGAAATTTGAACAATTGTTGAATCAGTGGTCATTAAACAAGGATCACATGTAATATCTGCATGTAATAAATATGATTCTACCCATCACTATAGCAGATTTGCCAAAGTACTATTTGGGAATGGCATATTTGGTTTAAATTAAATGTAGTAAAGTTCTATGTGACCTTTCTGTTTTCATTTTCTCTGAATGTGCATGTTCCATCCCACCTCTTGGACTTGTTTCTGCTTCTGTCTTAACTTGTACTCACTGCTGTTCTCATTACATTTTTCACACCTGCCTTTGTTCTCTTTTTAATCTTAATCTTTGATCTTGACTTTAAGCTATCTGTAGTTCTTTTCTTAATTGTCTTCTGTTTTCTTTCTTCCTCCTGTCTGCTAGTATTTTAATCCTAGGAGCCTGAGCCCTCCTTTTTTTAAGGATCCCATATAAGCTCAGTTCATAATAAATGTTTACGGTAATGTATTTGGAAGAATCAGATAGATTGTAGCTTATTTATTTTGAGATTGTGTTTTATTTATTTTTCGAGAAATTGGATTCCCCCCCTTTTTAAATTCTTGTTATGTAGAAGTCCACCTTTTGCCCTTCGTCTAATTTCAGTGTGGCAAAATTTTATCGTGAGAACATTTTGAAACATAGTCCTGAAGTTGGAGTATCTACTAAGAGCAGAAACTATACAATAATAAATTCTTAGAAATGACTAGAGTTATGTTTCTCCTACAATATATTTTATAATGAAGTTTTTTGACTATTTTCAATTAAAATATTTTAATTTAATTTTTTAAAAATAAAATATATTAATGATGTTACATGTCTAATAAGTCTGCAATGAAACTATAATATATTACATTCACTTTTCTAATAGATTTATATTAAATCCTCTGTGTTCTCTCCTAATTCTTACTTGTCAAGAGATGTTTGAATGTTCAGAACATGTCAGTGTAAAATTGTAATTGTACCCACTGTTTTCTGTCTGTTAATGGCAAATAATTCTTAATTCTTGATTATAAAAGCAAATGTCTATAATTATGGTTTAAGTGTTTATCTTATTTAATTAGTTCATTTTGGTTGCCCTCTATGCCAATATATCTGTGGATACTATAATGTTATCTGCCTTCATAATATGTTGCTTGAATTTTTGAATTTTGAAAAATCCAAATTTTAAATTTTAAAAAATTACCAAAAATGTTTGTACAGTATTGTTTTTCTTCCTGCTAGTTGGGCCTTCAGTGCAGCTGGCTGTTTCCATTCTGATTGAATAACAAGTGTTTTGTTGCTTGGGAAAAAAAGAGGATCAGTGCTTGTTTGTTTCTGTCTCTGTTGAAGCAAATATGGGAAAGACAGAAAATAGAGTGGGTTGGGCCATGAGCATGTAAGGAATGGATGGGGAACAGAAGGTCAGGATCATGACAGAAAAGTGGGGAGATTGAAAATGTGGGTAGGAAGGGAGTTGGAACCATGAGGGAGACTGATTTACAGAGAGATTGAAGAAAAAAGGTGCTCTAAGTTGCTTGTATACCACGGGTATCAAACTTGATCATGTCACGGGACGTTTCATGAGTTATCGCAATGTTTTTTGCCTTTGTGGAGCCAGGGTGGGTGTGGCCTATGTGTGACGCATCCAGCCTGCGAGTGGCCAGTTTGACAAGCCTGTTCTATACAGATGGGTTGGGGGATGAAACAGCTCTCTCAAAATGAGAGAGTTGGGGAGAGTTGAATTAACTGACATAGTGAAGAGACATTTGGAATTGACTTGACTGGCATACTTTCTAAGGATTGAAAATTCTATTGGAGCTAAAGCTAATTTAAAGGAAAACTCTTCTGCTTTGGAATCACACACCTCCCTTTTGAATCATGGTCAGTTACCTGGGCAAATTTTCTAGTTTTTTTATTTATTGTGGAGTTCAAAAATAGGTTTTCTGAATTAAGGTCTGGTTTTTATTCTAAGTCATGTTTCCTGTGTCAAAAATTGCAGAGAATTAAGACAGTGACACCAAGCTGGGGGGAATAGCCAACACTTTAGAAGATAGGCTCAAAAAATAGGATCCAAAAAGACCTTGACAGACTTGAATATTGGGCCATATCCACTAAGATGCAGTTTAATGGTGAGAAAAGTAAGATTCCGCACTTAGGCAGGAAAAACCAAATATATAAGTATAGAGTATGCCAGATGTGGTTAGTTAATTTTCCCGAGAGGCTACATGAGAAATTGGGACTGTTGTGGAAACCTGAACCAATAAGGCTGTGAAGGTGCGTAGGCACGCGCAGTCACCTATATACGTAAATTGAAAAAAATTAGTCTCCAAAATAAAAGCAATGTAGTTGTATTGCATGCATGGTGTATATTTATTTACATTTGATTTCTAATTTCCAATTGACTTACAGTATGCAGGCTGGACAAGGGCAGCCAAAGGACTATATGCAGCTCGGGAGCCATAAAACAGAATGGGGACAACTGGTTGCAGCCAACTTGCCATGGCCAATTCCCCATGGCCAGCTCACCATGGGACAACTCGCCACAGACAACTCATTGCAGGACAATTTAGCAATTTTAATTTAGCTATTTAAAATAAATAAATATTTTAATTTTTGTCATTTACAATTCATTCTGTCCCTCCTTTTGCATCCTTTCTTTAATGATTCTATTCCACCAGTTCTTTCATATCAGTGTAACTGTTGTCCCGCAGTGAGTTGTCCACAGTGAGTTGGCTGTGGTGAGTTGGCCCACAGAGAGTTGGCCACAACAAGTTGGCCATGGTAAGTTGGCTGTGCTGAGTTTGTCATGGTAAGTTGGCTGTGACAAGTTAGCTGTGGCTAATTGTCATAGACCTGCTGTAAAAAGACCCAGGTTTAGAATAGGGCTCAACATAAGTAACTGTGAGAGGGATCTAGGTGTCCTAATAGAAACCACTTAAGTATGAGCTAGCAGTGTGCTGTAGCTTCCAAAAAAGCCAATGCAATCTTAGGCTGCATCAAAAGAGGGAGAGTTTCAAGATAGTGAGAAGTGATAGTACCACTTTACACTGTGCTGGTGAGACCACACTTGAAATACTGCATCCAGTTCTGGTCACCATGACTCAAAACAAGATGTTGACACCCGGGAAAGTGTGTAGAGAAGTGCAACAAATGATGAAGGGTCTGTTGGCTAAATTAGATGGTGAATGGTTGAGGGAGCTAGGTATGTTTATTGAAGAGAAGGATTGGGGCAGGGGGACATGGTAGCTGTCTTCTGGTACTTGCAGAGTTGTCACAAAGAATAGGGGATTGACTTATTCTCTAGGGCACCAGAGTGCAGGACAACAAGTAGTGGGTGGAAACGTGTTAAAGAAAGATCCAACCTAGAAGTAAGGAGAAATTTTCTGACAGTGAGAACAATTCATCAGTGGAATAGCTTGTCTCCTAGGGTTGTGATTTTTCCATCACTGAAGATTTTCAAAAATAGACTGGATAACCATTTGGTTCGGATGGGAGAAGCTACTGCACTGAGCAGGAAGTTGGACTAGAAGACCTCTGAGGTCCCTTATGATTCTATGAATTGTTAGAGTTCAGGATGTCCTTCAGGTTGTCCTTTGAACTTAAAATGATTCCGAGAAAGGGAGCAGAAGCCATATAACAGTGAAAGAATGTTGGGACAGGAAGTGACAAAGGGACACTCTTACCATAGCGAAGGAATGTAGATCAGGGTGAAAGGAAGATGAAAGTGCCAACCTCAAATTCTGAATTTGGGTGATTAGAAGCTAATATAAAACTAGAAGCAAATGTATTTAATTATTTATTACTGTTCATGCAGCTTTGCTATCTCCTATAATCCTTTGCCAGTTTACAGTCTGGGCTCTTGGTCTGGTTGGCTGGAAGTGCAGTGTTCACTGGTTTAGGATTTTAAGAAAGAAACTGTGTTTTAGATCTAAATTGCTTTGGTTCATATTATAATGAATAATTTTCTCTCCCCCCCCCGCCCCACCCCGACAATATGTTAGTGTCTATGGCAAACATTTTGGAATGTTGGAATATGCCTATAACAGCCTTTTTGGATGGCATCCACCACTTTTTAGAGTTTTGAATGTTCTTTATCTCTGCATATTTGTTCTCCGCTTGTCTATTAAATCATCACTTTTGAAGTCACTACAAAATTGTCAATAACACTTTTCCCCCTATCTGCATTATAATAGGATCAATTGGTTGTCTCTTCTTTGCTGTGGGAATTGCTCAATATGCTTTATTAGGATATCTCATTCGCTCCTGGAGATTATTAGCAGTGGTGGTTAACCTGGAAGGAGCAGTAGTCTTTCTCCTTTGTCTGTAAGTTATATACCTACATTATTTTGCTAAAATATGAGAGTACTTGTCACTGAATAAAAAGAATAGCTGTTTGTCCTCTTTTCAGTCCCTTCCATCCTAATTTCTCTATACTTGAAAATAAATTCGGCTCTTTTCTTGGCATTTATCTTCTAAATTTCTTGGTCTTAATAATTCTCCTTTTAAAAAGTTTCCACTGTTACTCCTAAAGTGTACTCTGTCTTGAATCTAGAAACAAAAGGCAAGAGGTGGTTATCTGTACTATTCGCAACACTGTTACTCTTGACACTGTCGGGGGTGAGCCTATCTTCACAGGTTCTTGTGTTGAACCTACTCTTTTTTTGTTGTTGTTATATCAAGTTTGGTTCATGCAAGTTAGTTTCTGTCTCTAGATTTCATAAAATATCAGCTGTGGACAATCTATACTAAGAATCTGAAGCCTTGAGATACAACAGAGAACAGAGATTACTTAAGTATCATTCAAAGTTAGAACAGCCCCCCCCCAAGCTACATACAGTAGCCCGTTTCAAAATTATTATTATTTTTTATTTACATTTGTATCCCGCCCTTCTCCGAAGACTCAGGGCGGCTTACAGTGTATAAGGCAATAGTCTCATTCTATTTGTATATTTACAAAGTCAACTTATTGCCCCCCCAACAATCTGGGTCCTCATTTTACCTACCTTATAAAGGATGGAAGGCTGAGTCAACCTCGGGCCGGGCTTGAACCTGCAGTAATTGCAGGCTGCTGTGTTCTAATAACAGGCTTGTTACAGCCTGAGCTATCATGGCCCTTATAGCAACTGAAGCATCCCCACAGTCATTTTCCCTTACAACAAACCACAGGGACCCTGCAATGCCACCCCTCCACTCTCCCCCCACACCCTCCATGGGTCTCATGTCTGCTTTCCATCCCATCTCTGCTACCAATCATGCCACTCCATCTCCAGTGTCCCTGGGCCACTGAACTTGGCTTTGTCCCAGAAATGGATGCCATTTTCTAAGCAGCCACAATTAAACAGTGTGTTGCTTCCCCCCCAAAGAATCTAAACAGGTTCAATCCAAGTATTTGGATGGGAGACTGGAAACATCTGAATCTAAGAGAGCTTTGGAACTTGAATGAAATTAACTTCCCAGAAAAAGACTGTCGTGAACTGCTTGTGTATTGCTGCCAAGAAAATTTCATGGATGTGTCTATGAAGCCACCAAAATCTGAGTTTAGCTTTTTCTCACTATGCTAAATAACTCTGAAAACCTCAAAATATTTTGTTTGTTTGTTTGTTTTTCAAAGCTCAATCCAAAGAAAAAATTGCCTTGTATCAGAGCATCAACCTACATCCCTCTTTCTTACAGTAATGAAAGGATAAAATGTAAACATTTGAATTAAAACTAGTAGTTTACTTAAGCACTTTGCATTCAGAAGAAAGAAATTAATTTCTTTTATTCCAAGTTTAAATTTATAAAAGCCTCTGGTAACAGAATGGAGACTTATTGGGAGAATATTTGAAAAAAATGTATTCTATATACTTGTTTTAATCTTTAATCTATCTGAACTTTAAATTGCTTAGGGGAATGAAATAAAGAAAAAGAAAGAGTTCTGATTAAGAATGGTTAAATTTATGATCAACCATTTCTATCTATATTGTTGAAATATGTTTTTTGAACTGAGAATCAACATTTGTATGTCACCCTTTCTCACAATTATAGGTGGCTTACAGTGAAAAAATAATTTGTCTTTAAAATATTCATAAAAATCAAACAACTAAAATGTACAAATACTATTAATAGAGCTACTAATAAAACTGATCTCCTGTCAGGCAGATCTGAATATCCCCTGAAGATTAATTGTGGTTTTGATTATATTTGAGCAAGCTATGTCAATATCCAGTGTTTCTGTCTTCTTGCTTTCATACTGCATGAAATATTCAAAATTTGGATTTACATGTTAAACATATTTCTTTAAATATTTTAAAACAGTTGCATGCTGGAGTTCATGTGCTGCATATTTGCAAACTTGTTCTCATTTATGCATAAGTTGATGCTTATTTTTAGTTTAAAATATGTGCATAATAGGTGCACCAGCATAAAGTTTTCAGTAGTAAAATATCCCTAGTGCTCTCAATGAATGATTCTTTCCTTCTAGATTCATTCCTGAGTCACCTCGTTGGTTATATTCACAAGGTCGGCTCCATGAAGCTGAAGATTCTCTCTACCTCATTGCAAAGAGAAACTACAAGCCCAAGTGTACTTTTTCACTTAAACTTCCAACTACATGGAGTTGTAAGCAGTCTTGTAGTATTATGGATCTGTTCCGATATAAGATCCTTTTGGGACGTACTCTGGTCATGCTGTTCATCTGGTATATATACTACTTTTTGAAAATTATCTTGGAAGTCCTGCTTTCTGTTTATTGAAATATGTCATAAAATAGTCATGTAGTGATTTGGGGACTGTTGTAATTTATTGGTCTTTTTTTTAATTTTCTCTGTAGTTCTTAGTTTGAAACCATTTACTTAAGAAAAGGGTTGTGGCAAAATGTCTGAGTGGATTTGGAATATAATGTAGACAATGCTAAAGATGGTAATTTATTGTGAAAATGTTTTTGTTTCAGCCATGTTGCCATGGAAAGCATTGAAGTGTAATAATGCTAATTAGATTGTAATTCATCATAATTTGCTATTTCTTATTATGTATAAGATTGGGACACTTTTCAAATCAAGACAAAAGCTGACTTTTCGGAGGCATATCAGTCCTTTTTAATTCTCAATGACAATATCTCCTTCCTTTCCAGTCAGCTATAAATTTTATCTAAATTTGATTGTTTCTGGTACTGAATTTCAGCAGTATGATTTTGGGCTCATGTTATGTTTTGAGTGGAGATGAAGATGAGGATTTGCCTCCTAAAACCTTTACATTTCTATCCCTAAGCTTAAATACACACCCAGAGCCAATCCTAAGCATATATGTTCAAGATAGGGTAGGTATCTAAAGTCAAACTGATTTGAGTGTACATGAGATGTAGTTCTGAATGCCACAACACAGAGCCATTTCATATATTGATAGAGAAGGCTCTGATCAATTGAAAATGACAAATATGATGGTATGGTATGCTATACACCAGGGGTCCTCAAACTACGGCCCAGGGGCTGGATACGGCCCACTGAAGCCATTAGCAGGACCATGAGGCTGCACCCACATCACCTCGCTTTTCCGCCGACTCGCACCCACCTTCTAGAGGCTGGAGCCCAAAAATGGGAAGCACAGAGGCCTCTGGAGGCAAAACTATTCTAGGACCTACCTAGTGGCAATGAGGGAGGCAAGGCGTTCCTACGCTTCCACCCTCATTGCGTCGGCAGATAACCGCCCAGCCGCCCTGTTTCGGGTGACCCGCTCTCTCCTTCATCAGGAGGTGCGGGATGACCCTTTGCAGGGACGTGCCGAGGAGTTTAGTGGTTATCTATACAATAAAATCGCTCAGCTCCGGGATGGTCTGGACCGAAATTGGGATGATCCAAGCGAGAGGGAGGAGGCACGTCTTGTTGAGTCTGTTTGGGATGAGTTTGATCTTGTGACTCCCGAGGACGTGGACAGGTTGTTGGGGAGGCTCCACGCCACCACATGTTTACTGGACCCATGTCCTTCCTGGCTGGTGCTGGCCACTCAGGAGGTGACACGAGGCTGGCTCCAGGGGATCATCAACGCTTCTTTGTTGGAAGGGGTTTTCCCTGCCGCCTTGAAAGAGGCGGTGGTAAGACCCCTCCTCAAGAAGCCCTCCCTGGACCCAGCTATTTTGGGTAATTATCGTCTGGTCTCCAACCTTCACTTCATTGCGAAGGTTGTAGAGAGTGCTGTGGCGCGGCAGCTACCCCAATACCTGGATGAAGATGTCTATCTAGACCCGTTCCAGTCCGGCTTCCGACCTGGATACAGCACGGAGACAGCTTTGGTCGCGTTGGTGGATGATCTCTGGAGGGCCAGGGACAGGGGTTATTCCTCTGCCCTGGTCCTATTAGACCTCTCAGCGGCTTTTGATACCATCGACCATGGTATCTTGCTGCGCCGGCTGGGGGGATTGGGAGTGGGAGGCACCGTTTATCGGTGGTTCTCCTCCTATCTCTCCGACCGGTCGCAGACGGTGTTGACAGGGGGGCAGAGGTCGGCCGCGAGGTGCCTCACTTGTGTGGTGCCACAGGGGTCGATTCTCTCGCCCCTTCTGTTCAACATCTATATGAAGCCGCTGGGTGAGATCATCAGTGGCTTTGGGGTGAGATACCAGCTGTACGCTGACGACACTCAGCCGTACTTTTCCACCCCAGGCCAACCCAACGAAGCTGTTGAAGTGCTGTCCCGGTGTTTGGAAGCCGTACGGGTCTGGATGGGGAGGAACAGGCTCAAGCTTAATCCCTCCAAGACGGAGTGGCTGTGGATGCCGGCACCCTGATTCAGTCAGCTGCAGTCGCAGCTGACTGTTGGAGGCGAGTTATTGGCCCCAAAGGATAGGGTGCGCAACTTGGGTGTCCTCCTGGATGGACGGCTGTCGTTTGAAGATCATTTGACGGCCGTCTCCAGGAGGGCCTTTCACCAGGTTCGCCTGGTTCGTCAGTTGCGCCCCTTCCTTGATCGGGATGCCTGTGCACAGTCACTCATGCGCTCGTTACCTCCTGCTTGGATTATTGTAATGCTCTCTACATGGGGTTCCCCTTGAGGTGCGCCCGGAGGCTTCAATTAGTTCAGAATGCAGCTGCGCGGGTGATAGAGGGAGCTTCACATAGCTCCCACGTAACACCACTCCTGCGCAGACTGCACTGGCTACCTGTGGTCTCCCGGGTGCACTTTAAGGTGTTGGTTACTACCTTTAAAGCGCTCCATGGCTTAGGGCCTGGGTACTTACGGGACCGCCTGCTGTTACCTCATGCCTCCCACCAACCCATATGCTCACACAGAGAGGGACTTCTCAGGGTGCCGTCCGCCAAGCAATGTCGGCTGGCGGCCCCCAGGGGTAGATCCTTCTCTGTGGGGGCTCCTACCCTCTGGAACGAGCTTCCCCCGGGCTTACGCCAAATACCTGACCTTCGGACCTTCCGCCGCGAATTAAAAACATACGTATTTATTCGCGTGGGGCTGGCTTAAATTTTAAATTTTATTGGTTTTAAATTTTTTACTAGTAAATTTTAGTGGTTCCAAAGGTTCCAAAGTTTTAGGCCAATTATGTAATAAGTTTTTTAATTCGTATTTTAATTGTATATTACATTGTTTGTTTTACTTGGCTGTACACCGCCCTGAGTCCTTCGGGAGAAGGGCGGTATAAAAATTGAATAAATAATAATAATAATAAAAAAATAAAAATAAAACACAGGACCATTTTTGGGCAGCAGAGAGGTACTGGAGGCCAGTGAGGCCAAAAACAGACGCACAGAGGCCTTTGGAGGCCAAAAACGGGCCCATTTTGGCCTCCCTGGCCTCCAGAGAGAGACACACACACATGTACACACACACAGACACACACACAGAAGTCCCTCATACACACCCCAAGGCAGCCACATCCCTTCACTAACCTGCTTTCCACACCCAGGAGCAAAATAAATTAAAGTTTAATTAGTTTGTATTGTTTGGACTGCTAAATTGGCCAGCTAGTCAAATGACCACCTAGCCATGCCCACCCAACTGGTCTGGCCCCTCAACAGTCTGAGGGATCATGAACTGGCCCCTTGTTTAAAAAGTTTGAGGACCCCTGCTATACACAGACACATTCCAAAATTCTGAAGTTATACATGTATAAAATACTGTGAAACTGTTACTTTATGCCATTTTACTTTGCCACAGCTAACAGCTAACCATGATGCTAGCATTAGTACCTAACCATGATATTATAGTTAGTCAGTTATTTTGTTTAAAGATCAGTATAAAACAAAACAGTTTAAAACTGTTAAAAGCAAAATAGGAGGACCAAACAAAACACAAGTCAAAAAATAGTAGAGAATATTTTTGTTCATATTGTTACCACTAACAAACTGCCTCTCAAGGACCAAAAAATGTCCAGACTATTATTTGTCTAAAACTAAGACATAAAGTTTTAATGGACATAAATGGACTCCAGAGGATGGTAGAGGACAGGAAGGCCTGGAGGAACTTTGTCCATGGGGTCGCGATAGGTTGTACACAACTTTGCAACTAACAACAACAACAATAACAAAGACATAAAGACTCCAGACTCACTGGAGAAGAGCCTAATGCTGGGAACATTTGGGGGCAAAAAAAGAAAGGGATAACAGAGAATGAGATGGCTGGATGGAGTCACTGAAGCAGTCAGCGTGAGCTTACACGAACTCTGGGGGATTAGAAGACAGGAAGGCCTGGAGGAATGTTGTCCATGGAGTTGTGATGAGTCGAACACGACTTCGCAACTAACAACATAAGAGACAAAGCCAAAAAAGATGATGTCAGGAAGAGATAATGTAGCGGACATAATTTTCTTCTCAAAAGTCAGTTCTAGCATGCCAAGTGAGGTAAAGTACTCTGGTACCTATCCAGAGAGTACCTTTTTCCAAAGAAAATAAAAAAACAATGCCAAAGAAAAGTAGTTATATTTAGGTGTAACAGGCTCTGCATATTTTGTAGGACTATTAACTTTCCTCAGTGTACTATCAGGTATCACCCAAGGATCATGGCTTGTGAGCTTTATCATTGCATTTCACATCCACAAAGATTGAATTAGCATCAAACAGCACTTTGGATATGAAATTCCAGAACATAATAACCTTATTATGTCACTTCATGCCCTGATAACATTTGTGTAAAATTGGAGAAGCAGTAGTTCTTAAAGCTATATCACAGTATATGATTTGACACTAAGTTACTTATGGACTCCTTCTCTTCGTACATGACCAGGCTGAGCAAAGGGAGGGGTCAAAGATGTCATTAATCATGAATCCCTGCACTCACCCACAAGAGATCTAAGTCCAGCCCACTTTGAATTCCTTTGTATTCTTAACTTCTTCGAATTTCCCTTGACCATTAGTAGCTCAGATTCTTGTAGACAGCTTAAGCTTATAAATAAACCTTTATGCTCATTTGAACTGCCTGAATTTCCTGATTTCCCAGAGCTTAACAGATCCCCCTATTTATATACTGCAGTCGTCCTACCAATATCTTTTAATGATCCCCTGTGGGAGCAGCTTTTGAACAGGGCTGGGCTTTTCAAGCAATGTTTGTCTATAGTGGTCTCCATATGATGGAACATGCTTCCCTTCAAGATCAGATTGGCACCCTTGATTATAGCAATAGCATTTAGACTTACATTACCACCCCAGGGTGCTAAACAGCCCTCTCTGGACAGTTTACAATGTCAGCATATTGCCCCCAACAATCTGGGTCCTCATTTTACTGACATCGGAAGGATGGAAGGCTGAGGCAACCTTGAACCGGACAGAGTCAAACTCTTGGCAGTGGACAGAGTCAGCCTGCAATATTGCATTCTAACCACTGCAGCTCCAATTGTTGGTCTTCTGGAAATTGTAGAAAATGGTCAGGCAAAACATATTTGTTTGCTTTCAAGTTTATAGTTATTTTTATTTCATTTTCTACACAGGATATTAAAGTGTATTGTGATTAAAATGTTTCTTTTTTGTCACCTCTAGGTTTGTATGCAGCTTGGTTTATTATGGTCTTACTCTCAACGTGGGTGAACTGGGTGGCAATATCTATGCTAATTTGGCTCTTTCTGGTCTAATAGAGATTCCTGCATACCCACTCTGTGCCTATTTGATAAGCCAGAAATGGTGAGTTTTGAATAGATGTTACATATGCGTAAGTTTATGCAGGCATCTGCTTTAGGACAGATCAAGAACATGAGTCCATGGGATCATACTGTGTTTCCCTAAAAATAAGATCCTGTCTTATATTTTTTTGAACCCTGAAATAAGCGCTTGGCCTTATTTTCAGGGAGGTCTTATTATTTTGGGGCGCATGGAGCAAGATAGGGCTCCTCTTGCTGTCTTACCTGATTTCCAGCTCTGCATTTAAATATTTTCGAGGAGGGCTTATTTTAGCGCATGCATTAAAAAGCTCGATTGGGCTTCAGGGGATGTCTTATTTTCGATGAAACGGTATATAAGCATCTCTACACATTCAGTTTAGACATTTAGCATGAAAGACAGGTTTTTACTTATAATAAGATGGACCAAGTACATCCCATTGACTGTACATCCCTTTTGTACATCCCATTGACCCCTATAGCTTTTTGGAGACCCCCTAAGTTTGTACCAACTGAAGATTCCATCACCAAATAGTAGCATGACTTTCCTTTTTGAAAAGAAATGAGCAATGAGAAAATACACATTTTCCAGTTCAGTACAGGTAGTCCTCAACTTACGACTGTGTTGAGCCCAAAACTTCTATTGCTAAGGAAGTCAGGCAGTTTTGCTCTGTTTTATGATCTTTCTTACCATAGATGTTAAATGTTAAATGAATCATTGCAGTTGTTAAGTTAGTAACACAGTTGTTAAGTGGTCTCCCCATTGACTTTACTTGTCAGAAGGTCGCAATAGGTGATTGCGTGACACCAGGACACTGCAACCATCGTAAATATGAGCCAGTTGTTAAGTGTCTGAATTTTGTTCATAAGACTATGGGGATGCTGCAGTGCTTGAAAGTGTGAAGAATAGTCATGTCACTTTTTCAGGGCTGTTGTAACTTTGAATGGTCATTAAATGAACGGTTGTAAGTCAAGGACTTCCTGTATGTGCAGTCCTTGTGTGTGAATATACATGTATGCTCATGCTTATCAAAAAAATAAAAATAGCAATAACAATAGCACTTAGATTTATATACCACTTCACAGTGTTTTACAGCCTTCTCTAAGTGGTTTACAGAGTCAGCATACCCAATCGTCTAGGTCCTCATTTTACCGACCTCGGAAGGATGGAAGGCTGAATCAACCTTCAGTCAGTAAGATTTGAACTGCCAAACATCTGGCAGCTGGCAGTCAGCAGAAGTAGCCTTCAGTACTGCATTCTAACCACTGTACCACCACAACTCTTCTTTAGGACAGATCAAGAACATGTGTCTTGCAATAGTGCAAGTTTCTCGATCCATATTTTGTAGTAGTCTCACCTCATCATTTCAGTGTTCTTTGTAACTTTTGGCAACTGGAATAAAAAATTGGGGAAAATTAATGAAGTGATATTCTAGTTATGAAGCCTAATCAATGCAACAGACCAAAAAAGAGTTTCTGTCCTATTTTAATTATATTTCTAAACATGTTGGTAAAAAAGGTGTGTAAAATATATTTTATCTAACAAGAAGCAACATTGTGAAAACTGCAAATAGATTATCTGGAAAGTTTCTGTAGTTCACTGTGGTGATTAGTAAAAATCAGCACAGGTATGACAAGAGCAATAGGTCCTCAAACTGTCCTCATCTCATGACATCATGATAAAATAGTGCCTTTTTACAAAAAAGACAGGATATAAATCAAATACATTCATTAATTTCTCATTTTGCCTTTTTTTGTTTTCATTTCCTTTTGATTATAAGGTTTGGCCGTAAACGGACACTTGCTGCATTTTTGTTTCTAGGAGGAGTAGCCTCTCTCCTTGTCATGTTCCTTCCACAACAGAAAGGTAAAAAGATCTATTTAATTATGGAAACTAGAGTTAATCAAATGTGGAGCTGGTCCCCTCTCTAAGAATGCTCTGGTTATCCCTGAACTATGAACCTCATAGCCTGGAAATATACGACGGGCAGCAGGCACAATTCATTTTCTCCCAATATTTCCTAAGCATGCCAGAGTGGGAGGCTATCAACTTAACCTAATACGTGTACAGGTAGTTCTGGGTTTACAATGGCAGTGGGGACTGCCAGGATGGCTTCTATTATGCACTGTGGTTGTAAAGTGTGATGACATGTGATTGCATTGCTTAATA
This sequence comes from Ahaetulla prasina, assembly GCF_028640845.1. NCBI lineage: Eukaryota > Metazoa > Chordata > Lepidosauria > Squamata > Colubridae > Ahaetulla > Ahaetulla prasina. Next base: position 189,137,499 of record NC_080540.1, read on the forward strand.
ACAATTCCACACTTCCCATTGCTGTCATTACCCCAGAACTGTAAAAGGAGACCCAAGTAAGGAATACAGGGGAGGAATTGTTGATACTGCAGGTGTTGCATGCTTGATGCTGCTGGTGCTGCTAAAGAGGACACCTAGGTTGGCAAAGGTAGCCCATGGGCCAGCAAGGGCAGCACATGGGCTTAGAAAAGTGCAGGGAGGGACTTCCGGCTGATGTTGTGGCGAGATCGGACGTGAGGAGCTGGTTTCTGCGCTCCCACACAGAGTTCTCCTTGTTGGAGGGCTCCGAAAGGAGCTAAAGCCACCCTGTAGGAAAGGTGAAGTAAAGAGGGGTGCCTTGCAGGTCGTGGACAGCCACAACTTTTCTGCTTGACCCATGGCTTCTTCCGTCTCATCCACAACAAGGAGAAGAGGCAACCAACATGGCTGCTATGAAGCTGGGAAGAGGAATTTGCAGGAGCAGTGTAGATGAACAGTGACTGGAGCTGGGTGAGAAGATTCCTTTTTCATTTAGACCCTAACTTTAAAAGAAAAAGAAGAGGAAAACCCAGGGAAAAAGATTCTTAGAACTATTTCTTAAAGTGACAAATAACCATAGAAAGAAAAATCTTAGACCCACAAGAAAGGAACTAAGGAGAGAAAAGCTAAAGACCTTTTAAAACATAGAAAATTGGACTTTTAACTGGGTAGGCATTGTTCTGGAAAGGCATTATAATATGCTGGAAATATCTACTTGAATAGCTGACTTTGCTCCCATAAATTGTATTAAATTTGGATTAATCAATTTGTCAGACTCAAAACAATGCTAAACCCTAAACTGAGGGTGCCATCAACTGATGAATGAAAATATATCATACCTCTACAAGCTTGAAAATTTCTAATAAGAGAAATAAACAACATCCATCTGGAGGACTGTGGTGATACTCTGTTATATAACTATCTACTTTATGATTACTGGACTCTATTGTGAGACTAAGGAAGACCTTTAAGTAAAGCTAAGTGACTTTTGATTTTTGGAAAGCTGCCTGGAGTACTTAAATGGAACAGATTAATAATCCTGAGATGTAAAGAACTATGATTATTGAACTTTCTGAGGAGCAACATTGGACCTGAATATATTGTTTTTGGACTATTGAGTAAGTGGGACTTACCAAAATAAGACAAGATGCCATCAGGGGGAAATGAGTGTGATTTCAAAAGAAATGGCATTGATGTTTCAAAGCATTAGGGATACTATGTCAAAGAATCACAGAGAGATGAAGAATCTAGTGCAAGGCATAAATGGGAAAATAGAAAATATCCTACAACTGATAATGAATGAAGAGCAAAGAGTCCAGGAAAGAGAGGAGACAACAGAAAGAATGGAGGAAAAGATAGAACAGACAAATCAGCAAATAAAGCAAGGAAATGAGAAGGAGAAGACCATAAAAATAATAATGACTGATGAAATAAACCAAGGGAAAAGTATTTTAAGAGATTTAAAAATGGAATCGGATAAGCTGGAAGATACTTTTGAAAGGGAAATAGGGGCTTGAATGGACACTCTGGAGACCTGGCAGCTTAGGGGGATAGAGATGGGAGAAATATTCAGACTGAATGGTGAAGACACAGATGTTGATAGAGACAAAGATCTAAGAGAGAAGTATGGGAGGCAAGCTAAAAATGAATAAGAATTGAAGTTTTTTTTTTTGCATTTATATTCCGCCCTTCTCCGAAGACTCAGGGCGGCTTACATTGTGTTAAGCAATAGTCTTCATCCATTTGTATGTATAAGTATTAAAATGGGCAAGAGATGATGGATACAAAGGAAATATTTTTTTTCTAATATAATTATGGCCTGATTAAAAACTAGAATAGAGGTAGAAATAAGAATGCATACTTTTATATAAAGTAATAAATAGATGGAAAGATTGGAGGTTGAAAGATGGTATTATTATGTATGTTTAAATAATATAATGATTGATATTAGAATGGTGTATTGAAACATTAAGCAACCAAATAATGAAGGACTATGTCTTAATATAAACATGTGTATTAATACTAGGATTAGTAATGGTGGCCTGACTAGAAGCTAGAATAGAGGTAGAAATAAGAAATAGGGGGAATATTAGCATATATAATTTTTATGTAATAGAATATAAGCAATAACTAGATGGAAAGACTAGGGGCTGAAAGATGATATTATTATATATGCTTAAATAATGTCATTGGCATTAAAATGGAACATTGAAATATTGAATGACTACTGTAAAACAAACATGTATATTAATACTAGGAATACATAAATTTGATTAATGTAACAAATATTATTAATATTATTATCGCTTCTTTTATCAAAATGAATTATACCCAGAGGCCATACTGTTCATGTATTGATATTGATATATTTAAAAATAAAAATCCAACAAAACTTATAAATAAATAAATAACTCCAAAAAAAAAAAAAAAGAAAGAAAAATGCAGGGAGGCAACGGGATGCTTTGGAGTATGAGATCTTGTACTCTGTAGTGGGGCTCCTCTGGAGGAAAAATGATGGAAGCAACTTATGGGAATGACATGCTACTTTTCCTGTCAACTTCCACATTGACTTTGCTTGTGGACGCCATTGGGAAGGTTGCAGTGGTGATCACATGGCCATAGGGACACAACTTTATGAACCATTGCAGGTCCCCTTTGTTCAGCGCTGTCATAAATTTGAAGGCAGTAGGGGGCTTCCCATTTTCACACACACGCCACCCAGAATTCAGTGTGGCCGCAAGCGGCTCTGAGCCAGCACAGCAACAGCAGGGGGTATAAAAATGAGAAGCCCTGGGCGCTCCCGCCGCCCAGCCTGGTGCACTCTGCTCACCCACTCACTTGCCCACTCACTTGGGTCTTCCTCTGGCCACTTGCAGCAGGATGCCGCAAGGCTCCTCATGTTGTCCCGCCGCAACAAGCCTCCCACCATTACGAGCCTTGTGGCATTGTGCTGTGAGTGGCTGCACTGGTGTGACAGGCCTCATGAAGACCCATTTCTGGCGGAGTTTGGGGGAGAGAGAGAAGCCAGGGTCTCTGCTGCTTCTGCTTTCCTTGGTGCAGCCAAAAGTTTGCAAAAGGCAGGAAGGTGAAATGCCAAGTTCAACCTGTACCCATACCTCACATATTAACCTCACTTTCTCAACCTACTACCCAAGCAACGCTCCCCTCCTGCTGAGGCTTTAGGAATACCCTGCAAGCAAATTCACCCACATTTCGCCATGAACCACCCCGCTCCTGACTAAAGCAGGAAGAAGAAACAACTGTGGCCCCAACTGCGCCTGCTTTCTGGCCTCAAACATGCTCAGAGAGTGCCAGCAAAGCACCATTTTTGGCTTCTCTGGAACACTGAGCTGCCCTGAAGAGTGCGGGGGGAGGGAATTAAGACATCCCCGAAAATAAGCCCTGGCGCTTATTTTCAGGAAACAGTATTATAAAACATTTTTCTTGACTAAACAAAAAAAATTGTATGCGTGTTTTTAATAAGGTCATAAGATTTTATTTAGTTCTGTCTGTCGATGGTAGCCTATCACATAAATACTATAAATACAAATCAAAGCAGTCCATAAAGAAGATCTCAGGAGTTCAGCAGAGAGGGGACCTGTGGTGGGAGTACTTTGCATAGGACTGCCTGGAGAGATGAAGGGCAATGCCTAAATTTGATATATAAATAAACCATTTCTGGGATAATCAGAATTATAAAAGTCATCCTTTCTTGTTCCAACAGCTACAGGAGTATTTGCAGTTGTGAACAACCGTTCTTTGTCTTTACTCGGAAAGCTGACTATCAGTTCAGCCTTCAACATTGTGTATATCTACACATCAGAACTCTATCCTACTGTTATCAGGTAAGTCAAGTTCGGTCTGTAGTCACTTAATGTAACTCTATATGATCACTTATCCGTTCTGTTTTTGTGGAGGTAGAACACCATTCTTAAGAGTCTTGCATTCAGCAGAGAGGCAGCAAATCAGGAAGATCAGAGTTCTTGCTCATTAGAATTTGTATATTAGAATTTGAGCTCTGTCTGAAATATAATGTTTAACCGGTTAGACTAGGGGCAAGGAGACCAAGGCTCGAATCTACCCTTAGTCAGTAGAAGCTCATTGGCATTTTGTCAGTCATTCTCTCTTAAGCCTACCTACCTTACAGGATTGTTGTAGTGGAAAAAAATAGGAAGAGGAAGCAGAATGTATGCCTGAATAAAAAGCGGGGTATACATCTAAATAATTTTTTTTAAATGTAAAACCTAAACTAAAAAACCTTGTTTAGACAAAGGATATAGATCATATAGAAAATATGTTATTTTTAAAGCCTGATGTATAGCTTTTGTATTAATATAGGGTTTTCAGAGTTCATATAAAAACACTTCAGTAGCTGTTTCATACTTGGTCAAAAGGCAGGAAGAATAAAAATATTGAAACAAAACTTAGTCAACATTCTGGTGATACTTACAGTAGGAGATTGGATATCGAAAGTTGCCAATTTGGCTGAGATGGCAAAAATCTCAGCCTTTTTGAAAGACAATACGCAAGAAAGATATTTAAATGAATGGAAAAAATGGATTAACTATATATATTCAAAACAGATATCAGACTAAGAGTTATCAGACTGCCTTTGAATGATTAGGATGTATTATTTTTTATTGTTTTGGGGGAGGTTAGGAATTGATGAGAATTGTAGGAGTATAATTGAGTTAGGAGGAAATTTTTTTTAGCATATGTTTGTTTTATTTTTAACTATACCTTGTGTTTGTTCTGGGAAGTCGGGGGGGGGGTTGTGAAGGGAGGGGGGCTAGGAGGGAGGGGGGAAACGGGGGAGAAAAAGTTTTGTAAAACTTTTTCAATAAAAAAAAACATACTGGTGATAAAGAATGTCATTGTTACGCTGCTATACATTTATCAGACAAAATAAAAGATTAGGATTATGCATGTTTCAGAAATATGGAAGGAATGTTTTGGAACTTGCTTGAGTGCAGTAGTTCTTCTTGGTTACAAATTAAAGCAACCAGTTCTATGCAAGTCTAAAATATGTGCCTGTTTTATGAGGTTACCAATATACACTACAATTAATGGTAGACAATTGTTACACACTCATGGAAGTTCAAAAGCACTTCTTTTGAATAGGGACTGTTTTCAAAATAGCCATAGCCCTATAATAAATATTTCAGCTAGTAGAAATATTAGTATTAGGGATTATTGTAATGCTCTCTACATGGGGCTCCCCTTGAAGTGCACTCGGAGGCTTCAGTTAGTCCAGAATGCAGCTGCGCGGGTGATAGAGGGAGCTCCGCGTAGCTCCCATATAACACCGCTCCTGCGCAGACTGCACTGGCTACCTGTGGCCTTTCGAGTGCACTTTAAGGTTTTGGTTACTACCTTTAAAGCGCTCCATGGCTTAGGGCCTGGGTACTTACGGGACCGCCTGCTGTTACCGCATGCCTCCCACCGATCCGTACGCTCTCACAGAGAGGGACTTCTCAGGGTGCCGTCTGCCAAGCAATGTCAGCTGGCGGCCCCCAGAGGAAGGTCCTTCTCTGTGGGGGCTCCCACACTCTGGAACGAACTTCCCCCGGGTTTACGCCAAATACCTGACCTTCGGACATTCCATCGCGAACTGAAGACACATCTTTTTATTCGCAGGGGGCTGGCTTAAATTGAATTTTATTAAATTTTAAATTTTATTAACTAATTTTAAATGGGGTTTTTAGTTCATTGTATACTTTTCAGGCCAATTTTAAAATAAGTTTTTTAATTGCATTTTAAATTGTATATTGTACTATCTGTTTTATTTTTGCCTGTACACCGCCCTGAGTCCTTCGGGAGAAGGGCGGTATAAAAATCAAATAAATAAATAAATAAATAAATTTTCAGTTTGCCAGTTTGTGGGATGAGCCCATCCAGAATTAAAAGGCTTTGAATGGAATATACTGTAGTTGGGCTCATTTATTTTGTTTTAAATGTTTATTGTGCTTTAATTGGCGGGGGAGGTTCTTTTTTTTAAAACCACTTTTAACCATTTTGAGAATTGGGCAGCCATATAAATCAAATAAAAAAGAATGTGTTGGTGTTGTAGGGACTTGAATTTAGAATTGGGTTGAATATATCTTTTTTAAAAAATAATTTAATATAGAAATAAAAGATATTAATCAAATATAAATATAATGGACCAAAAAGGGCAGAAAACAAAAAGCCACAGTGAAAACAAAAAGCCACAGTGAAATAGGAACAAAAAAACCCTTTCCATTCCAAAAGACACATCTTTTCATTCGCGCGGGGCTGGCTTAAATTTTTATTGATTTTAAATTTTCTATTAATAATTTTAAATGGGGTTTTAGTTTATTATATATTTTAAATTTTTTAGGCCAATTATAAAATAAGTTTTTTAATTTGCATTTTAAATTGTATATTGTATTGCCTGTTTTTACTTTGCCTGTACACCGCCCTGAGTCCTTCGGGAGAAGGGCAGTATAAAAATCAAATAAATAAATAAATAAATAAATAAACAGCAAATAAAATCTTTACCATATGCAGTGATACTGATGAGACCTTTCATACATCGATAAAAAAACCTAATTCATCTCTTGAGAATAAACAAGTCTTCAAACCAAGACTTTAAATCAAGTGTAGCACAGTCTCTCAAGATAAGACAATGCCTTTAGCTGTATACTGAAATAGTGAATCCAGAAGCCATCATCTTTCTGAGTCACCAATTTTTTGATATATAATTTGCCAGCATACGCACAGTTTAAAGCACTATTTTCCTTCCCAACACCATATTAACAATTTGCTGAATAAACCAAAACAAAAAACATAGTCCATGTTCCCTCCATAAAGTTTCCAATAAACCTATTATTGAATTAATTGGATTGCACAATGATAAGATATTAATTTAACATTCATCAAAATTCTAGCTATTTAGTTTATTAAAACAAGATATTTTTGCTCTTTGTTTCAAGTTTCTTGCAGGTTTTCCATACCTATCTTAGCATATACTGCTTTTTAGTTGTACCCAAAAATTAACTGTAAATTTGGGGATCTCCAAGATTTTATTCAATATTCTGACTAATTATTGACATATCAGGCACAAACTAAAAAGTCAGAGTATGTTTTAAATGGAATATATTACTGTTCACTAGGTTTGGACCAGGGGTGAAATGCTCCCAGTTTGGACCGGCTCGCCCGATCCAGTAGCGATGGCGGCAGGTGGTTCGGAGAACCGGTAGCAAAAGTCCCTGGCCCCGCCCCTGCCTCTGCTGAGCCTCGCCATCATCAGAGGTTTCTTTTTTTACTTTTAAAAGCAGTTTTTCTTCAGCCAAAAACATGCCTTTAAAAGTAAAAAAAAAGGCCTTTCAGCTGAGATCGTCAGAACCCTTTAAAAGTTTTTTTTTTAAATAACCTCTTCAGCCGAAGAGGTTGTAAAAAAAAATTGTTTTAAAAGGCTCCTCTTGCAATCCCAGCTGAGTTCCTCATCACCAGAACCTTAAAAAACATGTTTTCTACAAGCTCTTCAGCTGTAGAGGGTTGCGATGAAGCACTTATCTATTACTGCTCCTTTCCGGCTGGGAAGGCCATGCTTTACGTCAGTTGCATCAGCTAGCAACTGAATCTGCCTGTCTAAAATCCATCTCCTCAGTCAGCAACCCAATCTGCCTGCTTTGCTGGCTGAGGAACTCTGGGAATTGAAGTCCACAAACCTTAAAGTTACTAAGGTTGGAGACCCCTGGTCTAAAAAATATAAATAAAATAAAATAATAAAATAAAATATGTGTGCAGCTTTCTGAGATTTGGTGTGTTTCTGTAGTGTTTCACTCTAACTACACAAACACACAAAATCTCACAAAGCTGTATGTGGTATTTTGTGTGTGTGTGTGTGTGTGTGTGAGTCAGTTGTGTTGTGTTGTGTGTGTGTGTAAAGAGTGAAAGTTGGTTTTTGAGCTTTTTTGGATGTGTGAAATTCCTGCTTATTGCAGGGGCCATTTTGGGTGAAGTGCAGCTGCTTTTACATTGTGTGTGAGTCAGTTGTATTGAGTTGTGTTGTGTTTGTGTAAAGTGTGAAAGTTGGTTTTTGGTACCTCTTATTGTTTTGTATACTTTGTTTATTATTTTTATTATTTATTGTTATTAACATAACATAACAACAGAGTTGGAGGGGACCTTGGAGGCCTTCTAGTCCAACCCCCTGCCTAGGCAGGAACCCTACACCATCTCAGTCAGATGGTTATCCAACATTTTCTTAAAAATTTCCAGTGTTGGAGCATTCACAACTTCTGCAGGCAAGTCGTTCCACTTATTAATTGTTCTAACTGTCAGGAAATTTCTCCTTAGTTCTAAGTTGCTTCTTTCTTTGATCAGTTTCCACCCATTGCTTCTTGTTCTACCCTCAGGTGCTTTGGAGAACAGCCCGACTCCCTCTTCTTTGTGGCAACCCCTGAGATATTGGAACACAGCTATCATGTTATTGGCCACGCCCACCCAGTCATCTGACCACCAAGCCACGCCCACCAATTAAGCCATGCCTACAGGATCAGTAGGGAAAAATTTTAGATTTCACCCTGGTTTGGACAATTGAAATAGTTTTTGATATAAAAAGACTAATAGTAAATAGTGTGTTAATTATATTCTTTACCAAGGATTTCAGGGACAAGATGTATCAGCAATTTTCAGTCTGGCACTATTTTTTTCTCATGAAAATTGGGGTCAAGTTTAAGTTTTTGTATCATTTTCCAGATCTTAAAGCCTGGAAAAAACCTGTAAGAAAAAACTTGACTTCTAACTAAAAAAAAGGAACTAAGTCCCTTAGTTTTTTACATCAAAGTAGTTAAATAACTATCAGTATTTATTGTGCTAACAGTTTGTGTCCATGAAGAAATAGAGGTCAAAATATAAGCTCTGTGACCCATCTGGCAATGAGAAAACATGAAACTGCTATCTTTGTGTGTAAGACATCAATAAGAAAACCCAAGGATTTGACCATCTCATGAAATCTTTTTTTAGTATAAAAAAACTCCGTTTGTAACAATCCACAAATAACGCTACTTTATCGTACTAAAAAATTTTACTTTCACTTTCAGACGCCATTTTAAAAGTCAATTAATCAAAGACAAAGAAAGGTTTCAGGTTTCAAAAAGGGAGTCGGTACTTGCCGTGCTGATTCTACATCAAAGATCGAACGCTTGTGAAATTCCCGTCTGCTTAGAAAATCAATCAATTTAATAAGTCCTTTTGAGCAGAAATGACCCCCCTACTCCTTTTTCCTGAAAAAAAAAACAGGAGCGTGTTTGAAATCTTTTTTTAGTATCTAATAATCTGTTTAACATATTTAGTAGGTATTGATCTAATTAGAGCAGTGGTCACCAACTGGTGTCTGTGGACCACTGGTGGTCTGCGAGAAAATTTTGGTGGTCCACAGAAAAATTATTTGCATTTTTTATATTGCACTAAATCGGGGTCCTCAAACTATGGTATGGTATCCTGGGCCAGATACATGCAATGAATGGTTGCAAGAGAGTCTTACCCCTTTGAGGTCTTTTTGTGTGGGTCGGAGGGGGGCAGAAATTCCAACTTGCGATCTGCTTCAGCCTCCTGGTACAGGGCTTGGGCAAAGGCTAGAATGAAGTGCCACAGGTGGTGAAGAGCCAGAGGGCCTTGTTCCAGTGGGACTGCATCATGGCCTGGAACTGGCTGACCATCTCAGCCCGCTGAGCCTCCAGGTGCCGGTACCTGGCCTTGCACTCCCACAGGTCTTCCCTCTGCTTGGAAAGCCTATGCTCCTAGTCCTCATTGAGGTGGTTCTGCTGAGCCTCCCTCTTGGTCAGATCCAATTTGAACTGAGCCATCTCTTTCTTGTGCTGGCTGCTTAGGTGCAACAGCTGCTTCCTGTTGGGGCCCTAAGGAGCCTGGGGAGGCAAGGAGTGGCTGGGAGCGGAGGGGCGCATAGGGGCTGGTGAGGCGCCACTCCACGTGAGTGACATCGAGTTGGCCATGCCCACCCAGCCGGTCATTAGGCAGATATTAGTGGTCTGCAGGATTTAAAATTATGAATTTAGTAGTTCCTGAGGTCCGAAAGGTTGGTGACCCCTGAATTAGAGTATATGTAGGCTAAATTGAAGTAATCTTACGTCAAGGAATAAAATATAGTTTCAGGCTAAAAAAAATGTTCCTGGTTTTCAAGCTTGCTTGCTTATTTTTTATTTGAATCTATACAAGGTCAGAACAATCTTGCTTAGAATTAAATTCATGTCTTAATGTGATTTAATTTAAATGTAAGTAAAATTAAATAGGCCCAGTACTGTTCAATATCTTCATAAATGACTTAGATGAAAGAATAGAAGGGGAACTCATCCAATTTGCAGATGACACTAAACTGTCAGGAATCTCCAGAAGACAAGATCAAGATCAAAAAAGATCTTGACAGACTTGAACAATAGACCTTATAATGGTTCTATAAACAGAGGCATAGAATAAAAATCATGTGATGTATTAGTACCATTATATAAAACATTAGTAAGACCACATCTGGACTACTACATCCAGTTTTGGTCACCACAATACAAAAAAGATATTGAGTCTTTGGAAAAAGAGCAACTAAGATGAGTCTGGAGACTAAAACATATGAAGAACGGTTGTAGGATTTGGGTATGGCTAGTCTAGAGACAAGAAGGACTAGGGGTGACATAATAGCAGTATTCCAGTATTTGAGGGGCTACCACAAAGAAGAGGGAGTCAACTTATTTTCCAAAACACCAGAGGGCAGGACAAGAAACAATGAATGAAAGCAAATCAAGGAAAGATGCAACCTGGAATTAAGGAGAAACTTTCTAATAGTGAGAACAATTAACCAGTGGAACAGTTTGCCTTCAGAAGTTGTGGGTTCTTTGTCAGTGGAGGTTTCTAAGAAGAGACTGGACAGCCACTTGTCTGAAATGGTATAGCATAGGTCTCCTGCTTGAGCAGGGGGCTGGACTAGAAGATCTCCAAAGTCTCTTCCAGTTCTATTCTGAATTGATTGAAATCTCGTTGACATTATTGCTGGTTGATTTTTTCTCCCTTTCTCTTAAAGGTTTTCCAAGCTTTTTGTAGCTCTGGGATTTCTAGTGGTACATTTATCATGAATGTTTAAAATAATTATGCCCTCAAATAATTATTTTAAATTTCTAAGAATTCTTAGATCTCTTGGATTTAGAAGTATAACTCTAATCCTAAATTGGAAGAGAAACCTTCACATGAATATCACTGTGTTTTGTTTCCTTAAAGGAATGTTGGAATGGGAACCTGTTCTATGTTTTCCCGAGTCGGTGGAATTATTGCTCCTTTTGTCCCATCTCTGGTATGTCTCAATTTTTTTCTATTCTTTTCATACCCATTGTACCTCCAAATGGGATTAGCACCAATGTGTAGATTTATTTAAATTGTCCCAAAGGTGCTTTTTCAGGAAGCAATTGGACTTTCTTGTTTTTTCTTTTGAAGACATTTTGCTTCTCATCCAAGAAGCTTCTTCAGCTCTGACACGGTAGTGGGGAATGGAAGGATTTATATTCCTTGCAGTAAACTGGTAATCTGCATCCTTTTAGCGGGTCATTGAAGCACTTGGCAGTTTATCTGTGTCCTAAGGGTCACCTGAGTAGTGCTCCTGGTTCCTGTAGTCTACAATTTTCCCTCTGGAAATCCATTCCTACTCCTACACAATTCAGAGGGTGTTCATCCCAAATTGTATAGCTAAAAGTCTGTAGAGATTCTTAGTCATCCAGGTCATGGTTGTCCCTTTTTCTCCTGAAAAGGCACCTTTGGGACAACCATGAGCTGGATGACTGAGAATCTCTACAGATATTAATTTAAATTGTTTCATTGCAACAGAAATGGTACTGCTGTTGTTTTTTAGAGACAGATTTTTTGATAAAGAATGCAGCTACACAATCACCTTCTCCTGGCTCAGAGAGGTAGCCCCACTTACTGAGAACATGCCCTCAAAATGGGCTCTCGTTGCAAGTCCACTGTTGAGACAGTTAAAGACAATCCAAGGTGATATTGCAGGAAACTGGTTATTTTCCATGGGAAAATGGAAGATACCCTACACTGGACATTCTAGGTCTATTGGAACTTTTGGACTCCAACTTGCCCATTGCAAGCCTGCCACCTACTATCTGGTTCCTGGTCTCTGTTTTCATTGCATTTGTACAGTGGACTTTCAGAAAGACCTCTCTTCCACAAAGTTTGGAAACAGGCATTTCTTTATTTATTCTTCTGACCCAGGAGGGAGCCAGTAACTAGACTATAAAAGCATCATCTAATGAAGCAATAGGTTGCAGTATTAACCTTCAGGACAAAGTTCTTGCCTTTTCCCACAGAGGGATCAACATGATTACATTCAATGTATTTATTTTTCAGGGCAACTTGTCTGACATATTAAGATCCTCTAAGTCAGGGGTGTCAAATTCAATTTCATTGAGGGCTGCATCAGGGCTGTGGTTCACCTTGGGGGAGGGAGGGGTGTATGGCCAAGTGGATGGGTGTGGTCAGCTTGATGCCACTCACTGGGCATGGCTGACTGGATGGGCGTGGCCAGCTTGATGCCACTCCCCAAATTGCTGGCATGTTTCCTCTCTACATTGGATACTCCGGGCCAAAGCCATGCTAGCCCAATGTTTCCTCTTCGCATTGGGTAGACTGGCAGAAGCGACGCAAGTAGACCAGGCCAAAGTGATGCAGATAGACTGGGCTGAAGCAATGCGGGCCGGTTCCGACATTTCCCACGGGCCAGATCTGACCACATCTTGCCTTGAGTTTGACACCCCTGCTCTAAGCTCTAATTGCTTGGATGACGGAGCTGAAGAACATTCTTAGCCATTCTTAACATGATTGCTGTATCAATTTGGACATACAGGGTCTGGTTATAAATACAGATTGTAACTGGGACACTCTTGCACACATTTATTGGGATGTAATGGGTTGGCACTCCCTTGAGTTGGAATCACTTAGCCTTTCACCACAATTCCACTGTATTTTCCTGCATGCCTAAGAAAATCCTGTTTCTTATGTTGCATCATCTACTTTATTCCAGCAAAAAAAATCTCTTTCTGGACTATTTACTCAAATGAAAAATAGCAAACTTCCTACCTTCTTTTAGAGATCTAAACACATAGCTGGATAAATGATAGAGGCAAATTCTCTTGTCAGAATGAAAGCACTGATTGTATTAAAAAGTCAAGCTTTTTATTATGTATATCATCATTGCCAAAACAAATGGGATCTGAAAAACAAAAGACCTGTGACTTTTACAGCTAATGCTTTTTCAGCCAGAGATACATACACAGAGAGAGAATCATGGTAGAATAAAATAAGAAAAGAAGGGCTACTAAAGGGACTTGAATGATTTCCTAGAGTCAAAATGCTAATTTCAGCCACTATACGTTTCCGCTAGTATAGATAACTATATTTTTCCTAGATTATCAATCCAACTTTCTATGGGGATCCTTTCTTAACTTGGAATTTGCAAGCCCAGACCAAACTGAGCTCTCCTTTCTTTTAAAAATCCACTGGAAAGGGATTTTTTCCTATTTCTGACTGTAAAGTCTGATTTTCCTGGACTCTGAAGGTCTCTGACCATTCCATGGAAAGACAGGCTTAAAGTGATTGGATTGAGCTTTCTTTCAACCCTTTTCAACCTCTGGGAAAGGGTTTTTTCCCCATTCATTATATAGGGTCAGACCATATACCTATCAGTATTTCAGGGGATTCAGTCTTCATGTTATCAACCTTCTCAGAATTCTTTCCTCCTCTTAAGAGCCAGGCCAAAGTAGGAAGCATTGCCTCAGCTCCTTTGGGATTTTAGAAACATACTAAGAAAAATCTAGAAAAAAAACAAAAGGGGATATCCTGTTCTATATCACATTTCCCTTCCTTTCCTCTAAGGAGAAAAGGAACAGATATCAGAGGAGGTGAAACCAGTGATAAGATAAAAAGATTTTATATGGCCCAATCAAGGGTAAAAATCTGACACTGCATCATTATTTCTTTCATGAGTTTCCTTTGCAGTAGTCTGTGTATCTGTGTGTTTTATTTCATCCATTTACAGTAGATACATTTTTCATTTTTATTTAATTTTCATACAATTCATCAGACTAAAAGGAGTCCAGATTAAGAACACTAGTCTAGAATGTGTGAAATATGATGAGAAATTTATTTCCAAATTCTATTGCAAATTTCAGTGATTCATTGTGTTTTCTAAAACAGTTGGAATTAGGGCCGGATAGCTCAGCCTGGTAAGGCCTGTTATTAAGACCTGTTATTAAGAACACAAAGCCTGCAATTACTGCAGGTTCGAGCCCGGCCCAAGGTTGACTCAGCCTTCCATCCTTTATAAGGTAGGTAAAATGAGGACCCAGATTGTTGGGGGGGCAATAAGTTGACTTTGTAAAAAAATATATACAAATAGAATGAGACTATTGCCCTATACACTGTAAGCCGCCCTGAGTCTTCGGAGAAGGGCGGGGTATAAATGTAAACAAAAAAAAAAAAATCCATATTGCAAAAGAATGAAGTTCATTCTGCTTCATGAGAATTACATTGTACTTTCCCCTTTAAATCAAAGGCACGAGTAAGGTATTATAGATCAGAATCAAGTTTTTCCCCAACTTCTCTCCCTTCCATTTTGTCCTCTTCTTCATTTAACTTAATTCTGCCTACTATAGCTTTGTATATTTATCTGTGCTTACATAATTTTCATAGAATCACAGGGCTGGATCAGCGGTGAAATCCACTTACCTTCGCTACCGGTTTGGGAATGGGAGCGCGTGCGAGCACAGACTTGTTAAGCTCGCATGTGCCTCTTTTGCGCATGCACAGAACCTCCTGTGCATCTGCAGAGGGTGAAAAACGGGATGTAATGACATCCCGGTGGGTGGGTGGAGTGTCCCGCTGCCGCCGCTACCTGTTCACGTGAGCTGGATAGATCCAGCTAGATTTCACCACTGGGATGGATGGAGAAGTCTAGAAGACTTAGAAGTCTTCTAGTCCAACCCCGTGCCCAAGGCAGGTGACTTTATACCATCCCGGACAAAAGGTTGTCCAAACTTTTGTTGAAAAACTCCAGTGATGGAATACTCACAACTCCAGGAGGCAAACTGTTCCACTGATTAATTGTTCTCACTATCAGGAAGATTCTCCTTAATTCTAGTTTGGATCTCTCTTTAATGAGTTTCCACATGTTGCTTTTTGTCCTGCCTTCAGATATTTTGGAGAATAAGTTGACCCGTTCTTTTCTGTGATAGCCCCTGTAGTACAGAAAGACAACTATCATGTCACCCTTCTCTTAGGGTGACATACCTAGTTTCTTAACCATTCATCATATAGTCCAACCTGTAGACCACTTAAAATTGTTGTTCTTTTCTGCATTCTTTCTTAGAGTCTCAGCATCATTTAAGGATTACCTAGATCCCTCTCACAGGTATTATTGTTGAGCCAAATATTCCTTATTCTGTACCTGTGTATCTGGTTTTTTCTGCCTAAGTGCAAGACCTTAACTGTGCTCACCATTGAACTGCATCTTGTTGCATTTTCTAAAGTATTGGCAGTTCTCCCCAGCTTGGTATCATTTGCAAATTTGATCTAATATATAGATCATTTATGAAAATGTTGAAGAACACTGAACACTCCCTAAGACAAAACCTTGAGGCACCTCACTGCATGCTTTCTCCATGTAGTTATACTTCCTTTGAGGACTGCACATTTCAAATCCATCTGGTGATATTGCTGTCTATTCCACATTGTTCTCTCTTATCAAGAAGTAGGCTGTGGTCTACTTTGTCAAGTGACTTACTGAAGTCCAAGTAAACTATATCCACAGCATTTCCTTGATCCACTAATTTAGTCAGTTTATCAAAAAATGCAGTAAGGTTTGTTTGGCATGATGTTTTTAACAAACCCACACTTCTAGTGATCATCTTGTAGGTGCTCACAAATCTGTTGCTTGATTATCTTTTCAATGATTTTTCCAGGTATTGATGTCAATCTGATTAGTCTCTTGTTTCCAGATCTACTTTTTCCCCCTTCTTGAAGCCGGGAATCATTTCAACACTGTTGAATCATTTTTCCCCTCTTAGTTCCCCAGTGCTCAAGGATCTTTAAAAGATATGGTTCAGTGGTTCCAAATTCACATCTGCCAACTCCTTCAGAATTCTGGGATGTTAACCATCTGGTCCTGGGGATTTGGACTTGTTTAGAATAGATAGGTGTTCTCTTACCAATTTCTTATCTATTTTGACCTGCATTCCTTTTCTGTCTCTTACTGTGTTGGTTTTGGTAGATTGGGTTGTTTTTCCTTTGGTGTAAAAGTAGAAGTAAAGACGGAATTAAGCAGTTCTGCTTTTCCCCTGCTGCCCATCACCTATTTTCTCCCATTAGTGGACTCCCATTGATTTTCTTCTAATTCTTTACATACTGAAATTATTGAATATAATATATATTGAATAAACATACATATTGAAAATACATAATTTTGGATCAGTTAAGGTATACTGAAGTTACCAGATTCACAATTTAGAGCATCTAAAAATGATTTAAATTTGCCAAAGGTTTAGTAGCTGGGTTGTGGGATTAACATGGAAAGTATAATTGCTCCCCCAAATAATCTTTTTTTCCCCCCAGAAAGTTATATATTGGTGTCTGCCATATGTTGTGTTTGGAGTGGCAACTGTGTTATCTGGTTTTCTGAGTCTCTTACTGCCAGAAACCCTAAATAGCCCACTGTTGGAGACATTATCTGATATACCAGTTTGCTCATATCGAAGGCTTGAGAGTGAAGCCATGTCACTGAAGATCTTAGAAGATTCACAGGTATTTTATCTTATATTAACAACTATCAAGTTGATTAGGAATTTTTTTCTAAATTACGTTAATGTCATGTTAGCTGGTCATGATGGGCTTCAAAAAATAAAAACAAGGGCTTATAGAGTACTGTACTTCTAAAAAGTGTTTATTGACATAATATTGAGCAAGATTGAAAGAAAAGTAAGAGAGGAGAGGACAATGGATAAGGTAGGTGAACCAGATCACCAAATTCACTAAAATGGTCTTAAAAGAGCTTTGGATTATCTTTGGAAATAAGTAAAGATAAGTAAAGTTTGGACCTTAACTTGATTACCCCAGCAAGCAGATTGGCAAATGAATCTAATCCGTTTTCAACCCTTCAACCCAACTGAGTCACTTGGCACTAAATGCACAGATTTTCTGGATAAACATTTAAACTGAACAGCGGTGACAGAGAATTAATTGATACATAATGTTTCTGTCCCCAGCAATCTAAATTTAATAGAGTTATCAGTGCATGTAACATAGATGTTTGTGTGGGTAAGATTATCAACCTTGCTGTCAAGCAAAACCAAGCATTTAATAGTGACTGCCATACCATGTTCACTAATCAAACAGGCAGCAAGAAAGTAGGAGCAGTCAGGCACAACACAGGTTATGTAGACAGTAAACACGGGGTCAATCAAAATGTACTCAAATGTCTATACACCAATGCACAGAGTATGAGGAATAAATTAGAAGTTCAAGTAAATGAGGGCAAATATGATATAGTTGCCATTACAAAATTTGGTGGGATGAAACCCACAAATGGAACATACAGCTAGAGGGATTTAAATTATTTAAAAGAAATAGACCAAATAAACAGGAAGTAGAGTTGCACTATATATATAAAATAACTACATCTCTACAGAAATAGAGCACAACAATGATGAAAATCATCTTGAATGCATTTGGGTAAATATTAAAGGGGAGGAAAATGACATTACCATAGGTATATTCTATAGGCCACCCAACCAAACAGAGGAAATAGATGAACTTTTTGCTAGGCAGCTAACTTAAGGTATGTAGGAACCATATAAGTAATGGGGGATTCTAACTACCCTGACATCAACTGAGAGACAAACTGCACCAAGTGGAAGACCCAACAGGTTCCTAACAAACCTAGCAGACAACTTTGTTTTCCAAAAAGTAGAGAAGCGAACAAGGGGATCAGCCATATTGAATTTAATTCTCACTAACAGAGATGAAATGATAGAAAATGTTGAAGCTACTTGAACCTTGGGGGCAAGCGATCATGCAATATTGGAATTCAACATTATGCAAGCACAAGCAATAGAGCAAAGTCAGACTAGAGTTTTGGGCTTTAAGAGAGATAATTTCAGTAACTACAGACCTATCAGCCTGACCCCAGGGAAGATTCTGGAAAAGATAATCAAGCAATGAATCAGCGAAACACCTAGAAGCAAACAAAGTAATAACCAAAAGCCAACATGGGATTGTCAAAAACAGATCATGCCAGACTAATCTTATTGTATTCTTTGACAACATGACAAAATTAGTGGACCAGAGGAATGCTGTCGATATAATTTACTTGGACTTCAGTAAAGCATTTGATAAAGTAGACTAACCTACTACTAGATAAAATAGAAAAATGTGGGTCACCACCAGATGGATTTGTAACTGGCTGACCAACCGCACTCAGTGGGTAGTCCTCAATTGAGGGCAGGGCTGACATTGCAGCGACACAGAGCATCTCCATGGGGCTCCATGGGATCATGGCAAAATTCAAACTGCAAGGAGGTTCTGATGGACCTAAATCACTTTGGAGGGGTGATGAAGTAAGAGAGCATGCTCTGTTGATCTCAGGAAATTGCAAACTCCCTGATTGATCCAGAGAAGGCTTTCAATCCAGCAGGAAGAAAAGGATGGCCATTGTGGGCCTGACCGAAGCTGTGGCAGCCACCGATGAAGAAAGCACAAAAGACTGAGGAACAGTGTGAACGATCTGCTTGTGAGATCTGGGGTAGATTTCTAACTTCTGACTTCTGTTGAGAAATGAGCCACCTGGAAATTAGCCTTGGTGAAAGTAGGACCCTAAAAGGAGGAATTGTGGAATTGTTTTCCTAACACCTCCCAAGAAAAGCGGCGAGTAAGCCTAAGAGCCATTTTTAAAACCAGAAGAAAGATAAGAGAATTTTTTAAAAGAGTGAAAGAATTTGGAAACTAGGAAGCTGGACTGGGGACTTCAAATATAATATTGACTAATTTGGACGCTTTTGGGGATTATAAAATTTGGATCTAGAGAATCTTTTTTGAAAAAACTTAGATAGGATAATATAATATAAAATAAAAGGAAGAAAAGGGAGAGAAAAAGAGCAACTGTGACACCTACAAACAGAAGGAGATGTTGAGAGGTACAAGTGAGAAAGGAAAGAAAACACAGCCATGGTAAGCTGCTGCTAGTTCGGATTGATTCAGACAAACTGGTAGTTCTGACGATCAGCTGGACCCGCCCTATTCTGTCCTATATTTCCTTCTTTCTGGGTCATCTGATTTGCATGGCGTAGCTGATTTCTGTGCCTCCGCTGTTCTACTTACTGGGGCTGCCTTAGAAAGTAAGCAGATGAGCTTCAAATTGCTGTATCTTGAAAGCTGTACGCAAGCGCGTTAGGCACACACTCTCACGGAACTGGTTGTTAAACCAGTTGCAGCCCACCACTGCTTGAGAGGCTGAAGAAGATAAAGACTAGCTGTTAAAACAAAGAACACCTGCATCAATAAGCTGTTTATGTTAGATAGCTGAGAGTGAAATACTGAGGCCTTTTAAAATAGTGTAGCTCTTGGAACTCAAGCAGAACCTAAACAGATGAAGCGAACAGAAACTGAGAACAGCAAAATATTTTCCTTCTCTTTTATTTTCTGCTCTGTGAACTCACCCTCAGAAGATATAAGACAGTTGGTGGTTGAATTTTGGAGCTTAATGGGCCTATGTGGATTATAAATTTAACAAGAGAAGAATATTTTTTGAAGAACAAAGGGGTCAACAGTTTAACAATTCTTGGGTTACAATTTATATCTTCGCTCTCCTCTTGGATTATAATTAACAGTTTCACTTCTTCTTTTTTGTGGATTATAATACACTCCTTTGGGATTACAATTAAAAAAAACAGTGACATTATTTGGAGATTGAAAATAAGAAGGAAAAAGGGATACAGTAATATTGAATGTTTTGACTCCTGAATATCTTTATAAAAAGGGAAATTGGAAGGAGATAGTGAAGTGGGCGGTCAACACTGGGGCTATTGGGGTATTGTAGTTATAATCTTTAATAATTGGTTTAAATTTATTAAAACATCTCAAAATGAAGAAAATTATATCTGTGCCATCCTCAGCATCAGCATCTAGCCCAACAGCCAAAGGTCATTGGATGCTATGTTGCAGTGAGAGAAAATGAATACGATGCAATTAGAGATGAAAGCTATTTTTCAGGCCATGTATGAAGGGAGTAAGGAAAGAATAGGAAAACTAGAGGATAAAATAGAGAATTTTCAACAAATAATGGCTAAAAATGAACAATGCATTCAGAAAGTAGAAGAGAAAGCTGAATAAACAGAGAAAAGAGTGGAAGAAGTTGATTACAGACTTATCCTGGCAGATAAAAGTCATGAGTGAATAATAATATCACTTGAGATGGATAAGGCTGATTACTACTTGCGATTCCAGAATATTGAGGAAGAAAAGGGAGAACATTTGGCAGAGATAATGGCAGAGCTGCTGCCAAATGCCTTAGAGGTGGCCAAAGAAAAGGTGCTTGCTGAGATGGATGAAATATTTAGAGTTTACACTAGATATGCAACAAGAAATAGACACCCCAGAGAGGTACATGTGAGATTTACTAAAAAAGCAATAAAAGCAGAGATACTACAAAGAGCGAGATATGACCCTTTAAAATACAAAAAGAAAGAAATAGCAGTTTTAAAACAGATCCCCAGAAGAGTAAGAAAAATAAGAAAGGAATATCAATTTCTGACAAGACAACTCATTAAGAATGGAGTAAATTTTAGATGGCTGATACCAGAGGGAATATTGGTGACCTGGATGGAGCAAAGATATAGACAGAATTCCATAGAAAAAGCAGAACAATTTTATGAGCACTATTTTGGACCACAAAAGGAAATGAGAGTAAGAGAGGAAAAAGAGGATAGGCAACAAGAGGAAGCCATAGAAGAGAAAGAAATGCAACAAAAAGAAGACAAAAGAGAGAGGAAATAGCAAAGAGAGAAGGAGCAAAGGCAAAAGAGCAGAGAGAGATAAGAGCGACCATAACAACAAAACCCATCTATAATTCAGCTATAAAAAGGAAAAGGACTTTTAGTAAATTAGAAAAATTAAAGTTGGATATGATTTGCCAGTAAGAGGTTTATATTAAAAAAAACAACATAATAAACTGTTGGAACATTCCAAAATTGGGAAACTATATCTTCTCTATCACAACATAAGAGAGGAGTAGCTCTTTACATAAAAGAAACAATAAATGTTAAGCAAATAAAGAGAAAACTAAGATATTAGTTAAAAATCTTACGGTATGCAGAAAAAAGAGTTAATGAAGAGAATAGATATTCAGATTAATAAGAAAGTGACAGCAAGAAGTGTAACTGTTAAGGAAGATAATTACTATAAACTGATGTAACAAATTATAGCAGATTTGGAGAAATGGAAAATCTACAATTATCATTAATAGGAAGAATAGCTACAATAAAAATGAATACTGGAAATTTTAAAAAAGATACTGGATAACCATTTGTCTGAAGTGGTGTAGGGTTTCCTGCCTAAGCAGGGAGTTGGACTAGAAGACCTCCAAGGTCCCTTCCAACTCTGTTATATATAATTTAGATGTCTTTCTTCTTTAGGAAAATCTTAACTAAAAAGCAACAATTTAATGAACCACTTAGGGGAATAGTATCTGTTATCCCCAAATATATATTAAACTATCTATTTAGTTAGTTTTATATATTAAAGTATCTGTTATTCCCAAATATATATTAAACAAGACAGTACTATATATAATTATGTACTGTGTTTCCCCAAAAATAGGACTTGTCCCGAAAATTAGGCCAAGCCTGATTTTTGGGGTGGGCCTAAATATACGCCCTCCTCCTAAAATAAGTCCCCCCCTCTCTCTTACACACACACATAGGTCCCTCACCCCTCCAACCCTTCCAAGACCACATCCCTGTGAACTCCTACTCCTGTGCCCCTGCTCCTTTTGCCCCCCGCGGCACCGACTGTAGACCTCAAGCTCCTGCTCCTGTGCTATGGTGGTGGCCTGCTTGCTCTCACCCCCGTGCCCAGGCGCCATGTCCCCATAGCCCATGCTACCAAGTGCCCACCACAGCAGCCCCAGCGCAAGCATCACCTCCCCAGGGCTTCCTTGGCAGGGCGGCCACCAGCGGCAGAGAGGCCTCCATGCACGGCAGGCAGTTGCAGAGGACTACAATGGAAGGCCTGGCATGTCCCGCAGCTGGGTGCAGGTCTCGGCAGGGATGACTGAGGCACTATAGGCGTTGCTGCTGCCGCTGCCGCCTATGGAGGCCCAGCAGCTCCCTGCAGCCAAACTCAGCCGCGGAGCCAAGGAGCGTTGGCCATGACTGGGCTGGCTGAGCTGTGTCTGTTGAGGCTGCCCTCAACACGGCTGCCCGGTGTCTCGCTGCCGGGCACCTGGAAAGAGTAAACTGGACCTGTGGGAGGAAGAGAGGGCAGGCAAGTGTCCCGCAAGGCTCCCTTCCCCAGGAAGAGTCTGGCCTGATTGCCGTCCAGTCTGGTAACTCCCGAGGCAGAGGGGCTTCCTGGGCTCGCCAGCGGGGGTTCCGGTTGATCAGCGCTTGGGTGGGGGGACTGTGGGGCGATAGGAACGAAGAGGATCAGGGGGAAGAGGAGGCCTCCAGCAATCGTCACCATAGAGTGGGAAGCACACTCCCAGAGCAGCCGCTGCCCTGGCCGGGGTTTGGAAGTTGCAGAGGCAGAGTTTGGGGAAGAGAAAGAAAGACTTCTGCTGCTTCTGCTTTAGGCTGCATTCAAGGAAAGCAGCAGAAGTCTTTCTTTCTCTCTCCCAAACTCTGCCTCTGCAGCTTCCAAACCCCGGCCAGGGCAGCGGCCACTCTGGGAGTGTACTACCCACTCTGGTGACAGCTGGAGCTGGACCCTACAGGGAGAGCTGGGCCAGGCTGTGGCTTCCGGGTGGGTGCTGGTGCTGGGCGCAGGCGGCATTGGCTATGAGCTCCCCAAGGACCTGGTGCATACCGGCTTCACCCACATCGACATGATGAGGCCTGGGAGGTGCGCCAACGGGGGGGGTGGGGACAGGCACTCGTGCAGCTTGGTGCCTTCGGGCCACTCGCATTATACACACACACCCCGTGGGGGTGGGGGGCTTGATGGCAGCATGCAAAGGGAGCCTCTTTCTGCCAGACTTCCGGCTGTGAGTGCGCAGGCCGTCTGGGGCCTCCTGCACCCCTGAAATAATAAGACACCCCCCCCCATAATAAGGCCAAGCCCTTATTTCAGGGTTCAAAAGAAAATAAGACCCTGTCTTATTTTCAGAGAACCATGATATATAAAATATATAATCACAAATGGTTGACGTAGAATTTAATTGCAAATTTTAACTACCTCCACCAAACTATTTTCACATGGAACTGTCTTGTTTATTATTTAAATTTAATCTCTTGCATGCAAAATCTGTTAAATGTTGGTTCATTAAATTGAGGTTTTATTTTATATATTACATTTCCACAGGCAAATATAGAAAAACTTCCTTAATATTCAAAAAAGCTTCCCATTAATCAAAAAGTTGAGCCTCTTTGATTAAATTTCATGAGTTGTACATAATCAGTTTCTAAATATATTGATAATTGTATCAGCTGATGGTATTTTCTTATCTCTGTTTTATATAACTGCTTTTTTAACTCTTAGAAATGTCATAAACATTCTTCTTTTACTCCCCCACCCCACCCTCAACTAAATATACATAAATAAATACTTCAAAAGATCCTCAACAGTATTATTATTTAAATCATTTTACGGTACATAGTTCTTTGGTCAAAGAGATAACATCTTACATATTTCAGTAGTTAATATCATTGCCCTATCTTCTGACTGACAGTTGAAAATGCATAAAACAGAACAACAACAAAAATAGAACTACTGTTTTGTATACTGTTGAAAACTGAATGATTCAAGTTCTATCACTTTGCATGAAAATGTCTAGTTGATTTTAAGTCAATCCCCAAATTAATTCATTGTGCTAAACCATATTTTGAGTGGCTTCTGAATAAGCCATTGTTGGCAGGTTTCGTATAGCATACTAATTAGGTTGAAATTGAAATATTGTTGAATTATATCTCCCAATATCTAAAATTGATTCCCTTTAGGATTGGAAATATTTGATGTCCTTGTAGTCTAAGGGACTCTCAAGAGTCTTCTCCAACACCACAATTTGGAAGCATCAAGTCTTCAGCACTCAGCTTTCTTAATGGATACAGATTGTATAGTATTTCTAATAAAATTTAAAAATATATGTTTATTGGAATATACCAGTTTGCTTACTTTCCACTAGTAATTACTGCATTTTCATGTATGCTATTTAAATACTTTTTAAAACCTTAAAATCTTTGTAAGTTATTCTTAATATTAGGTGTAGTGCAGTTGGAATGTTAAAAACAATAAGAGAAGCTAAACCTGTCAAAGACTTCTATCTTCCATCCATAAATTGGTAAAATGTTATTGCTGTATCAGGATTGATCCTATTAAATATTTTATCCAAATTATGCTGAAGAAATAGTCCTGTAATCAACTCTTACTTCTGTTTTAGTCTGACCAAGATTCATCCAGGACCGAAAGTGACAATGAAGAATTCTATGATGCCAGTGAAGAGACTCAGATGATCAAGTGAGAGATCCATATTCAATATTATGTGCCCTTTCTGAAGAAAAAGTTGGATAAATCTGTTGTGACCCAGGCCCAAGTAGGTAGTAATCAGTTCAAAAACAAACAGACTTTATTAGAACAGCTAAGAATTAACTCATTCTCAGCATCGTCCAAACTAAATTACAGCAAATTCTTCATAACACAATTCTTCAGTCTTATCACCAATCTTGGTCTAATTAGGCAAACTGCCAAAGGCTTTTCTTGGCAAAAGTTGAAAAGCAGAAGATGCCGACAAGAAATAAATGTAGCAAGACAAGGAGCAAAGCTTTCAACGTTGTTTTCCAACAAAGAGCTGAAACACCATTGCTGATCTTTTAAGCCTTATAGGAGGGTCCAATCATCTCTTGGCCCTACTCCTGAGTCGTCCTTTTTGCTTTAACTGCTCTTGCCTTCTGGCAGCTCTTCTCATGCTTGCATTAGGAACAGGCTCTTTGTGTTCCTTTTCCTCACTACTGTCAGCCTCTGCAGGCTCCAGAGTCCGCACATCACTCCCCGATGGCCCTGGTCCCACCTCTGCCTCCCGACGCAGAGCCCTCATCTGGGCCTTCACCAGCCTCCAGGACTGGCCCATGTTCTTCCTCAGCCTCATCGCTATCCGACTCTGTTGCCAGCTTCACAGGCTGTTGGCAGACCACAAAAAAATCTTACTTAAATGCCAGGTGCAATTGTGACAGTAGCAATATGATACTGTGCTTTTAAGAAAAAAATAAATTATGATTCAAAATTATCAAACTGTAATAGAAGACTATGGCCACCAGGAGGCTTCCTTGACACATGGAGCTGATTGATTAGGACAGTAAGAAATATGCAAGTAAACTCTAGTTTTGAATAATGACAATCCATCTGTTTCAAAGCCAAATCTTCAGCATATATTAGAATTTTCTTTGCATTTTGCTTTTGTTAAGTGAATTTCATGTTTGTTGCACTTTGGTTTTATTTTACTGTACTGAAAAATTGACCATGGAAAGCTATTATTAACTACTGAAAATGGCTTCAGATATTGCAAGATGTTACATTTATACTGTGAAATCTAATGCTGTATATAATACAGAATTGGGTGAATGTTTAGGATTTTATAGTGTGTGATAATGTTACAAAGAAGAGAAGTTTGTAAGTTGAAATTATTGATATTATAAAAAGCAATTAATCATAACTACGATCCATGACATCATTTTTCAGATAGACTTTTAGTTATTGCCAAAGATCCTCCTTGATTTCTTTCATTGTATTTCCACATCTGGCAAAAAATAGCTTCTCTGTCCACTTTCACTTTTGTATTTGTGTAATATCAGGGGACTACAGAAATCTTTATGTAAATATAATGGAATATATCCTTGAAATCAATGATTTATGTAGAAAACTTGTCTACCTCAGTTTACTTGCTTTATGAAATATACTTAATGGTACCATTAACATCATAAATGGGCTGAGCAATATACTGTATTCCTTTGGGGAGATGAATAAGAGTGAAGGTGAAATAAAAGCCACACTTGAGTAAGGCCTATGAGGAACAAATGACAAAATGTGTGCTATGATATTGCAACATAAACTCTCTTTGCAAGTACATAATGGGTGATGTTTGCATCATGATATCAAGGCACACATTTCACTATTTTGACAAATTCTTGGCTTGCTGTGGATATGTCTGGTAGAGCCAGTCTCATCAGTAGAGAACAGCATGTGAATTCATTTCTGTGCTGGTTCTGGAAACACCACTGGGTGTCCAACACAAGTAAGGCAAATTAGTCAGGAATAAACTCTTGGATCAAATCTGCTTTAAAATTCTGTGCAAACAAAGTTTAAGTTTCATCAATAAGTGAAATGGTGACGAGTTAACACAAAGAAGTAACGGCCTAAATGGAGTTTACTGTATTTATGAATAGAAGATGAAAAGTCTATATATAACGTAAGCTTCCTTCGCTTTGACCACCAACTCTATAACTTCTCTTTGCTTCAAGGTATTGGCCCAATCAATCCTGCCAGTGCTGAGGGCTCCTCCCCAAGTTGCTATACCAGCTCTCTTAGGGCTCCACAAATCCAGCGATCAAGGCAGAATATCATATATTATCTTTATCAACTGTCATCCATTAGTTCAATGTGATTAAGGCTCTCTGCCTGACTATTTGGCAGTATTGGCTGCCCTGTATTGTCTCATCTCATTTTGCTTTAAAAGATACAGAAAGGAATACCTCAAAAAAGTATTGTGTTGAAACCACTGAAGATATTCAACTGAAATTGCAGGCTTAGAATTTTCCAAGAGTCTATTGTTCTTGCTGCTAAAAAGGCATGGAAACTGCTAAAATTGAAGCAGCTGCAGGCATTTTGATGTTTCCCCCTTATATGCTAAGAAGGAACTTTTTAAAAAACCAAACCTAAAGTTGCTGTAATTGAATTGGAGTGATTTACTCAAATCTAAATATATTTCTGGTTACAGAAATCTGGCCTTTACAATTATAGGATTCCATGTTCAAAAATATTTAATCACTAGAAATGGGCAAGTTACTCCCGATTTGTGTTGGTTTTGCTTAAAAATAAATAAATCCAATGTGTTCCATTTTGTATAAAAAAAACAAAGAGGGAATGCTCCTAATGTCCAAGCCAATTTTGAATTTGAACCCTCACCCTTATTCAAATTGATTTGTAATCATATAATTTTTAAAAGTTTTAAATTATTTTTAAAAATGAAGCTTTATGTGTGGTTTACAGAAAGACATACTTAAAAATGTGAGTGGAAACATACACAACAAAATCAAATAAAATACAAAATCATGTTTCTGTGAGCACCAGTTGGGAAGAGCGTTGCGTAAATGGGATGCCCCCAGAGAAAAAACTCTGGTTTGTAGTGGCCTCCTTTGGTGGAAGGCTTCATTAGAAGATCTTAAGGCACAGGTAAGTATACATGGGGGGAAATAGTTCAGGTTATAATCCGAGAGGTATCATGTATAGCATTAGGGAGAAACGTGGCATATCAAGCTAATAGACTTAAGCCAAAGCACAGATACTGTGCCCTCGGCTTTGTCTGTTATGCCAAGACAGTTATGCCCAGACAGTTTCTAATGGCATCAATGGCAGTCAAAACCCTGGTAACATATAATTTTGGCACAAGATGGAGTGTCTCCTATGTTTCTGTTATCATGATGCAACATTTTGCAAATCATACTCCTTTTCAACTGATAAAGGGGCCAATCAATTGCCTTCCTTTTTTATATAATTTGCATGTTTGTATGCTTCTTTAGGCAACTGGCAATTAACAAGAGACAGCTCAGTTTTGTATTTACAGTCAAGAAATAAAAGCAAATGACAGACAAGGCTGAAATGACATGGCATTTATTGTCAATATAACGAGACAGAAATGAGAGATAAGGAACAAAGGCCATAAACCTGTGATGGCGAACCTCTACGGGCATGCCAGTCGTCGCCCTAGCCCAGTTCCACTGCGCATGCGTGTATGCCTCCCGCTGGCCAGCTGGTCTTTGGGTCTCTGCTGCGCATGCGTATGGAGTGCATGCTGCGCGTATGTATGGGGTGCATGCACGGGGGACACTTGCATTGCATTTTGGGGCCTTGTGTGGCACCCCTGTGCCCCGTTTTGGGCATGGAAGGCCTCCTGCACTAACCGGGAAGCCAAAAACGGGCAGGGGGTGGGGCACATGTGTGTGGGTCGCACGCACATTGCTTTATGGGCACTTTTGGCATGCAACGACAAAAAGGTTAGCCATCACTGCCATAAACTGTAATTTGAAAGTAGGTAAATATAGGCACACAGGTGCAGAAGCAAAAGGCTGAATAGAAACAGAATATTTTACCAATTAGATAGGGAAGATTGGACTGAACAAAGGAATGCACAGCAATCAGAAAGAGCCTGTATCTAAGAAATGTTCTGATGTTTGGTATCTAAATTTCTCCAATATATAGGAAATCTGCCATTCGTAACAAAATTCTAAAAGCAAACAAAAATTATTGGACTGAAAATATCAGTTTAGTGGAGATGAATTTTGCAATGTGGAAACAATGGAATTGATTCCTTTTTTATCTCTAGGGAAAAGAAGATTTTAAGGTAGCAGACAAGAAAACCAGACATGAAATTAATGCTTCTGATTAATATCCAAAAAAGTTGTAGAATGTCAGTAATGAACTGCCATGTTAGATAAGATATTGAATGACTGGAATTTCAGGAAAGCTCAACAAAAACTGGAACTTAAACTTACATTTTTATCTGTCTTCAAAACATTGTAAAGAAATATGAAACTGATGGTGATTCTTTAGTTTAGTAAACATAAATTATAATCAGGGGTGCTATTTAGCAGGTTCTCACAGGTTCTGGAGAACCAGTAGTGGAAATTTTGAGTAGTTTGGAGGATTGGCAAATACCATCTCTGGCTGATCCCGCCCCCCTGTATTCTCTGCCTCCCAAGTCCCAGGTGATCAGGAGGAAATGGGGATTTTGCAGTATCCTTCCCTTGGAGTGGGGTGGGAATGGAGATTTTACAGTATCCTTCCCCTGACTCGCCCACCAAGCCATGCCATCCCCACCAAGCCACACCCACAGAACCGGTAGTAAAAACATTTGAAACACACCACTGCACTGGTTATAATGCAGATTCTCTTGTGGAACTTTTTAAAACTTTGCATGGTTATTTTATCATTTCACAGTTCTTTTTTTTACAAAATACTTTTATGGATTTTTATGCTGCTTTCCCCACAAAGTTCCACTGAAACATCTGGAAGGCTCAAGAGTTGGGAGGCTGCTGTTCTTGCACACCAGGCAGAGAGTATTTATTCTAAAAATGAAGGTTTGGTGCCTCTTTTCTGATCTGTTGCTGTCCATTTATGGAGAAATAGTAGCAGCAGGCAACTTCTAAAAGAGGTTTTTTCCCTATATTTTTGAGGCCAAAATCTTGTATGACTTGTGACAGAAAATCTTTTTTTTTTTTTTTAAGAAATGTGAAGGGGTCAGATTTTGGCTAAACAGCTAGGTACACACAAAGAATGTTCTTATGAATAAACGGGTTATAAAGGCATGAGAAAAAAGCATATCCAAATATATTCACCAATTTATGAAATAAATTCATTAATTAACAGAATAAGAGTTGGAAAGGACATTGGAGGTCTTGTAGTCTGACCTCCTATCCTATATCATTTCAAACAAATGACTGTCCAGTCTCCTCTTAAAAGCCTCCAGTGATGGAGCTCCCACAACTTCTGAAGGCAAGCTGATTAGTTGTTCTAACAATCGTGAATTTTCTCTTTAGTTCTAGGTTGGTTCTCTCCTTGATTAGTTTTCATCCATTGCTTCTTGTCCTCTCTTCAGATGCTTTGGAGAATAGTTAGATGCCATCAAATTAAATCTGACTCTTGTGACTGAATAGACAAATGCACTCAATTTGACCTGCTCCTGGTGATATTCAGTAGCTCTTCCTAAAATGTTTGTATGATCTCCATGATTTCATCCATTCTTACCTATTATCCTTTTACCATCTTTATAGGGTGAAAAGGCTCAGCTTTAATGGTGCTGATAATGATGCTAGTGAAAGCATGAGCTCCTAGTAGCATCATCTTCTAGTAAATCTGAAAGGGGAATAAGGGGAGAAAAATAAGACTAATCCACAGAGGGAATGAGAACTGCTATTGCTCATTGAGGAAAACCAACTCACCTTGGAGAAAACATTCCAAAATCAAATCTGGAAGAAGACATTGATGAACCACATCAATAAGGTTGCTAACAAAACTATGTGGTGTATACATATTTTCAAAAACTGAGAAATCTTTCAGTGTAACTGCTAATTTGGCTTGAGGGTTTTTCAGTACTTTTTTAAGACATGGGAGCAAGAGCACTAGAATATGTTGATACATTCTTTTCTGTGAGTTTTAAGAGATTAACATTTTTGCAGAAGATGAAGATCAAAATAGGAAGCTGAATGCTGAAATATCCTTTAGCTTGGTATTTTTAATTGCATAAATAAACAGTTCTCTATGTATACATAGAGAAGTAGAATTCATAATATATTCCTAGTAAGCACAAGGTAGGTCATTCAACATCTCCAGAATAATTGCCAAAATAGGATTTTGATCATGTTAGGGATTAGACTCAAAGGACAAGATTTGGATATGGTGAGTCCCTAAACTGGGAAACCATAGAAACTCTATTTAATCAATGCTAAGACATAATAAGGCTCTGTAACAACTGGACTTGCCAAAAATGCTGTCAAGATGTGGAATAATCCTGTAATAAGGTAAGAAAAGGACCTCTTAGAAGAGAGTGATTGTATGTAAAAATAAAACATATCCTTATCAATGAAGGTTATCTGAGCCATATAGAAAGGGTAAGTTTATTTTGACTTCCATATATAAAATTATAATAGAACAGTAACAGATGAAAAAAAATCCACAATTCCAAGAAGCCTCTTCAGACTATTAGGCCCCAAGCTTTAGTTGTTCACTTTCTACCTAAATCCAACTCCAGTTCAGAAAATACACTACCAACACCACCAGTTTGCCTTTTTAGTCCCACATCCAGGCATTTAACTATCAAAACAGAGATTTCACTGCTTTCCAATCCAGATAGCATTTAGTGGTTAATTTCAGTATATGTATAAATTTCTCATATTTTTTTCTTTTACCTTTTCTTTCTCTTTTCACTTAGCAACCACTTCTTGTCACTATCCCACTATCCATGCAGCTAGGGTTACTAAATTCTGGCAGAATGAGGACATGTCCTTTTTGTCCTCATGTTTTCCATGCAGCAGACATAATTCCAGAGTGTCTTAGGTTGTGTGGGAGACTGTTTTCATCACAGTGAAAGTGCAAAGTGTGTATATTATGACCTTGTGAACTGGCTGTTTCTTGAAAACCTACATCTAGGATGATTCCCAGTTCCAGTAATCAGCTTCAAACCAGCCCTTCAAATTGTTGATCACTGTAGTCTATAGATCACATGACTCATGATTTTCTATGAATGATATTTGATGAAATCATCCATTCCATATTATCGCTAGCAAGATTTTCTCTTAATTAATATTTTTGTACTGCCCATTTAATAAAATTGTTTGTTAAAAGAAAATATAAATTTTCAGACACTATGGATACCAACGAAGCTATCGAAGTGCTGTCCCGGTGTCTGGAGGCTGTACGGGTCTGGATGGGGAGAAACAGGCTCAAGCTCAATCCCGCCAAGACAGAGTGGCTGTGGATGCCGGCATCCCGGTACAGTCAGCTAAATCCGCGGCTGAACATCGGCGGCGAGTCATTGGCCCCGATGGAGAGGGTCCGCAACTTAGGCGTCCTCCTGGATGAACGGCTGTCTCTAGAAGAGCATTTGACGGCCGTCTCCAGGAGAGCGTTCTACCAGGTTCGCCTGGTACGCCAGTTGCGCCCCTTTCTGGACCGGGATGCCCTATCCACGGTTACTCACGCACTCGTGATGTCTCGCCTGGATTACTGCAATGCTCTCTACATGGGGCTCCCCTTGAGGGGCATCCGGAGGCTACAGTTAGTCCAGAATGCAGCTGCGCGGGTGATAGATGGAGCCCCTCGTGGCTCCCATATGACACCTATCCTGCGCAGACTGCACTGGCTTCCTGTGGCCTTCCGGGTGCGCTTCAAGGTTTTGGTGACCACCTTTAAAGCGCTCCATGGCATTGGGCCGGGTTATTTACGTCCCTACTGCGACCAAATACCTCCCACCGTCCCGTGCGCTCTCACAGAGAGGGTCTCCTCAGGGTGCCGTCAGCGAGGCAATGTCGTCTGGCGACGCCCAGGGGAAGGGCCTTCTCTGTGGGGGCTCCCACCCTCTGGAACGATCTACCCCCCGGACTTCGTCAGCTTTCGGACCTTCGGACCTTCCGCCGCGGGCTTAAAACATACTTATTTAATTGTGCAGGACTGAGCTAGATTTTAAATTTTGGGTTTTAAATTGGGTTTTATTTCTATTTTTAATTGGACGGGCTTTAGAATAAGTTTTTTAAATGTTTTATATTGTATTTATATTCTATTTATTTGTTTTTAGTGCCTGTAAACCGCCCTGAGTCCCTTGGGAGATAGGGCAGTATATAAATATGATTAATAAATAAATAAATAAATAAAATAAATCTGTATCACTGCTTTTTTCACGGGTGCAGATAAAATGAAGTAAAGTATTTGATTTGTGTCAATTATCAGTCCATTCATAGTAAGAATCTACTGATTTGAAGCATCATGTTCATAGTGAGAAGTACAAAAATATAGCAAGAGATTCAGCTTTATGAAGCAAAATAAAGAATAGAATAGAATAGAATAGAATAGAATAGAATAGAATAGAATAGAATTCAATTCTTTATTGGCCAAGTGTGATTGGAGACACAAGGAATTTGTCTTTGCTGCATATGCTCTCAGTGTACATAAGGAGAATAAAATACATTCATCGAGAATAAAAAGATACAACACTTAGTGATAGTCAAGGTTACTAATAAGTTATCAAATCGTACTAGGAAACAAATAAAAACAATATAAATTGAAAGATACAAGCAACATGGTTGTAGTAATAAGTGGGAAGAGATAGATACTAATAAGGAAGAGAAGAATAATAGTAATACAGTCTTAGTAGATTATTTGACAGTGTTGTCGAAATTAGTTGTTAAGCAGAGTTTCGTAAAAAACTTTGCCTTCTGCCATGTCTCTCTCTGCCCATCACCACCCTCATTATTGAGCCATTCTCTCTATCCATCTCCTCCCTTAGTTCTACTGCTGCTCTTAACCCATTAATCATGCTCGCTGTCACATGAAGGTATGTGCCTGGAAGTCTTCATTTGAGTGGAGTGCTAATTGTCAGATTCCTCTAATAATGGAAGCCACATACTCCATAGTGGATATCAAGATTAAGGGAAACTATATTTTATACTTCTGAGTTCTTCCTCTGAATTTTAACACAATGTTGTCAAAGAGGTAGGAGTAATCCAATATCATTGAGAGGTATAAATGAGAAGAAGCCAGGAGGCATGCATAAGTCCCAGGAGGCAGGGAAGGACAAATCACTTCTGAAATCTAGCCCAGAAAACTGAAGGTACTAGTCCAGGAAATCATCAGGTATCAACTATGATTTTTTCTCCATACTAATAGCAATAGGC
Source organism: Ahaetulla prasina (assembly GCF_028640845.1). Classification (NCBI taxonomy): domain Eukaryota; kingdom Metazoa; phylum Chordata; class Lepidosauria; order Squamata; family Colubridae; genus Ahaetulla; species Ahaetulla prasina. The sequence goes on from NC_080540.1 coordinate 189,171,404, forward strand.
TTTATTGTGTATTTTTATAAGTTTTTTTTATTTTTCCAAATACAAACATTTCATCTTTCCTTAAACAGTGTGTCTTCTGGGTTCAAATATCTCTGTGCGCCAACCTTCAACAATTACAACATCATTCACTTTAATATAATTCTCTAATCTTAAAATTATAGTACTCTGTTTCCCCAAAAATAAGACATTCCCTGATAATAAGCCCAGTTGGGCTTTTTAGCGCATGCGCTAAAATAAGCCTCCCTCTGAAAATAAGCCCTCCCCAAAAATATTTAAACACAGAGCTGGAAATTAGGTAAGATGGCAAGAGGAGCCCCATCTTGCTCCATGTACCTCAAAATAATAAGATCTCCCTGAAAATAAGGCCAAGCACTTATTTCAGGGTTAAAAAAAATATAAGACAGGGTCTTATTTTCAGGGAATCATGGTATGTTAAACAGTTAAATGTTGGACTTCCGGATGGCTCCGCTTCATTAATGGCGGGCTATCTCAGTCCGCCAGTTCTGTGTGATTCTGTAGAGCTGTTTAGACAGTGTTAATCTGCTGTCAACAGCTCGTAAATCTCTGCCCTCGGGCAAAGAGGGGGAGGTGAGCATTTGGGCTGAAGTAGAGCCCCCAAGGAAAGCCCCAGAATGATTTCTGGTGGTTTGTTGGGAACGCTCCTTCTATACCTCGAAAAAAGCTCCAGAATCCAGAATGCTTCTGCAAATGCAGAACAAAACGCAGCGTCCATCTCCGTGACTGAAAAGGATTATTGATAGATTGCCAACACGGAAAGAGCCGAAAACAGGAGGGCTGGCATTTGATTGTAAGATGATTTTAACTCCCTGACAGAGAAGGTATTTGTATTCAAGAGTGGAGATGATGAAAGATGGCGTTTTGTGTCTTGAAAGTGAAAGCTAAGATAAGCAAAAGCTAAGGAAATGCTGATTACAATTGCTGGTGTGGAACCTTTAAGAAGAATATAACAAGATTTTTTTTTAAATGGAATTCTTTTTTTTTAAATCTCTTCTTTTTTTATTATCTTTTTCTTACAGTGTTTAAGAAGAAAAGTTTATTGAATTTTTTTTCTTTTTATTCCTTTTTTTTCTTCTTCTTGGTATTATTTAGTTTAAAAATGGCCTTTAAGCAAAGAGATTTAACCACTTCTAAAATATTGGAAATTTCTTCACTTCAGGTACGGAAATTGAAAGAGGATATTAAAGAAAGTCTAAGGAATTTTTTACAGGAGCTTATGGAGGCTCATCTTTCAGAAATAGATCAAAAATTTAATGAAATGGAGAAAGAAATACTGGATTTTAAAGATTTGGTGGAAGAGCAGAGGAGGGAGATGAAAAAATTAAAGGAATCAATTACCCCATTATTGTTATCTAGTACATAGACAGAAGAAAGACTGGATGAATTTAACCAAATTAATTTAGATTTGCAAAGGAAAATAGATGAAGTTTAAATTAATCTGAATTTAGAAAATAAAATATTCAGGTTAAGGTTGATAAGGCAGATGAAGAAAGGGTTATATTACAATATAAATTAATGGAATATGCTATAAGGGTGAGAGGATTAAAAGAGTGTAAGGAAGAAAATTTGAAAGAGATTTTTATTCAGGCCTTTGCTCACATAGAGAGAGTGGAACCAGAAGATTTTGAAGTTAATATTGAAAAAATTTATCGTGTTAATTCTTGGTGGGCAAGGCAGAAGTGTTTACCGAGAGATGTGGTTATTTATTTTACAAATAAAAAGATTAGGTATGGAATTTTGCAAGCATTTTATAAAAATAAATTTCAAATATTAGGACAAGATATAATAATGATGAAGGAAATTCCTCCTAAAATGTTAAGAAAGAGAAAAGAATTTGCCTTTTTAGTGGATGAGTTTAAGAAACATCAGATATATTTTAGATGGGAGGTTCCAGCTGGTTTAACAATGAATTATAAAGGAAGAAAGTATTTTCTCAATACAATTTGTAAAGCACGAGATTTTTACACTAATGTATTAAAGATTGGGAATTCTTTATTAATAGATGTTAAGTTGAATGGTGAATAGATGGTGGAAAATATGTAAGACAGAAGAAGGGGAGGGAGAATGTTTAACTCTATTATATATGATTATGGTTAACTTTTGTAAATGACTTTTTTGGATATAAATGTGTAATTTTAGGGGTACTATTTGATATATTTGAGGTATAAAGGAATAGGAAGATGGAATATTGTTTAACTTTGGAGGATAGATAGTAAAATTTAGGAATTCGGATTAAATATTATATTTAAGAGATGGATGTAATGTTGTTATATGGCTAATTAGAATGTAATTGTTATAATAGATATATTTTGGATAAGTTATAGGTGTAATTTTAATAATGTTATTTGATATAAGTAAGGTAAAGTGAAGATTTTAATTATTACAATTGATATATTGGATATTTGTAATATTATTTGATGTATATAAATGTTAAAGATGTGAAAAGATGGACTATTGTTTACCCTTGAAGGTTGGACAGAAAAATTAAAGAAATTAAGTTGGAAATATGAACTATTCTTGAGAGACTGCTTAAGGAAGAAAGACATTTTAGAAGAACCCTTGGTGAATATTGGAAGATGGAACGTTGTTTTGATATTGATTGATGAAGGTTGGATATTAAAAACTATGTACTTTATTCAAGAACAAACACTAACTCAATCGGAAGTTTCTGAGAATTCTAGGAGTGGAATGGTCTGATATATAATGGATTGGAAGAAAAGTATTTTCTTTGTCTCTGGAAGGGGAGTGGAGGTTTTAAGGAGTGATTATGGATTATGATTTGTGCTATATTTTAATTTTTGTTGTTAGTTTTATACCCTGTATTCAGTTCTGGGAAGTCCTGGGGGGTGGGGGGAGGAAGGGGAAGGGAGGAGGAGGGGGGAGGAGGGTAGAAAATGGATTGATAGTTAATGTACAAAGATGATTGAAGGTGTATAATTAATGTAAGATCGGAGCTGCCTGGCTACCACTTCAGAATGATGGGAAAGAAGGAAGTAGAAGAGAGAAGGAGGTAGGAAAGAGAAGAGGAGGAAGAGGAAAGGAAGGAAGAGGGATAGAAGAGGGAGAAGAAAGGAGTAGGGAGGAAGGAGGAGAGGATGTAGATAAGAGAGGGGGAGGATGGTTATGGAAAGTAGAAGAAGGTAGAGAAGGAGAGTAAAAGGAAGGGGGTGGTGACCGGGCAGATCCGATTAATTGTATATGATAGTACATTAAATATGTTATTGGATATGTTATTGGATAAGAATGTTAAAATAAAACTTTAAAAAAAAACAGTTAAATGTTATAAGCCTATTTGTTTTTCTTCTCAACATGTCTTCTAATAAAAGTACAATAATAATAACTTCACACATAATTATCTTCCTTATCCTAATACGGACAATTATCATCTTATTTATACCTCTATCTTAAGATATTTTCTATTCTTCTTTAATCTTTTATTTCCAATTTTCCTTTTTTACTCTCTAACCATTGATAGAATACTTCCCATATCATATAATATTCAGTTTGTTCTTTCTCCTTAATTGCTAGTGTTAATTTGTTCATTTCTGCACATTCTAATATTTTCCTAATCACCTTTTCCTCAATAGGCATCTCTTCACTTTTCCAATGTTGTGCAAATACAATTCTAGCTGCAATTAGAACATGGATAATTAAATAAGTATTCTCTTTATTATAACTTTTGGGTAAAATCCCAAGCAAAAATATTTCTGATTTTAGCTCGATATGTTGTTTTGTCATCTTTTCCAGCCATGTCCTATTTTTGTTCAATATTTTTGTGCTTCTACACATGTCCACCTCATATAAGCCTCCCTGAGTCTTCGGAGAAGGGCGGGATATAAATTCAACTAAAAAAAAAATGATAGTAAGACAATTATGGGTCACCCAGCTGCACCACTGACAGTTTTTCTACAATAAGCCTTGTTATTGAGTTTTTCTATCCTTGGAAATCTATTTTTGAAGCTTTCTGCATTGCTAGCTAAGGAGGGTGCTACTTTGGGGCCATTTGTTCAGAGAAGAACTTGTCCCCTGATACATGATTGCTGTAGTCGCCAGTGCTTTCTCCCTCACCTCCATGTTAAAGGGACAGCAGTTCAGAACAGATCTTCTCAGTTACAATTCAGGAATGATCTCCCACCTATCCCGCATCAAGGTAGGTGGTTCCCTATTTCAGAAGGCTGCTAAAAGCAAATTTTTTTCAGAGCCTTTGGGGCAAGTGATGCCTCTCAATTGATGGTAATCTAGAAAATCAGGGGGGGAAAGATATGATCATGTAATGTTGTAGAACTGCATAGTTCTATTTAATTATTGATCTGACCTAACAATTGGCCAACACTTCAGTTCAAAGGTAGGTAAACAAATATCAATACATATAATTGCCTTTTTATTTTAGATCTTGTCATTTCAATGGGAACCATGTTTGCATTTTGATCTTGCATCTCTTTATTAGAACTATATTCTGCTACAACTTTTATATGAAAATAGATATTTTAATTTTCCCAATTATCATGTATTACATAGCACTAGAGAGCTATTATCTTGCAATACAAAAAAAAAATGCTGAGACCCTAGAAAGAGTGTAGAGAAGAGCAACAAAGATGATGTTCTTATTGAACAAAGACCTGGAGGCTAAAACGTATGTTGAAAGACTGAGGGAAATAGGCACGTTTAGTCTAACAAAAAGAAGGTCTAGGGGTGACATGATAGCCATCTTCCACTATTTTAGAGTCTATCACAGAGAAGAGAGGGTTGACCTATTCTCCAAAGCACCTGAGGGCAGAACAAGAAGTAATGAGTGAAAGATCACTAAAGAAAGATCCAACCAAGAAATAAGGTGAAATTTCCCTTTTTTAAAATTATTTTTATTTTGCAATTTTCTTTGTTATATATAAAATTTCCATATTCACAATAGCAGTGTACTGTCTGGGTACAATCTCTTTTAAATACACATAATAAATCTTATACACACAATAATTATGACTATTATTCTCAAAATCTGTTTGTCATGTTCTTCGCTTATCCTTGTTAAACATTTTCCATTGTTTAATTAAACACTCTTCAGTTTTGTCTATAGTCAATTAATAATAACAGATATTATAAACATCATGTAAACATCACATTTATAACCATTATCCTCCAAGTCTATTAATCATAATGTTTACTTATCCTAATTATTCAATATTCATTATTTAATTATAGTTAGTTCATCTTTGTTTACATATCCTCCTTGAGTCTAAATTTGTAACTTTTGCTTCTATTTTCTAACCATTAATAAAATACTTCCCAAGTTAAAAGGTAATATCTTCCGTTTCTAGTTTCTACCTCTATAGTAATTTTTAATGGAACAACTTCTAACCTCTATAGTAATTTTTAATGGAACAACTCCTATATTAAACAGTATTCTACATCTATCACTTATCACTTGCCCATATTCATATCTTATCTCTTATTGACTTCTTGGCACATCTCCCATACTCCTCCCTTGGGGCCTTGTATCTCATTCATGTTTAATCTATTTCATCTATCTCTATAGCTTCTTCACTCTGTTGAGCCTTCAATAGGCCTTTCAATGATCCTTTCATCACTTCAGGGGTGTCTTTCCTTGTATCCTCTTCTGTTTTTTGATCTCTTAAAGTGTAATTTATCTTTTCTATTTCATCAGCTTTTACTATCTCTTCTCTTTATTTTTGTATCATTTGTTGTTTTTTCTCCCCTGTTCTTTCTGTTTTCTCCTCTATTGGATTTCATATTCATTATTCAGTCTCATAATTTTCTGGTCTCACAACTACATCATGTATTAATTCCTTTATGATCTCCCTATGATTTCTTGTCATCATTTTCTGTGTACCTTGGAACTTCAATAATATTTTTTTAATAATATACTTATTTCTCCGTTATACCATTTGGTCTTATTTTAATGAATTAAAAAGTTACTCGATAATCTATCAAGATCTAATGTCCCTATCACACCAAGAAAGCCAATATTAGAGCAGTTCACAAAATCACTCCATTAAATTAGCAACCTTTACTTAGTTTCAAAACAAATCCAAGCTGTTTCCCACTCTCATACTGTTCAGCATATTTGTAACCCTCAAGGTTCTAAGAATTGAATGTTTTCATAGTCTGTCTCCAAACACCAAGTATAATCAATTTGCAGGTGTTGTTTAGTGTACTCCAGCTAATTTGTAGACTAAACAACTTTCACTTCTTCCACTTTTTTCCAGCTCTATGATGTCTTCTCCGGCCAGTAGGTGTCACTGTTACTCTTTTTCTCCATTTTTGCTGGGAATAAAATATCTCCAATTTTCCAAAGTCCTTCAAATCAAGATGGCAATAAAAGTATAATCCAATATTTTGAAACTATTTAAATTTCTAAAAATTAGCCAAGCCAGTCTATCCTTTATCTTTATGGTTGCTTCTGTCTAAATTTCATTTCTTTCTTTTCCAAACTTGACAGTAGCTCCAAGTCTTAGTCACTGCTATTCACCTCAGTTGAGTCCCACTTTCCAAAGGGGGTATTTTTAGGGGAAATTCCATGGCAAAAGTTAGACATTTCTTACCCTGACTGAGCACACTGTTACAGGATCTTTCCTTTCTTCTCTTCCATTTCAGCTGTCATGGCTTCAGTCCAGCCATAATGGCTGTCTTCTGCCGGTTAAAGGGGCTTTCTTTGGGTCAAACGAGGAGACTGTGCTCTCCTCGCAACCATCAAAGCTTCCCCTCTGTCTTCGTCACCCCTACAAGGTGATTTTTGGCTCTGCAGAGCCTCCTGGCTAGAAGAATTCAGAGGGACTTAATGGAGCTACCGCTTATCCTACTTCAGCTGTCTTCTTGATTAAGGTGAAATTTCCTGATAGTGAGAACAATTAAACAGCGGAATGGCTTGCCTCCAGAAATTGTGAATGCTCCATCACTAGAGGTTTTCAAAAAAAATTGGACATCATTTGTCCCAAGTGGTATAAGGTCTACTGCTCAAGCAGGAGGTTGGACTGGAAGACCTCCAAGGCCCCTTCCAAACTTGTTATTTTATGTTCTGTATTCTATGCAGCTTTAATATCTTGACTCTGATTCAACTTAGGTAATAATCATGATTCTCTTTTTCCTGCACTAAAAGTCACGAAACGTATTTGGAAAATGTGAGACAGGACCACCGCATATGATAATACATTCCCTTTTGTTGTTTACATTTCCAACATAGTGGTGAAGTATTGGGGAACATTTTTGCCAATCTAGCTTTATATCTAAGTATATATGTAATTAAAATAATTAGAATAATATAATATATTATAGTGATATATATATATATGATATATTAGAAATATATGTATAAAAGATACATTAGGATAAGAGAGAGAAAAAGTTTAAATATTGATCATCGACGCGAAACTGTTGAAAAGAAGAAAGTGTTAATATTTCTTTTTTTTTAAAAAAACTATTTAATAAAAATTATTTACACAGAAAAAAGAAAAAAAGAGAATGTGAGACAGAACATTTAAAATTTGGATCCAAACTCTTATGAAAAATTGACAAAAAAGTCTAACCCAATTCTAGAAAACTATTTTTCTAAATTTATGGGCAAAAAAACCAAGACAGACTATATTTTTTTATTTAGTATTTTAAAAGGTGATTTTTTGCACAAACATGCCTAAATATGGCTGTACAGTTAATTAAAACATAGTACAGTATCAGACTGATGCACTAATTGTCTATGAAGTTTCTAAAGTATTAACACCAGAAATAATTTTTGAAGTTCCTAAATTTAGAGTTAACATTTATTCATAACTGAAAATTTTTATGAAAATAGCTACGGATAATGTATTGCTAATATGGAATAATGAATTTATTTTATTTTATTTTATTTATTTTGTCACAACATCATACAAAAAGATTATATAGTATATACACATATAAACATATATAGGAAGAAGAAAAGAAAAACAATAGGACAGGAACGGTAGGCACGTTTGTGCGCTTATGCACGCCCCTTATGGTCCTCTTAGGAATGGGGTGAGGTCAATAGTAGAAAGTTTTTGGTTAAAGCTATTAGGATTATGGGAAGAGACCACAGAGTCAGGTAAAGTATTCCAAGCACTGATGATTCTGTTGCAGAAGTCATATTTTCTGCAATCTAGATTAAAGCGGTTTACATTAAGTTTAAATCTATTGGTTGCCCTTGTATTATTGCAATTAAAGCTGAAGTAGTCTTTGACAGGAAGGACATTACAATAGATGATTCTGTGAGTTAAACTTAGGTCTTGTCGAAGGCGACGGAGTTCCAAGTTTTCTAAGCCTAGAATTTCAAGTCTGGTGGGATAAGGTATTTTGTTGTTTTCTGAGGAATGGAGAACTCTTCTTGTAAAATATTTCTGGACACGTTCAATTGTATTGATGTCAGAGATGTGGTGAGGGTTCCAAACAGGTGAGCTGTATTCTAGAATTGGTCTAGCAAATGTTTTATATGCTCTGGTTAGTAGTGTGGTGTTTTTGGAAAAGAAGCTACGCAAAATTAGGTTTACAACTCTTAGAGCTTTTTTTGCTATGTAGTTGCAGTGGGCTTTGGCACTTAGATCATTTGACATGAAAACTCCAAGGTCTTTAACGGGATGGGGGTCGTCTGTAAGGTAATGTCCATCTAGTATGTACAGTAATTGGAACTGTTTTAATATATCAGTGGGTTGAGTTTTAAAGAATGTCAAATGAGTATGCTAAAATTGCAATATATCAGAAGGAACTCTGTTTTGAGCTTCAACTACATTGACATAGAGTACCAAAAAGTAAAACAAACAAACACAAGATTCTTGAAAGCACAAAGTCCTACCTCTTCATATGTGCATGCAATGTCAACATGCATAGTGTTGGGACTTTGATCACATGCCAAGACTGACATATTTTTTATCTTGATGGTAAAGAGAGTGATCGTGAAAGAGTCAAAGATGGGAAAGGGATGTTGAACTACCGTATTTTTTGGAGTATAAGACGCACCAGAGTATAAGACACGCCTTCGTTTTTGGGGAGGAAAGTAAGAAAAAAGCTGATTGTCCAGTGGATTGGCCTCCCAGAATACCCCCAATCAGCTGTTCCCAGAGGTGAATTTTAGCAACAGTTTCCTTGGTTGCGAGCTCTGTGCCGTGCTTTTTTTTGCTTTTTTTTTTTTTGCCTCTGAAACTCTGTTTCAGAAACTGCCTCTGTTTTTCTGCCTCTGAAAGCCTCCGAAACAACTTCAGACAAAAAGCCTCTGAAGCTCTGTTTGGGGCTTTTTTTCTGAAGCTCTGTTTGGGGCTTTTTTTCTGAAGCTTAGTTTCTGATGCTTTTTTCAGCCTCTGAAACCTCCGTTTGAGAAGCTGGGTGGGGCTACATTCGGACTATAAACCACACCCAGATTTTCACCCTCTTTTTTGGGGGAAAAAGGTGCGTCTTATACTCCAAAAAATACGGTACATTCCAAGAATTCAAGAATTGTCTTTGTAAAAAACAAACTGCTTTTGTTGTACAGAAGCAGGAGGTAAGATTGTTCTGCTCGGCTGGACTTTTTATGTACTGTATAAATAGACTTTCTATGGACACCATGGAAATCTGATTAATATGATTCTGTATGGTCAAATTTAATTGGTTAAGATTTGATATCATTGTATAATGAATTGGTCTGATATACATTAACCTCTGAAATGTTGTTTCTTTTGTTTTTGTTTGTGGATTTTTTTAAATCTATGTTTTAATTATGTTCTGGGGATTTTGGTTATAAAGTAGAAAGCAATAAAATATCTTTGTAAATATATATATTTTGTAAAAATAGAAGGATACTGTAATATATTTAAGTGATTGTACCCTGTGGATCACAAAATATTGTTGTGTCTCAATTCTACCAGAAGGTGGTAGGCTTTGCATTATTGGAAATATTTCTGGTTTCAATAATGTGTAATATCCAGTTGTACAGCAAATAATATAGGCAAAGCCCCAAGTGATCATTTGAAGCTGCATAAGGAACTCAAATCTCTGGGAAACACTGATCTTAGACAAAAACAGAGCAAACACACAATTCACTGTAATTTTTGATACAGATAATGTTCTATAGATGACCCAAAATAAACTGATAATAACAATATAGTATGCCATCCCCTTTTTGTTTCTACCTGCTCTGCCCAGAATTTGTTCTCTTTAACAGTACATTTGAACCACAGATGGTATTCAGCCAGTTTGGGCTAATTCGGGTGAACCAGTAGCGGAAATTTTAACTGGTTCACCGAACTGGCAAATACCACCTCTGGCTGGCCCCCACCCTGCCCGCCCAGACACTACTCACCACCATCCACCTCTGGCCTTCCCCAGGGTCTCCACCCACATGCCGCCCGCTTGCCCTCATTCATCTTAATCCGCGCCTTGGGGGGGTCTCTGGCAAGGCTCAGCCGGCGAGCCTCCAGCCGCCAGTAGTTTTCAGCTGCCTTCTGAGCAGCTCTGCTGCGACACCATCTCTCTAGTGCAGCAGGTCGTTCTCCTGGCCGGGTCTTCTCGCAGCTCTTTTTCAGCGTGAGAAGCCTCCAGCCACCGCTGCCAGCTTAGTTCCTGCTGGCAAAGTGGCTTCCCGCGCCAAAATAGAGGTGGCAGCTGCTGGTTTCTTGCACTGAAAACTACCAAAAACTACAGTCCGAAAAAAAGGTCTTGAAGTCCCATTGCCACCATCACTGCCCTGTTCTTCTCACTGTCTGCACACGTGCACCCCATTGCCTGCCGTGTGCATGCACAGCTGCACCCCATTGGCAGACCAGGCCAGAAGAATGGCCTTTTGCATCAGAGGGACAGCATCGCAGTGGAGCTGCTCGGAAGACAGTCTCTTTAAGGTAGTTCAACACGGGGAGGGGGGACCATAAAGGGACAGGCTGCAGGAGCTGCCTTTTCTGCCGGTTCTATGGATGTGGCTTGGTGGAGGGGGGTCATGTGACTGAGTGGGTGTGGTCAATTTGATATCACTCTCAGCAAGTTGCTGCCCCACCAAGCCATGCCCACAGAACCGGTAGAAGAAAAATTTGAATCCCACCACTGATTTGAACCTGTTAACTCAATGCACAATTAAGTTATCACTAAATGTCACATCTGCTAATATTTGGATATCATAGTATGTAGTAGCAATTTTTAAGAATGCTTGTTTCTCTCCTATGTCTCCTATGCAGTTTGTTGGGCAGTTTTCAATCATAGAACCTGAGTTTTTAGACATAATCCTTCCCTTGTGAGCTTGACCTTTGCCTTTCTTCTGAGGTGGCCGCTACATGTCAGGAGAGTTTGCATTTCCTCCCAGCAATCTTAAGACTTGTGCCCTATGATGTATGTCATTCTTAAGGTATCCACAATCTGTTTCCATATCACATCTAGTTAATCAATGTTCAGCCTTCCTTTCAAATGTGAATGAATCCTCGTGTATATTTTGTGCACCTTTCACTGGCCATTGCTAGGCTTTCAGGCACAATTCTTGAGCTTTGCCCTGCTGCACCCGTAAGAGAGAAGTTCTCTGAGTTCCAGTTGGAAATGAGCTTATTTATTTACTCAAGTATTATCATCACACCCTCCAATCATATTTTAGAATAGTTTAAAAAAAGAATTAAGCAGTTAATATGTAAATCAGAAAGAAAGTAAGATAATTCAGAAAAGTAAAAAGACCCAAAATTATATAGTCAAGAAAAAAATGTCAGCGGGATTAAACTTGACACATTTTGGTGTGGCACCCACAGCCCAGTGAACAAGACTGGCTGATGTTCCTCCCGCTGTTTCCTGCCCTGCCACTGCCGCATTGACTTCAGGTGCAGACAAAACCTGTGTGGAAGTTCTTTCTTGAGCTGCAGCTTGTTGGAGTTTTCTGCAGCTCCTGATGCTGATGTCAGATGGCCAGGAAAGCATCCTGAAAACCGGAAGGGGTTTTGGCTTGGGGGGAGTCTATAGAAATAAGAAGCAGGCCCCAAACTGCCGAAGGCCCTGCAGAGTTGGGCAATCAATTAGATTTTGAAGTACAGACCCTCCCAAAAATTTGGGGTAGGGTTAATGAGGGCACCATGTGTGTCTTCAAATAACTATGATAATGAGAATTGTGACCATCCTTTGCTAAAAAAAGACCTTCCTAAGTCACATAATAGAAAGGCAAGAACCATATCTTATGCGCACACACAGTCTCTCACACACACATACACACACACCTTGCTCTGTAGCTTCTTGCCATCTTTTCTCATATCGCCAAGAAAAATGCTAAGACTCTACTTTCCTCTTCTGATTGCTTGGTTGTACACAGCAGAGTAGAGCAAAGCTTCAGAAGCAGTGGTGGGTTGCTACTGGTTTGCCCCGGTTTGAGTGAATCGGTAGTGGCAGCGACAGGCTCCGTCAAACCGCCTGGATGCTTCTATGCATGCGCAGAAGTGTTGCACGTGAGCATGAGTGCGTGCACAAGTACGTGCACAAGCACGCACACGAACAAACCAGTAGCAAACTGAATTGAAACCCACTACTGTTCAGAAGCCTAAAGAAGCAAAAATATAGCTATGTGTTATTCCAGACCCCAGACGTATGAATTCTCATTCCAAAAGTCCTAGTGTGCCTCTTTTCACAGGAAGGAGTCTATGCGGGTATGGGAGACTTCCCATACCTTCCCTATAGGTTTCCCCATTGACTTTCTTGGGAATCTGGCAGGGAAGGCTGCAAATGACGATCAGGTGATCGCGGGGTGCTGCAACTAGCCATATGTATGAGTCAGTTGCCAAACACCCAGATCATGAGCATGTCACGGTTGAGGTGCTGGGAGGGCCATAACTCAGAAGACGGTCATATTTATTCAGTGCCATCATAACTTTGAATGACTGCTGAACAAAAGGTGTTAAAACAGTTAAGACAAAAACTATCTGTAAAAGACAGATTATATTTTTGGGCTAGCGGTTTCTGTCTATCTAAAATTACTTCTAAATTATTCATAATTAAAATATCTGTTAAGTGGTATATAAATCAAGATATAAATCAAACCAATAAATTAGCAGAGATATTTAATAATATTCATACTGTATCAGTAAAACAATGCAATCCTGTATCAAAGAATAAGCTTATTAGAACTGTTTTCAGTATTCAAAATATTTAAAATATATTGTAATACAGATGGACTTTACTTTGGGGTGGATTTTAATGATAAAAATTGTAAATAAAAATATTATATGGCAGTCGAGTCAACAAGGGCAGTTGTTTCTGGGTCATCATAAAAAAAACCCAGAATTTTAAAAAATCTCACTTGAACCTGTTTTATTCTCATCTAAATAGCTGAACAATTCTCTTGACCTATGTGCACATCGGATACATTTCAGCCCAGAGCTTGCAAGGGACCCATTTCCAAAACTGAGGCAAAATTGAGTTGGGCTGATTTGATTTTAGGGCTCAGAAAAATCTATCTAAATTAATACTGCTTTGCCTCTGGATTTGGAGTTCATGAAATGTAATGCAGTTCCCATATGACTGAAACCGAGCAGTTTGTATAATAAAATTTCCTATATAATAATTTCCTGTATACTGTACAGTATTTGATGGCACTAAAGTTATGGTAGTGATCTGACAATGCCAGCAACAGAGCCCCCTGAAGCAGCTGTGAATTAACTGACAATCAGTTAGAACAATAGTTCATTTATAAATAATGTTGAGAACTAATGCCCGAAAGTGATATCACTAATGTTCTCTTGAAACTTTTCATCACGCTAGACTCTGCCAGGAATACATAGTTTTCTTGGTATATTCACTGCCCAAAAATAATTTACCTTCAGGTAGAGAACTGGACAACCATCATTGTAAATCAAGCAAGCCCTGGGAAAAAAACACTTTGAAGCTTCAATGCACTGTCCCTAAGCAGGAGAGTGAGCCCCTTGAACACTGCGGCCAAAGTCTTTGATTCAAATGTGCAATTCAACACCAGGTTTCTAGATATTAGGCTATTTTAGCCTAAATATATGCCCGGTTCTGCTGATCAGGCATGATATTCATTAAATCAGGATAAAAAATAGTTGAAGTGAAAGTAGGAAGAACATTAAATCACAAGGGGGCAGTAGGGTGTAGTCTGAGTCTATTCCTCTACTTGTTCTTTGGTCTAAGAGGTTGATAATCAGAGCATTTATTTTTACCATGAAGGGCTTGATAGGCCCAGCATCTTGAATTACATTTAAAATGCATTTAAATCTGGATTTAAGATAGGTATTTCCTGACTTGGGAAGTGGGGGGGAAGGGAGGGCGAGGAATAGAATCATAGAATCATTGGATTGGAAAGGACCTGGAAAGTCATGTAATCTACTACCCTGCCCAAGGCAGGCGATCTTATACTATCCTAGACAAATGGCTGTCCAATTTTCCTTGAAAACCTCCAGCAAAAGAGTACCCACAACCTTGGGAGGAAAGCTGTTCCATTGATTATTTGTTCTCACCCTTTAGTTTCTCCTCTAACTTTTGGTTGAAAACATTGTCAGTTATTCACGGAATGGGACTTTTTTCCTCTAGTTTTTCTCCCACAAGGCGGAAGCCTGGCGGAGAAGCAGGCACAGCCAAGGGTAGGAGGCAAAAGGTCTTAAACCCAATATTTCCTATCTAAGTACCATTGCTGAAATTCACGTTATTGGATTCTTCACATTCTACCAGCTTGTTCCTGAATCTTGACATGGTTCTCTAATGCAGAATTCTCCAATCTTTCCAGGTTGGTGGCCCAAAGCGGGAGGGAGGGATGGTTTTGTGGGTGGGGTAGGCACATGGATGCACATGAGCACCCAGTGCTCGTGCAAGTGGGGCTGCAAATTCCTGTGACCTTCATGCAAGTGGGGCTGTGTGAGCGCACACACCAGCTGGTCACTCACATGGGTCGGTTGCAAATAGGCCACAGACCTATTCAGACCCACACGTTGGGGACTCCTGCTCTAATGTATTTGCTATCCTCCACTATCCTTTTTATTATCCACAAATTTAATAACTATCTTTTCTAGCCTTTCACTCAGATTTATAAATATATTGTACAGGACCTAGATCAATGAACCTATGTCACGCGTGCTGGACGTGGCACACAGAGCCCTCTCTCTGGGCATGCCAGCCGTTGCCTGTTGCTCTTTCAGCACTCACAGGTGTGCGCACCAAAGTGCTGCTCTTCTGGTTTCCCGCACTCTCATTTCAGCACTCGGTGCCAAAAAGGTTCACCAGCAATAACCTAGAACGAAGCTTGTGATGCAACATTTCTATCAGCTTCAAACTTCAGCCCTGCCAAATAAAATTAAGTACCCTCCCTTTTTATTCTTACCTTCTATGTGTGTCTTATTCTTTCCATCCAGTTTTATTTTGAATATATTGTATGTAAAGATACCTGTATATTTTGCTGTTCAAGGCAGTCTAACTGCAGCTTTCCAGATTCTACCTCCACAGTTCAGAGCAGTGGTGAAATCCAATTTTTTTTACTACCGGTTCTGTGGGCGTGGTTTAGTGGGCGTGGCTTAGTGGGCATGGCGTGGCTTGGTGGGTGTGGCAGGGGAAGAATAGTGCAAAATCTCCATTTCCTCCCCACTCTGGGGCTAGCCAGAGTTGGTATTTGCCAGTTCTCCGAACTGCTCAAAATTTCTGCTACCAGTTCTCCAGAATCTGCTGGATTTCACCCCTGGTTCAGAGCTATCTGTGCTGATCCTGTGTTCTATATACTGTCCTACTTGGCTGTCTTTCTACATCAGTGATGGCTAACCTTTTCCAGACCGAGTGCCCAAACTGTGCGTGCACACTCAAAATGCAATGTGCTCACAGCCCCTGCACGTGTGCCCTGCACATGTGCGCACACCCTTCCCATATGCATCCCACCCCCCACACATGCATGCCTGTCTCCCACATGTCCCCGCCCCCCACTCGTGCAGCAGAGACCTGAAGACCAGCTGGCCCGTGGGAGGCGCATGCGCATTTGCAGCAGAACTGAGCTGGGCGATGACTTCGAGTGCCCACAGAGAGGGCGCTGTGTGCCACCTCTGCCACACGTGCCATAAGTTCACCATCACTGTTCTACATCCTACGTGCCCTTTTTTTTTTGTTAGTTTTCAAATCTTCACTGAGCTTTTCATGTGATTATTTTAGGTTCTGCTACTGTTTTCTGTTTCTTTTCTCATTGAAGTTACTTGCAATTGTGCATTTATCATCACTGCTTTTAGGAATTCCTATTCATACTAAACTCTACTTGTTAGCTTTCCAAGTGAGCTAGTTTCCTAGCTAGAAAGCAGAAATGTTTTGATCTGTTTTACCAAAAATCTATTTTTTTAAAAAAATCCAAAATACTCAGAGCTATATTTTCTACTAAAATCAAGAACTCCAGCACTGCATATTATAGCTCTAGAAAATTCTAGAATGGGCTGCTACTACCAAAATGTCCCTGGGAAGGGAAGCTGACCTTACCCTTCTAGCCTTTTCTCCAGTGTGATTATCAGCCCATTTTAAATTATGTGGATGGTTTTTTGAAGCCATTCAAAATTAAAGCTATTTAAAGCCATTTGTACTTAAGCAATGAAATGTGCTTAAGTGATAAAACAATGAAATGTAAACTCACATACTCCGTATTGTAGTCAGGACATTAGTAGGTCATGGGAATATAGTTGGACAATTCTCAGAACAATAAAGAGGATTTTGTACTATGACAGCACCAATGCAAACACTGGTTGTTTTTTTTAATGATTATTAAAGGCACCATCTTTATTACAACAACTGCACAGCGAATATCAGCTTCATGTGGTTTTTCTCACATGAAGATGGAAAAAAACATCACACAGAAAATACTATGATTTTTATTTGTCTAGCTTAAATGGTAACTGCACAAAATACTTTGCTTTAAAGACAACTCTTTGAAGTGATATGTGAAGGATCTGAGGAGAAATATTCCATGACATGAAAAACTGCAGTGTATACTACATTAGTTGCACAGATTTGAACAAATATTCAAGCGGGACTGGTCTAAAAGTTTTATTAAATTTTAATTGGGGTAATTTATATTTTAAGGTTTGTTAAATTGCTTTTAAATTCCGGCCACCTTGTAAAATGTTTTGTTTTAATCTTGTTTTAATGTGTATATTGTAGATTTTTTATATGGCTGTATTATTCTGTTGTTATAATCAGAGAAGCCATCGAGATAGAAAAACGCCCACACAGCATGAACAAACGAGATGATACCTCCTGCCTACCAGCCATTTGGAAACCCGCCCTTATTGACAAACGAGTCCCTAACATGATGAATGACACCAGACCCACACTCACGAGGTCCACACAGGATGTCACCACCACACATCCACCCAGAAAGCAGACCCAAACCCACACTGATCAGGAAGCACGACCAAGGACCAGAAGCCAGACCGCAGCTGCAACATTAGCCATTTCAAACCCCTCCAATCCATACATACAGCAGACAGACACCCACTATGAAGATGTAGCACGACCACAAACACGAAGCCAAACAACAGCAATGCAGCTCACCAGCTCAAATCCCCCTGCAACTCAGACTAATCTGAGCACAACCAAACCCCCACCCAAACAGGACACACCCCCAGCCAATCAGAGCACAAAAAAACCTCCATCCAATCAGAGCACAGCCAAGCTCCCACCCAATCAGTTCAAACCCCCACTAGCAGTTAAAAAGGAAGAAACAGCTGCAATCACACATTGCTCCCAGAAGCACGAAGCTGAAGCCTGAAGATGACGAATGAGACTTCACGAAACGTCGCCAAGACACTTCTAATTTTACACGGAGAAAACCCAACAACCAAAGACCTACATATATATATATATATATATATATATATATATATATATATATATATATATATATATATATATGTGTGTGTGTGTGTGTGTGTGTGTGTGTGTGTGTGTGTGTGTGTGTGTGTGTGTGTGTTTTCTGAGGTTTTCGGTGTTTGTATGTAGGTCTTTGGTTATTGGGTTTTCTCCACGTAAAATTGGAAGTGTCTTGCTCCCAGAAGACGAAGCTGAAGCCTGAAGATGACGAATGAGACTTCACGAAACGTCGCCAAGACACTTCCAATTTTACGTGGAGAAAACCCAATAACTAAAGACCTATATATATATATATATATATATATATATATATATATATATATATATATATATATATATATATATATATGAAGAAGAAAAGAAAAACAATAGGACAGGAATGGTAGGCACATTTGTGTGCTTATGCACGCCCCTTATGGTCCTCTTAGGAATGGGGTGAGGTCAATGGTAGAAAGTTTTTGGATAAAGCTTTTAGGATTATGGGAAGAGACCACAGAGTCAGGTAAAGTATTCCAAGCACTGATGATTCTGTTACAGAACTCATATTTTCTGCAATCTAGATTAAAGCGGTTGACATTAAGTTTAAATCTATTGGTTGCTCTTGTATTATTGCAATTAAAGCTGAAGTAGTCTTTAACAGGAAGGACATTACAATAGATGATTCTATGAGTTAAACTTAGGTGTTGTCGAAGGCGATGGAGTTCCAAGTTTTCTAAGCCTAGGATTTAAAGTCTAGTGGGATAAGGTATTTTGTTGTTTTCAGAGGAATGGAGAACTCTTCTTGTAAAATATTTCTGGACACGTTCAATTGTATTGATGTCAGAGATATGGTGAGGGTTCCAAATAGGCGAGCTGTATTCTAGAATTGGTCTAGCAAATGTTTTATATGCTCTGGTTAGTAGTGTAGTGATTTTGGAACAGAAGCTACACAAGATTAGGTTTACAACTCTTAGAGCCTTTTTTGCTATGTAGTTGCAGTGGGCTTTGGCACCTAGATCATTTGACATGAAAATTCCAAGGTCTTTAACGGGATGGGGGTCATCTGTAAGGTAATGTCCATCAAGTATGTATTTAATGTTTGGGTTCTTTTTTCCTATATGTAAGACTGAGCATTTGCTGGTTGAGATTTGGAGTTGCCAAGTTCTAGACCAAGTGGTTAGATGATCAAGGTCTTTTTGAATGATAGATGTATTGTCTGTGGTGTTAAATAGTTTGACATCCACCTGACTTTACTATTTAATAATTCTTTTTTAAAAAAAGAAAGAAACTGCTTGAAGAAAAATGTCTAATGGAGAGAGATATATCTTCCTGATCAAGCAATTTCTCTCTGGCTGATGTGGAATTAACTCATGGACAATTGGATTGTATTTTTGACAGGAGATGATCTTACTAACTTCACCTGCCCAATTCAGCCTTATTGAAACTTGGCTTAGCTCAAATTTGCACATTCATGCCTAAACTGCCTACGTGCATTTAAACTTTAAACTAACAGGCAAGTTCAGGCATAAAGTCTTTCACAATTTCACATTACTATACTATATAAATAATTGAGTTGAGTTTCAGAAGTGATCTTTTTGAAGTGATTTTTGTGAAGACATGTTAATTATGGTTTATTGACTAAATTGCACCTGATCAGTTTGTAAAACATGGTAAGCCATACAAAGGGAGAGTAGTTTTGGGTTTAGTGTAAAGTAGGAACTCAGGCAAATTAAGTAATTCAAGAGATGACTCCAGGGTGGATCTCTTAGCATATTGAGCAATTGTCATAGTGTTCTGGAAAGGGACCATATTCAGACAGTATAGATGGGATGTTTCTATCATAAGCAAATGGAAACTTGTTCTAAAAGGAAGAGTCGGTGCCCTGGCATGCATCTATGCAAATGTACATTTGCATTGTACATTTGTATTAGAATCTTTAAAAGCAGTATATTCTTACCACTCCCCTATTAAATGCTGAAAATATAATTGGATTTGATTACCTTAAACATGATTGTTTATGTTCATTAGGTTCATATCTTCATATAGGTGGGACCCACTTCAGCTTTGTAATGTAATAGCCATTTGAGATACAGTATGGGGCACTCTTTGTAAATTAAAGATAAATTAGGGATTTGCTTCTTGGGCTTAAAAAAATTAAACCAGAGCTGCTTCCCTTGTGCTCTGGAAAACAAAAACGCCAGCGTGCCATGACTCTAATTCAAAAGAAGCAACCCTTCCAACTGGCCACAGACACATTTTTCATCTGGGGGAGTATGGAAAATGTGTAGGGCAGACTAATTCAAAATGTGAAAAATCAAAGTGAGTATCTTAAGGGGATGGCATCTAATTTAATTACTTCACACAAAGTCTGTGTGAAGCTGGGTATAAATGAAGAGTTGTGTCCCTTCCAGCTATTAATGGAGGCACAGTCTGCATATTGTCCCTAGAAGAATCTGCTTTATATCAGTGCAGGCCTCTGATCCATTTGGCCCAGCCTTATCTAATCTGGTGGAGAGGTTGGCCCTGTGTGTCTTTCCAGTTCTGATACCAAGGATCCTTTGTGGAGATGCCAAAGATCGATTGCAAGACCTTCTTTATATGCACTGAGTTAAGTAAGAATATGTGGGTATATGTTCACTCACACACAGTTTGATTTTTACTGAATAATAAACAAAATCCAGGAGACAAGTCCCATCCTTGCCAAGTTGCAAGTTAAATATATTTCTTATAGTACAAGCCACTATTTATGTTTCTCTCCTGCTACCTACTAATCATCTGTACTCAGTTTCAGCTTTTAAATGGTCTCTGGATTCATAGAAGACAATGTGTCTTTCATTCACTTTGTTTACTGCCTTCACCCATAGAAAAACTGGAAACTGAATTAATAAACTTTCAGCTATTTATTTTTGGAGTCACAAGATTTCGTAGACAATGCATGCTGCCAACTATTATATCAAGGGCTTTTTGCAAAGGTCAGAACAGAAAAAGTGACCTGATGTGACTAATATTAATTTTTAGTAGGACTTTTCTAATGAAGGAGATGTTGAAAGTGAACTGTAGGTTGAAGGCAATGTACAGGTAATAGTCTACTTATGATCACAACTGAGTCCAAAATTTTTGTTGTTAAGTGAGACATGTAAGTTTTGCCTCACTTTACAATCTTTCTTGCCACAGTTGTTAAGTGAATCACTGCAGTTGATAACAACCAGTAATCTGGTTATTAAGTGAATCTGGCTTCCTCATTGACTGCTTGTCAGAAGGTCACAAAAAATGATCACATGACCTTGGGACACAGCAACAGTCATAAGTATGAACCAGTTGCCAAGCATCTGAATTTTGTTCACATGATCAGGAGGATGCAACAAAGGTTGTAACTGTGAAAAATGGTCATAAGTCACTTTTTTCGGTGCCATTTTAACTTTGAACAGTCACTAAATGAACTGTTGTAGGTCGAGGGTACCTGTATTTTCTATTAAAATAACAATACTTCTTATCCCACATTCCTAATATTCACAAGTCATGCCCAGAATAAAAGTTGCCCCTTTTAAAATTGTTTGCAACTTTAAACTCAAGGAACAAAATCTGCAAACTTTAAACAGGTTACTAATCCTATCTGGTGAAACTCAAGTAGTCAGCCCTCAGCAAGGACAACCCAAGACAGGACAGGGATTTGTGATCAGTGAAAAAGGTCAGATCTGAAAGCTTTATAGTGTTTACTTCTTTTCTCCAACCATTCCTTC
This sequence comes from Ahaetulla prasina, assembly GCF_028640845.1. Lineage (NCBI taxonomy): Eukaryota > Metazoa > Chordata > Lepidosauria > Squamata > Colubridae > Ahaetulla > Ahaetulla prasina. Next base: position 189,192,934 of record NC_080540.1, read on the forward strand.
TTTCAGCCTTCTCTATCAGGGTCCAAGGCACAATGCACCCTGGACCCCTGAGAGTTCTTTAAAAAAAAAAAGAATAGAACTCTTTCAAGTTAGGATTTTTTTATTATCCCTCCCTCCTTCTTCTTAATCCCTTCTGGCAGTATGAAATTAAATTGTGTTCCTTTTTGTCCTGTTTTCTTTTGTTTTTGAAGGTGGCAGGGTGGGGCAGGAGGATAGGACTGTAGAGCTCTCCTCATCAGGGGAAGAATAGAATGCTGTTGTCAGGATCCTGCCATCAAAGCGGAGGGGAGGGGGAAGCATTTGGAGCAATCCACACCTGTTTAGGAAGAGGAAGCTGACATGTGAAGAAGACCAGAGCTGTTTGTACTCATTATGCCGGGTATCTTCAAGGCCTCTTGCCCTGGATGTGAAATCTCAGCAGCCTAAACAACTCAGAGTTTCCCACAACATCACGGCAGATCCTGGATTGCATGGCAACAGACTGGACATTGGGGGGAGGGATGGGGAATGCTGAGTTTGGCTCTTTGTATCGGTGAATGGGAACTTCAGATTCTGCCTCACCTTCTTGCAACTGACATCTTTAGTAAAAGTTCTTTTCACTTCAATCAATTAGAGTGGAGAGTCTGCTTTGCTAAATGATTGTTTTGGGGCAGGTCTGACTGCTATATTTCTTATAGGTAGGGCAATTTGAAATGCTAATTGGGGGCTAAACATCAATAGGGCAGGGCAGACTGTATCTTCCACCACTGGTATTCATAATATCCTATATAAGGAAATGCAGGAAATGACCTGGCTGAATGTGAGGGAGGGGTCAAATCAGGGGTGAAATGTAAAATTTGTTACTACTGGTTCTGTGGGCGTGACTTGGTGGGGCGGGGTAATGTGACTGGATGGGTGTGGCCAATTTTTTTTACTTTTAAAAGCATTTTTTTGGCTGAAGAAAAAAAGGCTTTTAAAAGTAAAAAAAAGCCTCTGATGATCGCACGGCTCAGCCGGACATGGAGGGGGGCAGGGATTTTTGCTACCGGTTCTCCGAACCACCCGCCGCCATTGCTACCGGATCAGGCGATCCGGTCCGAACTGAGAGCATTTCACCCCTGGGTCAAACACATTGCTACCACCCTCACATAAGAGACCTAAGTCCAGGACCTCTTGAAGTCCATTTACACTTATTTGGTGCTAATTTGCCTTGACCATTAGTAGATAAGATTCTTATGTACAGGTTGCATGGAATAAACCCATAGTGCTTTTGAACTCTATTCTGGCTACTGATTTCCTGTGCCTGATAGGAAAGTCATAATTTGGGAAAGGTTGACAAACTCTGACATGACTAATGTTAGCTTCCTTCAGGATTCATAGGAGGGTAAAACAGCTAAACAAAGCAAAAGATGTCAGCCTGTAAGAATTTTGTCAGACCAGAAGATATTTATTTGTTTAAGTGATTGTAATTGGGATACATTGTCCACATCTATCAATTGTTCTTGTATGTTTGCCACAAGGTATTTTTTAACATGACCTTTTTCATGAATTTGTCAAGAAATGATTCCAGTTTCAGTTCCAGTCTAGGAACAGGGCAATCCAATTTATGCCAAGTTATTATTGCAATGTTCTCTACATGGGGCTACCCTTGAAGTGCACCCGAAGGCTGCAGCTAGTCCAGAATGCAGCTGCGCGGGTAATAGTGGGAGCAACTCGTTGCTCCCATGTAACACCAATCCTGCGCACTTTGCACTGGCTTCCTGTGGTCTTTCGGGTGCGCTTTAAGATTCTGGTTACCACCTTTAAAGCGCTCCATGGCTTAGGGCCCGGGTACTTACGGGACAACCTGCTGTTACCCTATGCCTCCCACCGACCCGTACGCTCACACAGAGAGGGCCTTCTCAGGGTGCCGTCCGCCAGACAATGTCAGCTGGCGGCCCCCAAGGGTAGGGCCTTCTCTGTAGGAGCTCCTACGCTTTGGAACGAACTTCCCCCTGGTTTACGTCAAGTGCCTGATCTTCGGACTTTTCACCATGAGCTGAAAACGCACCTATTTATTCAAGCGGGACTGGCTTAGATGTTTTACTAAATTTTAACTGGGGTTATTTATATTTTAGGTTTTAAACTGTTTTAAATTTTTGGCCATTTTGTAATATGTTTTGTTTTAGTCTTGTTTTAATGTATATACTGTGCTTTTTTATTTGGCTGTACACCGCCTGAGTCCTTCGGGAGAAGGGTGGTATAAAAATCGAATAAAATAAAATAAATAAATAAATAAATAAGTCAGCCTCCGGTCTACCTACTTCACTATCTGAATGACAGATCATCTGAATGATCTGTAGCAGCTCTACAGGATTTAGAATGGGAAATTTTCTAGCCAGACTTGGGCATCTGCATATTCTGCAGGCTTAGTTAGGCATCAACATATTAGAATAACTGGTTAGCATTTCGTGGGAAATAGTGGTAGGGTCATTTGCAATGGGTACAAAAACATATCTGGCTGGTTCTAGGACAACTTGCCATGGCCAACTCGCTATGGTCAACTCTCCACAGTCAACTCTCCACAGTTAATTTGCCGTGGCCAGCTTGCCACAAGACAATTCACCACAACTAACTTGCCACAACACTGTATTAATCATTTCATTCAGTTACTTTTATTATAAGTGTCCATGTTTTCATTGAAATTATTGTAACTCTTGTGTTTCTGGATTTACTTTCTTTCTTTTATTATTATTGATGGCCACGGTTCCATCAAGATTAATTTAACTTTTGTATTTGTTGAATTGTCCCATGTTGAGTTGTCCCATGGCAAGTTGGCCATGGCAGGAATTCCATACCTGACCAGTATCTGAAACTTAGTGTTCATACTGCTAATCAGGCAAGTTTTCCACCTGTTAAGAAAGCAGGCTTTGCATCACTGCACCAATATGCTGTGTAACTGGTTCCCATTTAAGAAAAAGAAAAAAGAAAACAACTCCATTCCATCCGGACTTTTTTTTATCAAGTTGCTGCTTCTGAGGATTTGCCATTAGAATCAGGGAAGCAACCATTTGCCTCAAGGTTACAGAGAAGTAACAGACGTGGGGCTCTTTCCTGGCACTATACAATTCAGCTAAGTCATGTCAACATTAAATGGGAGCCACTGTCATTTACAGGCTATTAGCACTGATCTGTCCAGTTTCCCTGCCAAGAAACCTTTCCCCTGTTTTAATAAAGAACCATTGTTTCAGAGTGTGGTACCAGTGAATCTAGCTGGGTTGCATTGGATAACTAATATAGTAGATTCTTTTCTTTAATGTGATACTAAAGGGCATAATGGGGCATGTATAAGCAGGTATTTCTATAGGCCACCACAACATATCTGAAATTGTGACTTGCCTTCAGAAGACAGTAACAATATATTAAACCAATGCGTGCAGTTTTTGGACAAACCCTTCCTAGCAAATAACATGTTTGTTGCTTTTCTAATAACCCACCATCTATGGGAACTTCCCAGACATCACATCAATAAACAAAGAATTCTCAGGCAAAGAGGCAGGATGGAAAACCACAAAGTTATACACCCCCACTTATGCAAATGAAGGAGTCAGACAAATAGTCTCTCAGAGCCACTGACTCACCTGACTTGGCTGGTTACGTTGCTAGTTAAGTACAAATTTTTATTTATTTTTCACATAAATCTTTTAGATGTTTTTTCATTGTGTTTACCAATAACTAAGGCAAATATTAAATACAGATGGCTCTGCAATGTGCTGTTAGATATGATTTATTTAACCATAATTTCTTGAATTAATCCAGTGGTGGGATTCAGCCAGTTCGCACCTATTCGGGAGAACCGGTTGTTAACTTTCTAAGCGGTTTGGAGAACCGGTTGTTGGAAGAAATTTTGTTTTGTTTTTTTCCACTTTACAGGGCTAATCCTGTAAGGAAGGAAACATTCTGGTGGTGTTTCTCGCCTAATCTTTATTGCCCTGCTTACAGAAACTGCCTCTCTGGTTAACCCTTATTACATTGTAGCAGCTAAGGCGAAGCACCCATCGACGTGAGTGACGTTGAGTTGGCACACCCATACAGTCACATGACCACCAAGCCACGCCTACCCAGCTGGTTGTTAGGACAGAGAACTGATTGTTAAATTATTTGAATCCCACCACTGAATTAATCCCACTTAGATTCATACAGAAGACAACAATCTCAAGATGTCTCAGGTACTGGACTAGGATTCAAACTTTATCCCACCTTAGGCTACTTCCCATATCAACCTACTTCATAAGAACTTCATTGTAAGGAAAAGGTTGGAGGAAAGAGAGTTAATATGGGTTTCTGGACAAACAGTGAGACCCAAGTCTAAGGAATAAATAATTCAACAAGCATACCTGTAAAAATCCCTTTTGCATTGGGGGAAAATCTCCCACTAATTCCTGTGAATTGGAGTTTTCCCAGAGGCAACGATAATTGCAATTTCAAAAACTGAAAACTCAAATTAGTTGAAAAAATAAACAAGGTTAAAGTAATTATTTAAGACTTAGGGAAATATTCACACATACTGAATCATAATGTCATTTGCTTAGGAGTGATTTGGTTTACATTTTGTGCTCAGCTGTAATTTGCTTAACCATGTTTTGATGAATAAACCACATTTAACTAGATACTCACAATATAGTGAATTGTAGCATTTTTATACAACTACCTTACAGCATAGAAGTTAGGGTTGGAATTTCTTTCGGTGTCTTTTGTATTCTAATAGTTGGTTTTTTTAAAAAAACAACAACATGCTGATTGAATGTATTTTAACCTGATCTAATACTACTATGTTTTTTCTTCTGTACCTATACATATATATGGGGCATATTTACACAACATGCTAATCATCATTAAGTACCATTGAAGCACTCACTTAGAGAACATATCCCAGCTGACACAACAAACTATAGTCAGCATATTGTTAAACCCCTCTTGCTTTTGAGTGATTCCCCAGCAATCTTTCCACCAGATGGAAAGAGTATTGTAGGAATTTAGCACCCACCCCCCTCCTAGAAGAATGAAATATTCTAGGAAATATTTTAAAAAGCAGAATATTATACCTTCCTGGATGAGAAATGGAGAAACATATTTTAAAGACAAAGGAGCTCCCTGCAACTTCCTGACTCCCCCCCACCTTTGTCAATGGGCCATTAAAAGCCTCAGCTAAGCTCACTCATTCTCCCCACCTTTGTCAATGGGCAATTAAGGCTTCAACCAAGCTCACTCAATCCCCCCATGATTTGCAACACAATACAACTGAAACTCACCACATGGCAAGGCTCAAGCAAGCTTGAGAGACAGCCAGCAAGGCTAGCTAAGACCCCCACCCCCTGGGAGTCTGACAACCAATCAGGATACTCTTCCTGTGCCCCAGAAAGGTCAAAGCTCAGAAAAAGCATAAAACCAGGGAGCACACAGGATCTCGCCCTTTTTTTTTTTCTGTTCAGGATCTCAAGCCATGTGATCCTGGCCAACATTAAACCATCTTTCCAAGCAGCCTCCATGTTTCCAGTGTCTTTGTCCCCACTTGGAACTGAACCCAGATGGATATTTCTTCCAACAGTATGCAAAAAATCAACAACAGGAAAAGACTAAGCTAGCCCAATGGGAATAGCCACACTGTGTCTTGGGGTGGAAGGGAGTGGAGGACACATGTTTGAAAAACAAAGTTGGAACAGCAGGAACTCTACTTTTGTACCTTTCTTCATTTTCTTGGAAGATGACTTTTTTTCATTGGGAATTATTTATTTGATTGGATTTGAATGATACATTAGACTTAATTTAAGGTAAGCTAATTTACAGCAAGTGATGGTTACAGGCATTCATTAAAGCATTCCTTCTTAACCACAGCTTAGCCTGCCATCTGGGTTCAGCCATTACATCAACCCAATATATTGTTTTTTTGGGGGGTGCCTTCCAGTCAGTCTTGACCAGGGGATCCCCAACCACCAGGCCATGGACCGGCACTGGTCCATGGCCCCCCAGAAACCAGGCCATGCAAGCAAGAGAAAGCCCACGCATGCACGCACGGGATCCAGATAGTACACAAAACCACATCCCTCCCCCCGGTCCATGGAAAAACCATCCTCCACAGAACTGGTCCCTGGCACCAAAAAGGTTGGGGCTGCTGGTCTTGACTTGGCAATGCCTGGATTAATCCCTGCAGTTTTCTTGGCCTTACCACTTCTTAAGGCTGAAAGAAAGAGACTGGCTAAAGATCACCCAGCCAGCTTTGTTCTTAAGGTGGGACTAGAATACTTGGTCTCCCAGTTTCCTCCTGGTTCTTTACCCACTTCACCAAACTGATTCAATGTATTGCTTAAATATTGTTTAACATGCCATATGAAAGAACAGTTTTTTCCCGAAGGCCATCACTCTGCTAAACAAATAATTCCCTCAACACTGTCAGACTATTTACTGAATCTGCACTACTATTAATCGTTTCATAGTTCCCATCACCAATCTCTTTCCACTTATGACTGTATGACTATAACTTGTTGCTGGCAATCCTTATGATTTATATTGATATATTGATCATCAATTGTGTTGTAAATGTTGTACCTTGATGAACGTATCTTTTCTTTTATGTACACTGAGAGCATATGCACCAAGACAAATTCCTTGTGTGTCCAATCACACTTGGCCAATAAAATTCTATTCTATTCTAAAAAAAAAAACAAGCAACCATCAGAGCATACCTGTGTGGTAAATTAATATTCTTCTCACAGGGGGGATAGGGAATAAACCAAGAATGGTATGATCAGACTATTAACATGGTCCATGGATAAGGTGAAATTTTTAGAGGGCTTCTGGGAAATGGGTAAAAAACCGGAATGGATTTGAATTGGTGACAAAAATAAAATTGATGCTACAAACAGATGTGTCAAAGATAATGTGAATGGTCTACGATCCACAACCATTTCAATGGATAGTATACCTTTTAGTAAATCTCCAGCCCTTCTGCAAGATTAAAACAGTGCAAAACACATAGACTCATCAATTACAGAGCATTAAAGAGAAGCTGAAACTACCATGGGAATCATATTTTTTAGTTCCAATGCAGGCCAAAACTCAATATAAGAGCCGTAGTGGTGCAGTGGTTTAGATTACAGTATTGCAGGCTAATTCTGCCAACTGCCAGCCGTTCAGTTCTGACTGGCTCAAGGTTGACTCAGCCTTCCATATTTCTGACGTGGGTAAAATGAGGATCCAGATTGTTGGGGGCAATATGCTGACTCTGTAATTCATTTAGAGAGGCCTGTAAAGCACTGTGAAGCAGTATATTTCTCTGTACTATTGCTATTTTGAAAGCTAAATAAAAGAAGCCAACCAAATAATAGGTCTTTTGGCTCTCTGAGATACCTGTGATTCAGGCAGTTTTCTAAAATAGGGACTTAGCAGAGAGAATTTCCATATAAGATTTACATCTGTCATCACTTGCATACTTTGTACAAAGTCACACAATTGCTCTTATTGCACTTGAAGTACCTATGAAAAATAATTTTTAGCTCATTAATTTCTTCAGCCTGGATAATTTAGACAGAGTATCAGCCAAGTTTATTATAGACAGCGACCAAAAATAAAATTCCAGCAAAATATTCATTGCATAATATTGAATGTGAATGTATATGTATGTATGTATGTCCAAAAAAGTTTGTCCTTAGAGCAACAGACAGACTAGAGCTATTGAATTTTATCAACAGCTATTTAACATACAATTTAGCAAGCCTTCCTGGTTCCAGAGATGATAATGAAACAATTGTTTCTCGAAGAGCTCAAGCTTAAAAATTTCAAGTAAAAAAGAATATGTTGTAGCTGCCACCTTTTTTCTAGTTAGATTAGAGAAATGCTAAAGATAAAAAAGCCCTAAATATTTTCCCCAAAGCATCTCTGAAGGTAATGCATTTAAACTGAAACAAGAGAAAACTAGCTGATAAGAGCTAGCAACATTCACATTTCCAAGATAAGCAGCTCACTGAAAAGAATTTCCTTAGGAGATGCCTGGGGAATAAAGGAAAAACAGGTTGATTAAGAAACAAGTTCCTGAAAGGAAATAGCCTCTAGTCTTTAGTTTATTAGTTTTATCACAAAGCTAAAATCCATCTGGAAAAAGGGAGAAATCATAATCCAATTTAATAAATTGGACTCTCTCACTGAACCATCTAGTTATCTAGCATTACGGCAGATGGCTGCACATTTCCCTCTAGCTGTTTGACAGTGTATTCCCCTGGAAGAGCTCAGGCACTTATTGATGTGTTTCTATCCCCCCAAAAAGTGTTGCCATCACCCCTCACCTAGAACTATCTTCTGGTTATACAATCAAGCTCAGTTTCAGCAATTTTCAAGCCACCCCACAGTTGAACTGGAGACCCCCAGACTTTTAGTCATGGGGGACTTTAACTTGCCATCTGCTGGCTCGTCATCGACAGTAGCTCGGGAGTTCATGGCCTCCATGACTGCCCTGGACCTGACTCAAGTAGTGGATGGCCCTACTCACATCGGGGGAGGCACACTGGACCTGATTTTCATCTCTGGTCAGTGGTTGAAGGATCTGGACTTGAGAGATATAGTCACAGAACCTTTGTCATGGTCAGATCACTCTCTCCTTCGCCTGGACTTTCTGACCGCTACCCAACACCGCAGGGAGATGGAACCACTACGTTGGTACCGTCCCAGGCGCCTGATGGACCCAGAGAGGTTTCGGACGGAGCTTGGGCCATTCCCTGAGGGTCTGGCTCACGGCACGGCAGAGGAACTAGCCGCAGCCTGGGAACGGGCTGCGGCTGGGGCGTTAGACTGTGTCGTGCCTCTGCGGCCTCTGACCCGGCGCAGATCCCAACCGGCTCCTTGGTTCTCCGAGGAGCTGAGGGGGATGAAACGCCAGAGAAGACGCCTAGAGAGTTCTTGGAGGTCCAGCCGTTCAGAGGCTGATCGGACACTAGTTAGATCCTATACTAGGACCTACCTAGTGGCACTGAGGGAAGCGAGGCGTTGCTACGCCCCCCCCCCCATTGCGCCGGCAGATAACCGCCCAGCTGCCCTGTTTCGGGTGACCCGCTCCCTCCTTCACCAGGGGGAGCGGGATGACCCGTTGCAGGGACGTGCTGAGGAGTTTAACGGTTATCTATACGATAAAATCGTTCAGCTTCGGGACGGTCTGGACCAAAATTGTGGCGATTCGGACGGGGCGTCTGAGGGCGGTCTTGGTGATATTGTCTGGGATGAGTTTGACCCTGTGGCTCCGAGGACATGGACAGGTTGCTGGGTAGATTGAATGCCACCACGTGTTTACTGGACCCGTGCCCTCCTGGCTGGTGCTGGCCACTCAGGAGGTGACACGAGGCTGGCTCCAGGGATTACGAGCGCTTCCTTGTTGGAGGAGTCTTTCCGGCCGCCTTGAAAGAGGCGGTGGTGAGGCCCTCCTCAAGAAGCCTTCCTGGACCCGCTGTTTTAGGTAATTATCGTCCGGTCTCCAACCTTCGCGGCGAAGGTTGTAGAGAGTATGGTGGCATATCAGTTTCCCCTGCACCTGGAGGAAACTGTCTATCTAGACCCGTTCCAGTCCGGCTTCCGGCCCGGTTACAGCACTGAGACGGCTTTGGTCGCATTGGTGGATGATCTCTGGAGGGCCAGGGATAGGGGTTATTCCTCTGCCCTGGTCCTATTAGACCTCTCAGCGGCTTTCGATACCATCGACCATGGTATCCTGCTGCGCCGGTTGGAGGGATTGGGAGTGGGAGGCACCGTTTATCGGTGGTTCTCCTCCTATCTCTCCGACCGGACGCAGACGGTGTTGACGGGGGGGCAGAGGTCGACCCCGCGGCGCCTCACTTGTGGGGTGCCGCAGGGCCGATTCTCTCGCCTTCTGTTCAACATCTATATGAAGCCGCTGGGTGAGATCATCAGTGGCTTCGTGTGAGGTACCAGCTGTACGCTGATGACACCCAGCTGTACTTTTCCACACCGGGCCACCCCAATGAAGCTATCGAAGTGCTGTCCCGGTGTTTGGAAGCCGTACGGGTCTGGATGGGGAGAAACAGGCTCAAGCTCAATCCCTCCAAGACGGAGTGGCTGTGGATGCCGGCATCCCGGTACAGTCAGCTGGGTCCACGGCTGACTGTTGGGAGCGAGTCATTGGCCCCGATGGGGGGGGTGCGCAACTTGGGCGTTCTCCTGGATGAACGGCTGTCTTTTGAGGACCACCTGACGGCCGCCTCCAGGAGAGCTTTCCACCAGGTTCGCCTGGTGCGCCAGTTGCGCCCCTTTCTAGACCGGGATGCCTTGTGCACAGTCACTCACGCCCTTGTGACGTCTCGTCTGGATTACTGCAATGCTCTCTACATGGGGCTCCCCTTGAGGGGCATCCGGAGGCTACAGTTAGTCCAGAATGCAGCTGCGCGGGTGATAGAGGGAGCCCCTCGTGGCTCCCGTGTGACACCTATCCTGCGCAGGCTGCACTGGCTACCTGTGGCCTTCCGGGTGCGCTTCAAGGTGTTGGTGAACGTCTTCAAAGCGCTCCATGGCATTGGGCCGGGCTATTTACGGGACCGCCTGCTGTTACCGAATACCTCTCACCGACCCATGCGCTCTCACAGAGAGGGACTTCTCAGGGTGCCGTCGGCGCGACAGTGTCGTCTGGCGACGCCCAGGGGAAGGGCCTTCTCTGTGGGGGCTCCCGCCCTCTGGAACGAACTCCCCCCAGGACTCCGTCAACTTCCGGACCTCCGAACCTTTCGTCGCGAGCTTAAAACTCACTTATTCATCTGCGCTGGACTGGGTTAGTTTTAAATTTATGGGTTTTTAATGGGTTTTTATCCTAAATTTTTTAATCTTGGCCAATTTAATAAGTTTTTTAATTGTATTTTAATTGTATTTATACTGTATCATTGTGTATTTTTACCTGGCTGTGAACCGCCCTGAGTCCTTCGGGAGAAGGGCGGTATAAAAATTTAAATAATAAATAAATAAATAAATAAATAAAGAGGGCAAGAGCTGAATTGTACCGCCTGCAGCATTTTCCAGCCATTCTGTCTGCAGTTGTGTCTCAGTCTATGTGCTCATACCCCTTGTATTCACCATTTACAGCTCTGTCTCCTCTTTGAGGTTTAAAGACCACCCAATAAACTTGCCCATCTCCAAGAAGTCCATAGGACGAATAAAAGGAACATTTAGGATGAAATCAACCTGGCCCAAAATATTTGTTGGAGAACTCACAGATGATTTTATGTAATTATATACTTGGTAGTAAAATACATTTTGTGAGATAATTATCTTTTTATTCAGGAAATCATAATTCAAAGTGTTCTAGCAGCAACATCCACCTGGGCAGCAAGATAGGCAAGCAAGAACATGTTCTGGGCTGCCTGGGTAACAGTTCTGCCTCCCATGGGCAAGTTGCTCTACCATGCAATTCTAGGCATAGGACAACGCACACAAAATCACTTTCTTTTGAGATGATTGTCTAGCTGGGAGCAGGAAGCAAATCTCAACAAGATAGACAATATCAGATACATTTAGATTTCTACAAATTAAACTTACATTCACATAATTCCCAGCGTCCAGGCTGACTTTAGAACATAGAATCATAGGACTGGAAGGAACCTCAGAGGTCTTCTAGTCCAGCCCCCTGCTCAAGGCAGGAAACCTTATATAAATGGCTGTTCCAGTTTATTTTTGAAAACCTCCAGTGAGGTTATTCCATTGATTAATTGTTTTCACTATTAGAAAATTTCTCCTTAGGTCTAAATTGGATCTCTCTTTAATGAGTCTCCACCCTTTATTTCTTGTCCTGCCCCTGGTGCTTTGGAGAAAAAGTCCTCTGTTGCTTTGATGCTCTGCAATGAAATGTTATCCTGGAAGAGAAAGTAGGAACTGAACATGTTGCTTAGAGGTGTTCTAAGCTCAACAGTTGAATTTACTAACCACTGAGAACATGGCCTGGGGGGAAAGAAGGAAATAGTAATTTCTCCTACACCAAAGTATATCTGAAGTTGATTGAAGTATCCTTGATTCTATTTGCACACATTAATTTCCATGGAGTTGGGGGTGGATGGGGGAAACAGAGCTTTATTTATTTATTTCATTTTGTCACAACAGTATACACAAACATTGTCATAAATAAAACAACATATCATGAAGAATATATGTATGTATGTATGTATGTATGTATGTATGTATGTATTGTAGGAATTTAGCACCCACCCCCCTCCTAGAAGAATGAAATATTCTAGGAAATATTTAAAAAAGCAAAATATTATACCTTCCTGGATGAGAAAAGGAGAAACATGCTCTTGGAAAGCGGCCCCCACCTTTGTTAATAGCCCCAGAAAGACAAAAGACATCTTATCTACAACACAGAAGACCTTCAGCTCCAGGGTGATGGGATTAAGACATGGCCCTCAGGACATGATAGGATTAGCCTCTACCCATTTCACCATATGGCACCTGGGAAGATTACATCAGCCAGCAAGGCTCAGGCAAGCTTGAGGGACAACCTACAATGTTAGCTAAGACTGCCACCCCCTGGGAGTCTGACAACCAATCAGGATACTCTTCCTGTGCCCCAGAAAGTTCAAAGCTCAGAAAAAGCATAAAACCAGGGAGCACACAGGATCTCAGCCCTTTTTCTGTTCAGGATCTCAAGCCATGTGATCCTGCCCACCATTAAACCATCTTTCCAAGCAGCCTCCATGTTTCCAGTGTCTTTGTCCCCACTTGGAACTGAACCCAGATGGATATTTCTTCCAACAGTATGTATGTATGTATGTATGTATGTATGTATGTATGTATGTATGTATGTATGTATGTAAAAAAATATGCATCAGCTATATTAATTTGATATAATGAAGGGAACGATAGGACAGGAACGGTAGGCACTTTTGTGCTGTTATGCACGCCCCTTATAGTCCTCTTAGGAATGAATATGTGAATGAATATAAGCTTCTTGAATATGTGAGGAAGAAAGAGCATCCTGTAGAGATATGAGGATGCTGCACTCACCAAAGCAGCCTTACCAACTTTCTTGTCTAATTTTGCCTCTCCCAACAGGAGTCTTTGTCAGTGTGTCTGTTAAACGTGTCCAGCTATCTTCCAGAAAACCACAGTACAAATGCTCCTGAGAGTTTAGGCTGTCCCACCCTTGGCTTCAGCACTGCGGTGTCAAGGTTACAGGGCGGGTAGGGGAAATACATTTTAACATCAGTCCTGTGGCCTTCTGGGTACTTTTAAAATGCGCCTATGGCTTTGATGCAGTGCTGAAGCTATAGGGAGAGCCTTACCCATGGGGAAAGTACTGCTTTCCCTCCTCTTCCCTGCTTCCTCTCCCAAGTCTTGCTCTGGGTGGCAGGAGAAGGGGCGGAGGGGGGAGACAGAAGGAGTGAAGAATGGCTCCTTTGATGTCAGTTCTCCAGTCTGAGAGAGCTGACAGCAGGAGAGTGGTAAATGCTCTGCTTGATGTAACTGGCCCCTCTCCTCCAGGTTTCCTATGTGGATCCAACTCCAATTTACATAACTGAAAAGGCAGTTGGAAATAGCACTTTTGTGCTGCTGTGGGAAAGTCCTCAATCTCTGCTGCCTCCAAAATTTATTCATCCAATGGACTACATTGCAGGGCTGCCCTGAAGCGCAACTTCCTGGGCCACCCCCACCTCTCATTAGATGTGGATCACAAGGATAGAATTCATTTGTCTTTGAATGGGCAGAGGGGTTGCTGATGGTGGGGTGCAAATGTTAACAACTACCCTTGGGTTATTTTGCACAAAAGAAGATCTGATTTAAAAAGACTATTTAAAGGACTTCATCTAAGTACCTGCCTTTTTGTTTACAAAGGCAAAGAAATTGCATACTGATAGCTGTGCCAAAATTTTGATTGACTCTGGTCTCCAAAGGCTGGGGTCATTTCTGCCCTGCCGTGCCCCTCCCACCCTCCCGTGCACCTCAAAGGTCTCAAAGAAATATTGCTTCAAGGCAACAACAACGGAATTGTTCACATAGGCATTAGCCTTGGGGGGAAAAGGGCTGCGGTTGAAGGAGAGGCACTGGAATATATAACAATGGTGTCTTCTAGCCATGGAAAATACTTGAATTGGCTTCCTTCCCAGTGTGGAAATTTACTATGGAAACCAGTATCCCTAAATGTTACAGAGGACATGATCTAAATGATACTAACACTTATAGCCAGGGAACGCATTACTACAAGAGAAATAGTCTGGGTTGTTTATATCCTGCCATTCCTTATAAGATATCTAAGCTGTTTATCCCACACTTAATGAAAAAATACAGACAGATATGTGTTCTCTTCTTGCTTTGCCCATTTGAGAACAAGGAACAAGACAAATATTAAATAGGTAAAGAAAAGCGAGTTTCATAATTCAATATTCTAAAATACCTGCCTAAATAAAAATGTAGCCTTTTTTGGCCTGGTATTCTCATTGCATTTTTACTGATGGAAGTAGCTTGGGGAGAAAACCTATTTAATACTGTTTTAATGCTTCAAAAAAAACTTTTTTTCAAAAAGTTCTTCTATATGAAAAAGAATGTGACATGATTCTACCTTAATGTATCACAAATCTTACCAAATTGCAAGGATTGCTTACATGTACCACTTGATATTGGTTACTCTCTAAATCAGAATTTGTAGAAAATCACCAACAGAAAAATATTACCTTCAAGGAACTCCATCTCTAATTTCTTCAAAAATCTCCAGTGGTCACCTCACATAAGATGTCCTCAGAATGAGAAGGGAAATGAGGATATGTGTATGATTTATTTTATTTATTCATTCAACAAACTTTTGTTGCAATCAAAGAAACTCTCAGCAGCTTAGTATAGGTGTAGTTGTAGATCATGCCATACTGGCATCACACACTATTACACAACTTTTAAAATGTCACTTATGCGAGATGATGATGCATATGTCATTTTGAAGTTGTTGCAGCTTGTTATGGAGACCACTGGATAAAAGGTAGACTTTGCTCGCAAAACAGCTGTATTTCTTCTTGAGCTCACTTTCTTTTTTGCTCATTTTGGCAATATTTAAACTCAAACCTTTGAACTATTACTAAATAAATGATAACAAATTAAATGGCATCCTTTTTTGCTTTACCATTTAAGCATAACTACTATTTGCAGCTTTGAATGCTAAGCAAGTATCTAACTCTAATATGTTTTATTTAAAATAGCAGAAACTGTTTTAAGTTATGGATTCTATAGATTCTGTTCCAGGGAAGGATCCTTCAAATGATCATCAGTGTAGCAGTATAACCTGAAGCCATGGTATATGCATACGTGACAAAAGTGTGTATTGGGAAATCTGCAACTGGAACAAAACTGGTTAGGTATGCAGACAGAAATAAAATTCAGAATTATATTTGTAAGCTAGGGAAACTCCTGAAAGCAACATAATGAATTTGAATAAAGACAATTTAATTAGGAAAAGCAGCTAAATGCATATGGGTGAATCCTGGCTTGGTTAATGGTAATTGCTTTTAAAAAAAAAGAATTATTGGTTTTTTTTAAAAAAAAAAGATAATGCAAAAGAAACCCAGAAGGGAAAAGAAAAGAAAGGAAAGAGACGATAAAAAGTAGAAGAGAAGGAAAAGAGAAAAGAAAAAAATATGTATTTTTTAAAAATGACTTCAGATCTTCATCATAGGTAGTGCTAACAAATTTAATAATTTTTTACCCCCTACAAAGATCTCTTCCCATAACTCTTCCTTATCCATCAACAAGTCCATAAATCATTAAAATATCAGTCCTGGTGTCAAAAAAAAGTCCATAAAGCATTCATGGTATTATATAGAAACATGTACTTTTAACTTTGTTCAAACAAACTAACCCTGTATTCCTTACTCTTGCTTTTAACAATCTTGATTTTTAACTCATTCATATATTGACATAGAATTTGATTTCTCTTCAGGTTTTCTTTTTCTGATCTCAAAAGTTGCTTTGGGGCTGTCATATCTGCCCTAATCTGATCCCTTAGGGAAGTAAAACTCTCGATTCCATTTGGTTGAAGTGAAAAGGCACTTTTACTTAAGAGATGCTGATTGCAATAAAATCAAGCAGGATCTAAAATTCCCGCACGCTAATACAGAACTAAACCCTGGTTCCCCCAGACTTCTCCCTGTGGTCTGTTTGTGTACAGCCAATACAACACCACCGAGATGTTTTAGGAAATGCTGAGGTGTTTCGGCAGGCAAAGATGCCAGCACACAGATTCCACAACCCTCTGTTCTTCCTCAATTGTCAATCCCCTCTCCCAATTTCCATCATAAAGTTATACAACTTTATTGCCCATTTGTTCTCTCCTCCTTTTCCCAATTGATGACCACCAAGGCACCAAGCCGAAGCTGGTGGATCTGGCATTGACCCCCTTAATAAAGACAGAAAGACAGATTAACTGAGTTGGAAGGGATCTTATAGGTCATCTAGTCCAACCCCACCACCCAAGCAGGAACCCCTACACCATTTTTGACAAATGGCAGTCCAATCTCAGCCTTCAGTGATGAAGCCCCCACAACTTCCGAAGGCAAATTGTTCCATTTGTTGATTGTTGTCACTGTCAGAAAATTTCTCCTTATTTCTAGGTTGAATCTCTCTTGATCAGTTTCGTGATCAAAGATGTCAGTCCTGCAAAACAAATGGAAAACACAAGAAACAGAGAGAGAAACAATGTAGAATAGGGAACTGTTTTTGTTTATGGAGATATTGGTTATGGAAGTGTTTGAGGAGTTCGCCTGCTTTGATTATTATTATTATTATTATTATTTAAATTTTTATACCGCCCTTCTCCCGAAGGACTTGAGGTGCTTGAGGTCCACCCATTCAGTCTCTGAAGGAGGAAAGTCTTTCCATGGCACTGGATATTAGAGCTTTCCCCAGTGTTTACGAGAATCTAAAATGTCCTTAATTTCAAAATGTTGTTCCCCCTCAATCATGAGTGGCTTAGGAAGTGGCATTGTGTGTTAGACAGGAGTTTATGATTTTAGTAGACTACAGTGGAAAATTGGGTGAATGCATCTAAGGCATACATGTCAAACTCAAGACCTGTGGGCCAGATCTGCCCTGGGCCACCCCAACCCGACTGGCTGGACATGTGCACAGGAGGTGGTGAGTGTGCAGGGGGCTGGTGGTGCCCGGCAGCTTCAGCTCATTGACCCCTCAGCCACTCATTGCCTGGCAGCAACAGCTAGCTGGATATGAACCTAGGTCATCCAATAAGCCAAGCTTGGCCCTGCCCTGCCCCGCCCCGCCACCTGCCTCACCTTGCCTTACCTCACCCCACAGCAGTGGCACTGGCAGCAGCAGCAGCCACCCAATCTAGCAGGAGCCACACTGCTGAGGCTGAAGAGGTGGAGCTGTGGGTGCAGCACTAGGTGGATGCGCCACTTCTCGGCTCTTGAGATGGTAAGCAGGAGAGGCGGTCCTCAGTGCTTGGAGCTCTGCAGTGGACTGGGCTGCTCCACTACACCTCTCACAAGACTGCCCTTCCCTGCAGACAGCAGCGCTGTCAAGCCTCTAATTTCCCTGCAAGCTGGCTTCGCCATCCTGCTTGGGCTCCGTGATCAGCTGCCAGTTTCCGGTGCGCACGCCTGGCCAAGCCTCAACAGTGTGGCTTTGTACAAAGGAGTGTGGAGAGCATGCCAGATACCAGCCAGCAGGCAGCGTCACCTTTTCTGGCAGTGGATACCACGCTCCTCCCCTCCACTTTCTTTGACATTTTGTTCCCGAGGAACCAGCAGCAGCAGCCCCAGCAGCCTGCAACCAATCAGCAGCCGCAACCGGGCACAGCCGGTTCAACGATCCCACCTGCTTGCCAAAGCAGCCAATGGATTAGGGCGCTGAAGCTGGAGAGGCAGGCAGAACAATCCTCCCCTTTTAGTGTGCTTTGAAAGTTTGGAACTGCAGAAACCACCTTCCCCTGGCATAGCCAGGGTAAATTTGCAATCAGGCGCCCGCTGCTATTCAATCAGTCCTTCATTTAACCCACAACACTTTTATTGGAGAGTTCAAGGAGGGATCAGGGGAGGGGGCTCCCCAGATCCCTCTCAGGGCTATGAAACAGACTGGCCCAACCACATCAAGGGAGGCCAATTAGAGGTGATCGAAGTCCAACTCTCCCTGTTCCTACCGCTGGGTTCTAAATCATTAAGCACTCTGCCCTGCTCTTGAAATCATGGGCAGCTTATGTCCTTGTGGGTAGTGGATTATGTTTACTTTACTTCAACCTCCCTTAATCCCACTCTCAGGGGGGCACAGCCATGCAAAGGGAAGAGGGCAAAATCATTGCAATGAGAACTTGAGGTGTGAGGAGATAATTGATCAAAGTGAAATGGGAAACAAGACAGAAAGCAGAAATAACTTTCCCAAACCAGCCACCTTGGCTCCAAAGCTCTAGTTAGCCACTTTGGGCCGAAGGAGGAGAGCATCCCACACACTTCCCATCCAAAAATGAGATTTTCCGTGCCACATGATTTTGCCAAAAGCCAACTGACATCACCCTAAGCACTTTGCTCTCATTCACTGGTGGGGAGGAGGGAGACGCCAGAGGAAACAGACGTAATCAGGACATGCAGCACCCATTCAGCCTGTCCTCGTCTTCTTCCAAGCAGTGCCTTTGCGCTTTAGGTATCAAGTGGCACTCTCCAAGAGCTTCTGCTTGAAAAGCCACGTTTTAATTTTTCCAACTTCCCTCCTCCAGCCATTAAAACTAGCAGAAAGTTGGTTGAACTGGATAAAGACAACTTTTTAAAATAAACAATGTAATTCTTGAGGATGCTATACATCCATATTACAATAAAGCACTTAATTACCTGTTGGTTTTATGCATTTTGATTACTGATGAGTTTCCCTTTTATATCCTTTGCCATTAATTTTCTATGGAAATATTGTGATTGTTTCTGAACTTTGCAGAGGATGGCAAACTTGTAAACACGAGATCAAAATCTAATAATAAATGTTTTAAAAATCTAAATAAAATTTAACATTCAAAGTCGTAAATTTCTTGAATACATGCATACTCAAAAACAGACTGTTTAAGAATCTTGAGGAATGGCAGAAGGGAATTAACAAATTCATATGGGAAGGTAAAAAAGCTAGGGTTAAAATGAAAATAATTCAAGATTCTCGGGAAAGGGGAGGTTTAAAAATGCCTAATTTTAAATTATATTATGAAGCAGCTGCTCTCTCTGCAATAAGTGATTGGTTTAATTTAACAGAGGACAGAATTTTGAATATAGAAGGTTATGATTTGCTATATGGATGGCATGCATATTTAATTTATGACAAAAAAGTGGATAAGGCCTTTAAAAATCATGTGCTAAGAAATGCCCTTCTGCGTGTTTGGAAAAAATATTCTTATAAACTAAATTATAAGGTTCCTATATGGGCAAGTCCTAGACATACAATAGAAAATATAAACATAGAACAGAATCAGGAAATGATTACATATAAAGATCTTTTGTATACTGAAAGAGGTAATTTGCAGTTAAAATCTCTGCAAGTATTAAGAGAGGAAGGGAAAAATTATACTTGGTTTCAATATGAGCAACTACGTGCTAGATGGAAGGGAGATCAGAAAATTGGTATAGAGCAGAACGAGGGAAATTTGGTAAAGCAAATTAGAAATCAGTCTCAGGAGCATATAAAGAGATTGTATAATGTGTTACTTGAAATAGATTCTGAAAGGGACTTGGTAAAGGACTGTATGATAAAGTGGGCACAAAATTTTCAGGAGCCAATATTATTGGAAACTTGGGAAAAAAATTGGGTTAGAAATGTTAAATTCACGCAGGCACAGAATCTGAGGGAAAATTTTTATAAAATGTTTTATAGATGGCATCTAGATCCTAAAAAATTATCGTGTATGTATCCAGATATGCAAGCAAAATGTTGGAGATGTAATTGTGATGACGCTACATATTTTCACATTTGGTGGACTTGTAAGGACATAAAGGCCTTTTGGATAAAAATTTGGTGGATTTTACAAAATGTTTTGAAAAAGAAGATAAAGTTCCTGCCGCAACTTTTCTTGTTGGGAATTATTACGGATTGTACAGTAATTGAGACTAAATTGATTTTAAATCTAATAACACCGGTCGCAGTCGGTGTTGACAGGGGGGCAGAGGTCGACTCCGAGGCGCCTCACTTGTGGGGTGCCGCAGGGGTCGATTCTCTCGCCCCTCCTGTTTAACATCTACATGAAGCCGCTGGGTGAGATCATCAGTGGTTTCGGTGTGAAGTATCAGCTGTATGCGGATGACACCCAGCTGTACTTTTCTACACGGACCACCCCAACGGTTATCAAGTGCTGTCCCGGTGTCTGGAGGCCGTACGGGTCTGGATGGGGAGAAACAGGCTCAAGCTCAATCCCGCCAAGACAGAGTGGTTGTGGATGCCGGCATCCCGGTACAGTCAGCTTAATCCGCGGCTGACCATCGGTGGCGAGTCATTGGCCCCGATGGAAAGGGTCCGCAACTTAGGCGTCCTCCTGGATGAACGGCTGTCTCTAGAAGACCATTTGACGGCCGTCTCCAGGAGAGCGTTCTACCAGGTTCGCCTGGTACGCCAGTTGCGCCCCTTTCTGGACCGAGATGCCCTATGCACGGTCACTCACGCACTCGTGACGTCTCGCCTGGATTACTGCAATGCTCTCTACATGGGGCTCCCCTTGAAGGGCATCCGGAGGCTGCAGTTAGTCCAGAACGCGGCTGCGCGGGTGATAGATGGAGCCCCTCGTGGCTCCCGTATAACACCCATCCTGCGCAGACTGCACTGGCTACCTGTGGCTTTCCGGGTGCGCTTCAAGGTCTTGGTGACCACCTTTAAAGCGCTCCATGGCATTGGGCGGGTTACTTACGGGACCGCCTACTGCTACCGAATACCTCTCACCGACCCGTGCGCTCTCACAGAGAGGTCTCCTCAGGGTGCCGTCAGCAAGGCAATGTCGTCTGGCGGCGCCCAGGGCAAGGGCCTTCTCTGTGGGGCTCCACCCTTGGAACGAACTTCCCCGGACTCCGCCAGCTTCCGGACCTTGGACCTTCCGCGGGCTTAAAACATATTTATTTAATTGTGCAGGACTGAGCTAGGTTTTAAATTCATGGGTTTTAATTGGGTTTTATTTGTATATTTTAATTAACGGGCTTTCAAATAAGTTTCTTAATTGTTTTTATTCTGTATTTATATTTATATGTTTTTAAATGCCTGTGAACCGCCCTGAGTCCTTCGGGAGATAGGGCGGTATATAAATACGATTAATAAATAAATAAATAAATAAATAAATAACTGCAGCAAGATTACTAATAGGACAATATTGGAAGAAAAAAGAAGTACCTACAATAGAAGAATGGATATTGAAAGTTGCCAATTTGGCTGAGATGGCGAAGATATCAGCCTTTTTGAAAGACAATACGCAAGAAAGATACTTAAAGGAATGGAAAAAATGGATTGACTATATTCAACGTAGATATCAGACTAAGAGTTATCAGACTGTTTTTGAATGATTATGATGTATTATTTTTGATTGTTTTCGGGGGAAGTTAGGAATTGTTGATTGTAGGGGTATAATTAAGTTGGGACGAAATTTTTTTAGCATATGTTTGTTTTATTTTTAACTATACCTTGTGCTCGTTCCGGGAAGTCGGGGGGGGGGGTGTTGTGAAGGGAGGGGGGAGGAGGGGGGGAAAGGGGAAAAAAAATTTTGTAAAACTTTTTGAATAAAAAAACAAAAAACAGACTGTTAATAGGCCAAATAAATTTTATTTATTAATTATTTTTATGCCACTTTTAATACATAAGTAACTCAAGGCTAACATTGTATTCTTTCCTCCTATTTTCCTCATAACAAAATCTTGTGAGGTGGGTTGGGCTGAGAGAGTGACTGGCCCAAAATCACCCAGTCTGCTTTCATGCATAAGGGGAACTAGAATTCAGTCTCCTGGTTTCTAGCCAGCACCTTAGCTACTACACCGAAGTCACTCTATTGTCCTTTGTGAAATGATTTCACTATTTCAGCATTGGGCAAGACATTTCTAGCATAGGTTGAGATTTGAGTATTTGTTAACAACATGAAAAACCCCCAACCTTGTACAGATAACTAACAACAGTTCATTTGCAAAGACTATGCAAAGTTACAATGGTTTTACACACAAACATGCTGCCCTCCCACACCCATCATGAGCAACCTGGCCAAGGAGAGTGAGCACAGCGGTAGCAACTTTAAGGAGAAGGCAAGCAGGGCTGGGCCATGGGGTCCCAGTACCCTGGGAGCTTGAGGGCCAAGCTGGGCGTTTTCCCTCCATTGCCCAGGGCTCAGGGCAGCCCTTGCCGCTGTCCATGTGACCTGAGAGGGATGGCGAGGCTCCTCTGGTGGACGAGGCTTTAGCACTTGCTCTGGTCTTGCCTTCCGCCACTGGAGACCTCTGGATCCCCCTCGCAGCCTTGCCTGCCCCACCCCCTCAGGAGGCGGAAACATGGCTGTAGAAAAGACAAATGTAGTTTGCAAAGCAAAGATTAGTTTACAGATTAAGATCTTTCTACTACATTTTTGGGGGTAAAATTTACACATTAACAACACAGAGAAGGACTATGAAGAATTTCAGAAATAAAACTATTAACTCCAGATGGAAGGAACATGCCTATAGGAACCAAAATGCAGCCAGTAGAAATAACTCCTGCCATGTCACCACTATTGTTGTGGCCAAAGTACCAGAAATCTAATAGACTGATAGCAAGGCTAATGTTCGGGAAATATAGAAAACAAAATTTTAATATCAGATCAACTAAATATGAAATGTTATACTCTGGTGGTGAAACAAATATGAAGGCATGTCTCAGAAATCATACAAGCTACAAAAATATCATTATTGGAGGAAAGGATGAGAGAATTCATATTTTCTAACCAGAGAAGGTAGAAATGTCTGTTATTGTGAAAAAGAACTCACTGAGTCCCACTGACATTATGAAGGATCTAGAGCAGGGGTGTCAAACTCATGTCATCATGGCAGCGTCACGTGACATATTGGAACTTTTTTCCCCTTCGTGGGTGTGGACATGGCTAGCGCTTGACACATCCGGCCCGCGGGCCGGGATTTTGACAGCCCTGATCTAGTGATTTTCTTTTGTATTTTGAAGGATCTAGAAACTTCCTTTTATCTGTCTTTTAATCATAAGGCAAAATAGCTGTTTTTCACAAACATTGCAAACAACGCAGCCCAAGGTCCAGACTTCATCATATTTAATCCTGTGGTGAACAGCTAAGCCCAGGATCTTCCTAATCAATTGTGCTCCATTCTACTGCAAATATTATGCTTGAGTAGCTTTCCATTATACATAGGAAGTTAAAACCCACCCTTCTCCTAGAACTGTGATGGCGAACCTATGGCAGGCGTGCCGGAAGTGGCATGCAGAGCCATCTCTCCAGGCATGCCAGCCATTGTTCTTCTGGGTTCTGGCACACATATGTGCTGGCCAGCTGGTGTTTGCGTGCACAGTAGTGGCAGAAACCTGAAGAGCTGGTGACCGGTGTGCATGCGCGCGCCGGAAATCAGAAGCTCAGCTTCCTGGCGCATGCATATGTGCTGGTAGAACTGCTTTTCCAGTTTCTGGCACTCTCATACATGCACACCAGGAAGCTGCTCTTCCTGTTTTTGGTGCTCCTCCCACGTACGCGTGCATGTTACCATTTTGGCATTTGGTGCCAAAAAGGTTCACCAACACTGTCCTAGAAGAATGAAATATTTTAGAAAATATTAAAAAGGCAGTATATTATACCTCCATGGATGATAAAAGGAGAAACATGCTCTTGGAAAGCAGCCCCCACCTTTGTTAATAGCCCCAGAAAGACTGGTGCCACCCTATCTATAAGACAAAAGGCTGGGCCAGCTTATCTACAAAACAAAAGGCCTTCACCCTCAGAACATAATAGGATTAGCCCTCTATCCATTTCACCTACATGGCACCTGGGAAGATTGCATCACCTAGCAAGGTTCAACCAAGCCCGGGACTCACAACAGCCTACAAAGTTACCCCTGCATGGCCCCATGGGAGTCGGACAACCAATCAGGATACCTGTCCTTACACAGGAACAGGAAGCTCTAAAACAGGAAGCTATCGAAGTGCTGTCCCGGTGTCTGGAGGCCGTACGGGTCTAGATGGGGAGAAACAGGCTCAAGCTCAATCCCTCCAAGACAGAGTGGCTGTGGATGCCGGCATCCCGGTACAGTCAGCTAAATCCGCGGCTGACCATCGGTGGCGAGTCATTGGCCCCGATGGAGAGGGTCCGCAACTTAGGCGTCCTCCTGGATGAACGGCTGTCTCTAGAAGACCATTTGACGGCCGTCTCCAGGAGAGCGTTCTACCAGGTTCGCCTGGTGCGCCAGTTGCGCCCCTTTCTGGACCGGGATGCCCTATGCACGGTCACTCACGCACTCGTGACGTCTCGCCTGGATTACTGCAACGCTCTCTACATGGGGCTTCCCTTGAGGGGCATCCGGAGGCTACAGTTAGTCCAGAATGCGGCTGCGCGGGTGATAGATGGAGCCCCTCGGGCTCCGCGCAACACCCATCCTGCGCAGACTGCACTGGCTACCTGTGGCCTTCGGGTGCGCTTCAAGGTTTTGGTGACCACCTTCAAAGCGCTCCATGGCATAGGGCGGGTTATTCTGGGACCGCCTACTGCTACCAGATACCTCTCACCGACCCGTGCGCTCTCACAGAGGGACTCCTCAGGGTGCCGTCAGCTAGGCAATGTCGTCTGGCGACGCCCAGGGGAAGGGCCTTCTCTGTGGGGGCTCCCGCCCTCTGGAACGAACTCCCCCCAGGACTCCGTCAACTTCCGGACCTCCGAACCTTCCGTCGCGAGCTCAAGACACATCTATTTACCTGTGCAGGACTGGCCTAGATTTTAAATTTATAGGGGTTTTAAATTGGTTTTAATATTTATATTTCTATTTTTAATAATTGGGCATTAGAATAAGTTTTTTAATGATTATTTTAATTTGTATATAGATGTTTTATATGCCTGTGAACCGCCCTGAGTCCTTTGGGAGATAGGGCGGTATACAAATTCGAATAATAAATAAATAAATAAATAAATAAACAGGGCCCAAGAGAGGGTATAAATATATGTCTCTCTCTCTTCCATATGCTCGATTGCTCAGGATGTCAAACCATGTGGTCCTGTCCACTATTAAACTATCTTTTCAAACAGTTTCCATGTTTCCAGTGTCTCTATCCCCACTTGGAACTGAACCAAGATGGACATTTCTTCTAACACCTTCAAATTCAGGTAACAATTTAGGAAGAAAGAGGGACTGGATTAATCTAATTCTTTGACTAATGAACAGGGACTGGAACACAGAAGCTAAAAAGATGCTGAGGCGCTAGAAAGAGTGCAGAGAAGAGCAATAGAGATAATTTAGGGGACTGGATGCTAAACCAATGAACAGTTAAGGGAACTAGTTACATCTAGTCTATGGAAAAGAAAGGTGACACGAGAGCTGTTTTCCAGTACTTAGGAGCTGTCCCAGAGAAGAGAAGCTCAACTTATTCTCTGTAACACCTGAGGACAGGCCAAAAAGCAATGGGTGGAAGCTCATTAAAGAGAGATCCAATCTGGAACTAAGGAGAAATTTCCTGACAGTGAGAACAATTCATCAATGCAACAGCTTGCCTTTTGAAGTTGCGGGTGCTCCATCACTGGAGTTTTTCAAGAATAATGGAATAATTTGCCCGGAATGGTATAAGGTCTCCTATCTTGAGCAGGGGGCTGGACTAGAAAACCTCCAAAGTCGTTTCCACTCCTATGATTCTATTTAAAACTTCTACTAATAAGAATGATATATTCAACACACTGGACCTTTCTTCTGAATAGACATCCATAGACATGTGCTACATAAGACATTTCACACTAGTCTTGCATTTCTAAGCAATGCAAATCATTTGGGTATTCAATGGAATAAGGTATATAATCTACAGAAATTAACATGAGCCATAACCCGTTTCCCCCAAAACCCCAGTGTTGTGGATCACAGCAGGCTCAATCTATGATCTTCCATTCTACATATTTTACCCAATAACTTACAAGAGTGCCCTCTAAAAGTTGTTAAGTAATCTATTCTGAAAGGGTGCGATAACTGCTGTAATTTTCCACTAAAAAATTACAATGATTGCCAGACAAAGCAAGGCAAAATTGCTCAAGGTATTCTGTGAATTGCACAACTCAGCAACTTAAATCCAGTTACTGAATAAAGTTTGATGCCTGTACATTCCTACTGCTCAGTTTTAAACTGGTTAACGATATTGAAAAATATGGTGCACATATTTTCAGCATTAAAGTAGCCTAGCTATATAATATTCATTTGTCTAGAAATACGCATGAGTCTTAATCTCTTTTTTAAAAATGGCATGGTAGCTTGAACCCTTTGGCTACATCTCATGCTTCTTACTGAATTGCTGAAAAGTGACTGACTTGTGAAATCAGAATAGACCAGTCAGAAATTAATGCAAGGGGGTCCCTAGTTACTGATTTCAAAATGGCAAGTTTAAAACTGTAGTTATGTAGTTGATGAAGTTCTCAAAAGAAAAAAGTGAGAGGCTTAAAGTATATAAGGCAATGTATCAGTTTTTACATGGACATGTTTCTTCTTTTTTACTGTGTCCTGTTTTGTATTGCTTTTTTTTGTTTTTTGCTTTTATTAGAATTGTGAAGCTCTTTGGATTTGAAAGGGAAAAAATGTGGCTGCAATTTTCTTCAAGTAACTGAATCTTTTCTCAAAGGCAATGCAAAGATGCCTTTGATTTAAAGATTAGCAGTCTCATGCTATCTCTGCACCCCCTTTTTATCTTTAAATCCAATGTGCTACATTGCCCTTTCAGTATGACATAAAATATGCATACATGCAAGTGTAGCAAGTATCTTCAGGCAAGCTGTAATGTAATGCCTGTATTTTCTTCTATTTTGTTCTTGAAACAATGGGTGTGCATTGCATATCTATCAACGTTTTACAAAAAGAAAAAGAAAAAAGATTGTGAGAGTATCTAGAGACCCTCCCTGTTTGATGAGTGTGGATTCTGTGTGAAGGGCAAAAGAGTTGCCTATTTCCCTAATCAGCAAGACATACCTTTGATAATGCAGTATGCAGGCTATCCTGCCAATATTGCTGAATTTTATCCCCAACAGATCTGTTATGGAATGGACAGAAACACTGGACTCAAGGCTCCTAGTGCAGAGGGAAATTCTCTTTCATGACCGGTGAACTGTTGTCCAGGATCACCTATCTGTGTTTTTCTTATAGCATATGAACGTTGTTCTCCAGCTCTAGCCTGGCAAGAAGTCAATGAAATATGAGCTATTCAGGAAGGTACTTGCGCAACTGGCCTGTCCAGCCCATCCTATATCTTTTATGTTGACAAACTGTTCAGGAACAGAATGTGTGGGTGGGGAGCCTTTTTTATGCCTATAGGCTAGCCATTAGACAGTGTAGTAGCTTGCAAGCATAAAGGAAGTGTGTGTGTGTGTGTATGTGTGTGTGTATCTCCTATAGAATTAAACCTACACAGTTGTCTGCGGTTGTTGCTTGGACAAGGGTGAATGGATTCCTTAGGAAGATCCTCCCCCACCAAATAACAATATACCTTAGATTTAAAACTTGTCATATAGTGATTGTTGGACTTTAAATTCAGTTTCCAGCATCCAAAAAAAGATAACTTGATCAAGGAAGCTTTGGAATATTTTGCGTAGGAAAAAAATCCAGGATCTTGATTTTTATCACAAATTGAATATTCTTCTTTAGATAGCTGTTATAGTGCCAACATGAGTAAATACTACCCTGATTAAAAGATATATTTTTCAAGAAAGGAACTAATCACAGCCTTTTCTTTCATTTAATTGTGTCCAAGTCACAGAGACTGCAGACAAATCCGTAGTTTTCCTGACAAGATTTTTCAGAAGTGGTTTGCCACCTTTCTAGGGCACAGACAAAGTGACTGACCCAAGATTGCTCAGCTGTCTTTGTGCACAAGGTTGACTAGAACTGATGGTCTCCTGGTTCTGGTTTGGCCTTAACCACAACACCAAATTTGCTCTCTGCTATAAAGCTTTCTATAAACATTTATATCCTGGCTAGAAACAGTAGTAGCTTCGTAGTTTTTGGCACCCTGGGCAACAGTATTTATTTTATTTATTTAGGGAGTTCCATGGAACTCTGATTTTTACAACTTCTCAGCAATTGACCAGTCTTGACACATCTAACTTTAGGGGAAGATTTATGAATCCATCATGTTCATGAATGGTGCAGCCATGCAAGTACAGATTTTTGTAATTCATTCTTCATAAGAAATGAAAATGAAGAGCAAAAACTCACTTCTGTTCTTTATTATATACCTTTATCCGATCTCCATAGTGTACTGAATATGGTTATCTGATATCATAAGAGAACACAAACTGAAAACTTAATGAGTTTTATTTATTTCATGATTGAAATGAAACCCTGCTAATCTTTTTGGATGAAAAGTCCTCAACAAGATCATTCAATTTTCCCCCCCAATTTGATATTGAGTTGAGATCATAACTTATTCAAAGCATATAAGACTTTTCATAATTTTCAGTTTTGAAAATAACCTCTTACCTGGAATAATTATTTACAATACAGTTGAGAAAATGCATTTTGAATTTTATACTTAAACTAAACATATCACAAAGCTGTGCATATTGAAGCTAACTTGTATAATCACAAGAAATTCTTGATTTCAGTCATCAGCTTGGTAAAATCAGTGTCTTTCCCAAAGTGAGAAAATATAATTTGTTATCTCTTTCAGTGTTTTCATCACTAATTTTTGTATCTGACTATAAGATTAAAAATTGTTCATCCTAGATTTCCTTTTTATCTACTATAATTTTATCAAAATTGTGGAGGTCCTGGAGTAGGGCACAAAATTGTCTACTTGCTCACCTGTAAAGCCACCAGAACCAGATGGAACTTGGCTAACCAGATGGTAGGAATTATAACCATTCCTTGGAAGGTGTTTCTGCTCCAGCTAGTCTAAAGAATGTGTGTGTAAGACATTCATTAATGACATCTCCATGGTTTCCATTACTTTGGTTAATTATTGCCCAATTTCTAATCTCCCTTTTTTTAGTTAGAGCATGCAATAATGTTGCAACTTCTAGCTTTCTTTGATGAAACTGATTAGCTGGATCATTTCCCATCAGGATCAAGTATGACACTGTAGTTCAAGCAGTTTTAATTACTTTGGTGGATCACCCATGATCAAGAACTGAACAGAAGTCATGTCACCATTAATTCTCCTATATATAACATATATATTGGTGAATTTCTGTATATTAAACAAACTATCTTTCTGAGACATTTCAATTTTGAGAAGTTAAATTTTGTGGTGATTCTAATGTAATATAGTATCAACAGTAGAGACCTTCAATTATCTGGGTTCTATAATCTCCCAGGATTTGAAATGGACACCTAACATTAGAACCATCATTAAAAAGGCACAACAAAGAACGTTCTTCCTGCATCAATTTAGTAAGTTTAGACTGCCCAAGGAGCTGCTAATACAGTCAGTGGTGTGCTCCAATTTTTTTAACAACCGGTTCTCCGCCCTAATGACTGGTTTGGTGTGGCTGGTGGGCATGGCTAGCTGGATCATGTGACTGAATGGGCATGGCCAACGCTATATTACTTGACTGCGTCAAGCTAGACTGGGAGACCTGGCTGCGAGAGGAAGAGAAGCTGGGTAAGCTGGACCCAGATGCTTCCCGGATCCCCTCATCTCAGAAGCAGCAACCTTGCACTCTCCCCTCTCTGCTAGCCCCGTTCTTCACACAGGATCACCCAGCAGTGGAGACAGAGAGGGAGAAGAGGGCAGCGGTGGCCGTTAGCATTGAGGGGAGAGTGCCACACAGAAATGGGAGCACACAGAAACACCGCCCCTTTCTCCCTCTACGTCTCCATTGCTGGGCAATCCTGTGCAAAGAAGGGGCTAGCAGAGAGGGGAAGAGTGGGAGGTTGCTGCTTCTGGGACGAGGGGACCCAGGACATGTCTGAGTCCAGGTCACCCGGCTTCTCTTCCTCTCGCAGCCAGATTTTTCGGGACATTTTCAGGCCATTTTTCGGGCTGTTTTCGGGGGCATTTTTGAATGGAAAAATGGCCTGAAAATGGCCCAAAAAACAGATGGGTGGGGCTAACCAGTGTTCCGATTTGCTGGTTCTCCAAACCATGCAGAATCAGAACAACTGGTTCGGGCGAACCGGACTAAACTGGCAGCAGCTCACCTCTGAATACAGTTCTACAGAGGAATTATTGAGTCTAGTCATTTGTACTTCTATATCTGGTTTGGTACAGCAACCAAACAAGACAGGTACAATCGACTTCTATCGATTGCAACCAGCCTGCCTTCCACTGAGGATCTTTATACTGCATGAACCAGAAAGAGGGCTGAGAAAATACTGAACATAAACTATTTCAACTACTCTCCTTGGGATGCTGCTATAGGGCATTGCATGCCAAAACAACTGGACACAAAGACAGTTGTTTTCCCTTATGCCATCACTCTACTGAACACCTAATTCCCACAGTACTGTCTTATGTCTAAGGACATTTAGCCATGAGAGGTTGAACAACTAGCCTCGTGGTGCAACCGGAACAATCTGGAACAGAACACACTCAAAACTATAGAAATGGTCATAGATTTTAGGAGAAACCCTTCCATACTTCCACCTCTCACAATACTAGACAACACAGTATCAACAGTAGAAATCTTCAAATTTCTATGTTCTACCATATCACAAGATCTAAAATGGACAGCTAACATCAAAAAAGGACAACAAAGAATGTTCTTTTTGCGCCAACTCAGAAAGCTCAAACTGCCCAAGGAGCAGCTGATCCAGTACTACAGAGGTATTATTGAGTCTGTCATCTGCACCTCTATAACTGTCTGGTTTGGTTCTGCAACCCAACAAGACAGACACAGACTTCAGAGGATAATTAGAACTGCAGAAAAAATAATTGCTACTGACCTGCCTTCCATTGAGGACCTGTATACTGCATGAATCAAAAAGAGGGCTGTGAAAATACTTACAGATCCCTCACATCCAGGACATAAACTGTTTCAACTCCTACCCTCAAAACGACGCTATAGAGCACTGCACACCAGAACAACTAGACACAAGAACAGTTTTTTACCAAAGGCCATCACTCTGCTAAACAAATAATTCCCTCAACACTGTCAAAACTTTTTACTAAATCTGCACTACTATTAATCTTCTCATCATTCCCATCACCCATCTCCTTCCACTTATGACTGTAACTTTGTTGCTTGTATCCTTACGATTTATACTGTAATTGATTGTTTCCTGATTGCTTAATTATAACCTATGACTATCATTAAGTGTTGTATCCTTAAGTGTTAAATTTGTACCCTGTGACTACCATTAAGTATTGTAAGTGTTGTACCTTGATGAAGGTATCTTTTATTTTACGTACACTGAGAGCATATGTACCGAGACAAATTCCTTGTGTGTCCAATCACACTTGGCCAATAAAAAATTCTATTCTATTCTATTTGTTGTTTGTATGTACACTGAGAGCTTGCGCTTAAGACAAATTCCTTATCTATCCAATTACATTTGGCCATACTCTGCTCTGCTCTGCTCTGTTCTGCTCTATTCCTATACACTTATGCCCTCTGTTTTTAATATCTATATGAAGAAGTGACAGAGGCTATGTGGAGTTTAGTAAGGAAGACATCTATCTGGTTAAGGTCAACTGAAGACTGGTCTCCTTTATTTCTTAAATAAATCTCTCTTTCATGGTTGATACCTGAGAAAGGGTATCTGGGTAGCCCGCTCTGTGGGCACCCGCACTGTTGCCAGCTGCTCTTCCAGTTTCTGGCACACGCATGTGCGCTGCCCAGCTGGTTTTCACATGCTCACACCCATAGACTAGCTAGCCGTTGTGCGCATGTGCCGATTCCATAACACTCTGCTCTTCCTCAACTGACAATTCCCCCCTCCCAATTTCCCATCATAAACTTATACAGCTTTATTGCCCATTTGTTCCCCCCTCCCTTCCCCAATTGATGGCAGAAGACACACAGACAGATTAACAGACTTGGAAGGGATCTTGTAGGTCATCTAGTCCAACCCCCTCACCCAAGCAAGAGACCCTACCTACAGAGTCTCTGAAAGCAGACAAAGAATTGAATATTACTCAGGTTTGAAGTTAGAATATCATATGAATTCTGATTCCCCTGGTAATTCTGTAATATAGTTGCCACATTTATGGTTGAAGGCCTAATAAGAATCAGAGCTATGCTTTGGCTTTAATAGTCTCTTTAAATTTACTTTAAAATATTTTATGAAATTAAATTGAAATTGAAAAGAAAATGTCACAATGAAAATTTTATATTGAAAAAAAATATTAGAACAGTAGGCTAAAATGCCTAGGAATTTATATTCTTTTTTTGTAATATGAAAATTGCTGCCTGGCTTCACTAAAACAACAAATCTTCTGGGATGTTTGTTTAAGAAGAAAATATCTAGGACTATGAGACTGAAGAATGTGCTAAACAAAGAGATAACTGATTTGCAAACTCAAATCATTTGTACAGGATGTTCTAATGAAAGGTCTGTGATCAATTGTCAAGGAAACAACTATGGATAAGAGTGGATGAAAAATCAGCTGTATACAAAAGGTCACTCATAACAGACAACAGCTGCTGAAGAAACAGATGGGAAGAAAAAGACATGGATTGTGAATGGTCAGAATTTACTCAGGGGGAAAAAATCCCACCCCAATAGATTAAATGTGTGTATAGGGTCTCCCTGCCTTTTAAAAATAGATACTGCTAAATAAATGCTGCTGAATGACTAGCATATGATGCTGAACACTTGTTCTCAGAGATGACCAGTTATAGTTTGGTAAATGGGAGGATGAACAAGTAACTGAATCATGGCCCAAATAAATCCACGCTGCCCATTCTGGACAGCTGGACAAATTAGATGTGAATTTGCATTATGATCACAATTTTCATACAATCCCTGAACTGTAGCAGGCTATTTAGGCCATCAAATCCAGTCTCCTACAGGACTTTTGTTTAAATCTCCAGAGGCAGATGGCTGACTGGTCTGTTTGAAAACATCAAATGAAAGAAAATTTGCCACCATTTGGGATAATTGTTTTTAAAACCAGAATCCGCCTTTCTGTAACTTATATCTATTACGTTTCTATGTTTCTATTACGTCATAACCTGTACCATGGAATAATAAAGAAGTCCTGCCCTTCTTATCCTTAGTGGTATTAAAGAATGCTATCATTATTCAAAAGAAACAGATCCAAAACAAGAGGAGGAGGAATTGCATTATGTGCAGGGAATCGCTTATACCTCTACAGAAATACACAACACCGAGGATGAAAGCCTTCTTGAATTCATTTGGGTACATATTAGAGGGAAAAGGAATGACATTGCTATATAAATGTATTGCTATATGAATAGAATAGAATAGAATAGAATAGAATAGAATAGAATAGAATAGAATAGAATAGAATAGAATAGAACAGAATAGAATTTATTGGCCACTTGTGGTTGGACACACAAGGAATTTGTCTTGATGCATATTTATTTATTTATTTATTTATTTATTGTTTGAATTTATATACCGCCCTATCTCCCAAAGGACTCAGGGCGGTTCACAGGCATATAAAACATCAATATACAAATTAAAATAATCATTAAAAAACTTATTCTACTGCCCAATTAATTAAAAATAAAAAATATAAATATTAAAATCAATTTAAAAACCCCTCTAAATTTAAAATCTAAAAAACTAAGCCAGTCCTGCACAGATGAATAAATGTGTCTTGAGGGCATATGCTCTCAGTGTACATAAAAGAAAAGATACCTTCATCAAGGTACAACATTTAACATTTACAATACAAACGATGGTCATAGGGTATAATTTAACACTTAATGATAAGCAACAAAAGTTACAGTCATACAGTCATAAGTGGAAAGAGATTGGTGATGGGAACGATGAGAAGATTAATAGTAGTGCAGATTTAGTAAATAGTTTGACAGTGTTGAGGGAATTATTTGTTTAGCAAAGTGATGGCATTCAGGAAAAAAACTATTCTTGTGTTTAGTTGTTCTGGTGTGCAGTGCTCTATAGTGACGTTTATGACTTCAACTGGGAGATAAACTCTACAGAAATTGGTAAATCTACAGCTTGCTGCATCAGAATAGGAATTGGTGATGATACCAGGAGCAGCCCAGGCAAAAAGGCTTTTTGCATAGCTTGGTACATCCCAAGCCGAACATAAACTATGGTAATAACATGAAACAGCTGTAGAGAAATAAATGAAGTTGTGGGTTGCATCAACAAGCTTATAGTATCAACATCCATAAAATAATTATTTTTCTTTCTTTCTTATTATTGCGTCCAGGTTTAGAGATTGCATTTTAGGACATTTACAAATTGAAGAGCATGCTGAAGAGGGTCAAAGCTGATAAGGAAACTGAAAGAAAAACCTACAAGGAATGGTTTAAAGTATCCGGTATGTTTAGTTTGGAGGAGGGATGACTATAGGGAGACATAACTGCTTTCAAATAGTTAAAACTGTCATGTAGGCCACAGAGCCGAATTATTCAAACAACTGACTTAAATTATAGGGAACTAATGCAATGAACAATGAACAGTGCAAAGAAATAGAAGAAAATAATAATAGAATAGGGAGGACCAAAGATCTCTTCAAGAAAATTGGAGATATGAAGGGAACTTTCATGCAAAGATGGGCATGATAAAGGACCAAAATGGCAGGGACCTAACAGAGGCAGAAGAGATTAAGAAGAGGTGGCAAAATTACACAGACGAACTATACAAGAATGAACTTAACGTCCCTGATAACCAAGATGGGGTGGTCACTGACCTCAAGCCAGACATCCTAGAATGTGAAGTCAAATGGGCCTTAGGAAATGTGAAAAACAAAGCTAGTGGAGGTGACAGTATTCCAGCTGAGCTATTCAAAATCTTAAAAGACGATGCAGTAAAAGTGCTACACTCAATTTGCCAGCAAATTTGGAAAACTCAACAGTGGCCACAGGATTGGAAAAGGTCAGTTTACATTTCAATTCCAAAGAAAGGCAATACCAAAGAATGTTCAAATTATCACACCATTGCACTCATTTCACATGCTAGTAAGTTATGCTTAAAATCCTAGAAGCCAAGCTCCAGCAGTATGTGGATCGAGAACTACCAGAAGTACAGGCATGATTCTGAAGAGGCAGAGGAACTAGAGATAAAATTGCCAACATACGCTGGATCATGGAGAAAGCTAGGGAGTTCCAGAAAAACATCTGCTTCATTGACTATGCTAAAGCCTTTGATTGTGTGGATCACAACAAATTGTGGCAAGTTCTTAAGGAGATGGGAGTACCAGACCATCTTATTTGTCTCTTGAGAAACCTGTATGTGGATCAAGAAGCAACAATGAGAACTGGACACGGAACCACTGATTGGTTCAAAATTGGGAAAGGAGTCCGGCAAGACTGTATACTCTCGCCCTGCCTATTTAAGTTATATGCAGAGCACATCATGAGAAAGGCGGGGCTAGATTAAGATTGCCAGGAGAAATATCAACATCCTCAGATATGCCAATACCACTCTAATGGCAGAAAGTGAAAAGGAAGTAAAGAGCCTCTTGATGTGGGTGAAGAAGGAGAGTGCAAAAGTTGGCTTGAAACTCAACATTAAGAAAACTAAAATCATGGCATCCAGCCCTCTCAATTCCTGGCAAATAGATGGGGAAGACATGGAGGTAGTGACAGATTTTATTTTCCTGGGTTCCAAGATCACCGCAGATGGGGAGTGCAGCCAAAAAATTAAAAGACGCTTGCTCCTGGGGAGGAAAGCTATGGCAAATCTAGATAGCAAACTAAAAAGCAAAGATATCACCCTGCCAACAAAAGTGCGTATAGTCAAGACTTTGGCTTTCCCAGTTGCAATGTATGGCTGTGAAAGTTGGACC
This sequence comes from Ahaetulla prasina, assembly GCF_028640845.1. NCBI lineage: Eukaryota > Metazoa > Chordata > Lepidosauria > Squamata > Colubridae > Ahaetulla > Ahaetulla prasina. Next base: position 189,228,973 of record NC_080540.1, read on the forward strand.
ATAAAGAAGGCTGAGCGTCAAAGAATTGAGGCCTTTGAACTATGGTGCTGGAGAAGACTCCTGTGAGTCCCTTGGACTGCAAGGTGATCCAATCGGTCAGTCCTAGAGATCAACCCTGACTGCTTTTTAGAAGGCCAGATCCTGAAGATGAAACTCAAATACTTTGGCCACCTAATGAGAAGGAAGGACTCACTGGAGAAGAGCCTAATGCTGGGAAAGATTGAGGGCAAAAGAAGAAGGGGATGACAGAGAATGAGGTGGCTGGATGGAGTCACTGAAGCAGTCGGTGTGAGCTTAAATGGACTCCAGAGGATGGTAGAGGACAGGAAGGCCTGGAGGCACATTGTTCGTGAGGTCATGATGGGTCGGACACGACTTTGCAACTAACAACAACATATGGAACTAGATCTTAATTGGACATTGGAAAGAAATTTCTGACAGTCAAAGTTGTCCCACACTAAATCAGATGGTGGACTCTTTTTCTCGGAGGGCATTTAAACAGAGGCTGAATGGCCATCTATTGGGAATGCACTGGCAATAGATTCCTCCTCTGGGTTGGGGGAGTCAATGATGTTGAAGTTGCTTTGGCCTGTCACAAAATATCCATTTACCAAAAGACAGATTGCTGAATGTCTCTATTCTCTAGCATTCCAGATAGCATTTATCACCTTAACTCACAGACTGATAGTATGCTTAGATTGGTGCTTTTCAGCCTGCTAATTTCCATTTTTTTTTTAGTTAAAAGAAGCTAAAAATAAAGTAAGTTGGGATACCTCAGCATATTATATGCTAAACCAAAGTAAAATACTACAACTTAGTGCAACGTCTGAATCACAGGCTCCTGCAATGCAATGTGATACCCAATTGCAGCCCATTAATCATTATTACAGTCTAACTAGGCAAGTTATCCACTACAATTAGCCAATTGCTTTATCTGATCTATGTTTCTCCCATCTTCATTTTCTTAATTAGTAGCATTATTTCAGGATATTCAATAATTAGTGTTCCTCTTAATGGATGCATTTACAGAGATTGACACTAAAAACAAAATGGATTCTGAGTAGTCTACATAAAGGACAGACTGTAAAAGTAAGTAAAAGAAATATGGAGAACATAAAAATTGCTAAGTTTCTTATGAGTTTTGTGAACGTATTTCACCAATTTCTCCACATTTGAACAATATAATATACATTAAAAGGTTGTTCTGAATGCATCTTAAGTAGAAAAGCAATATATAAATGTTTATAAATACATAAAATAACAGTGAAATTTGATCCCTCCCTAAGAAGGTACTCATGGAAATGACTAAAGGTAAAGGTAAAAGTTCCCCTCGCACATATGTGTTAGTCGTTCCCGGCTCTAGGGGCTCATCTCCGTTTCAAAGCCGAAGAGCCAGCACTATCCGAAGACGTCTCCGTGGTCATGTGGCTGGCATGACTCAACGCCAAAGGCGCACAGAACGCTGTTACCTTCCCACCAAAGGTGGTCCCTATTTTTTCTACTTGCATTTTTACGTGCTTTCGAAACTGCTAGGTTGGCAGAAGCTGGGACAAGTAACGGGAGCTCACCCCGTTACACGGCAGCACTAGGGATTCGAATCGCCGAGCTGCCAACCTTTCGATCGACAAGCTCAACGTCCTAGCCCCTGAGCCACCACGTCCTCTGACTAGTGCCTCACTAAGTGCCTCACTAAGTGCAATAGGCATGGGATCATTTTAACTTCTATGAGAAGAACATCAGTGCCTTGAATTGCTGTCAAAACTTGCCAATTTAGTTCTCCATCTGGTCTCCAGTCCAGCTCAATCCTGGCAGATCAAGAGTCTCATATGAACTCCTCTGACCCTAATGAGCCAAAGGTCTGTATATGTTTAAATATTCTTCTGAACTCTCATAATAGCTTTTTCTGGAGTAATGCACATTTATTCTTGCTCTTCTCACCATTATATATATCTTTTGTTTCCCATTATGATTTCATATTGTCTTGAAGCTGCTTTAATGGAATTGGAGATTTATCTTGTTACATATGTCATTAAACTCATAAAACCAACCAACCAGATGTGAGAGATAATTACAGCTGGCTGGTCAATGGAATTAAAAATAATCATATTGTGTTCTCTAGGCTTGCCAAATGTAAATTGTTATAAAAACAGACAAGCAGCTGTCCAGTCTCTTCTTAAAAGCCTCCAGTGATGGAGCACCCACAATTTCTGATAGCAAGCTGTCCCATTGGTTGATTGTTTTCACTGTCAGGAAATTTCTTAGTTCTAAGTTGCTTCTCTCCTTGATTAGCTTCCATCTGTTGTTTCTTATCTTGCCTTCTGGTGCTTTGGAAAATAGGTTGACCCCATCTTTTCTGTTAAAAAATTAGGGGGAACATGATAGCTGTCTTACTTGAGGAGCTGTTTACTGAGAAGGGGAGGGAGATGTCAACTTATTCCCCAAAGCTCCTGTGGGTGGGACAAGAAACAATGGGTGAAAGCTTATTAAAGGGAGGTTCAATCTGGAACCAAGGAGAAACTTCCTGACAACAAGAACAATTAAATACTGGAAGAGCTTGTCTCCTGGAGGTGGTCCATCACTGGAAGTTCAAGAAAGTATCAGACATTCATTTGTCTGGGATGTTATAAGGACTCCTGCCATGGGCAGGGGGTTACTAGAAGACCTCCAGGGTCCCTTCCAACCCTATAATAACCCTAAAACTATAACTTCTGAAATATCTAAATCTTTCTATAGTGCAAAAACTTGTGATTCAGGTTTTCATCTCAAATTCACAAATGATTTTAAGAGGCTCTTGATCAAGCTACCATGTTATGGCCAAACACACTTCTATTAATTTTTGAGGTTCAACTCATTTCACATCCAACAATGTATCATTTAGATAATCAAGCTCTTGGTCCTGAAAATCAAATCAGTCCCATCAAGAAACAGTATAACAAGTACTATTTCTTTTCCAAGCCATATCCATCGTCTAGAAAGATGGCTATGGGAAATGCTTCTAAGCTTTCAGGATTTTGATTATACTTCCTTGATGGTTCTTTGCAGTTATTGCTTCCCATGTGGTTACTAGGAAGAAATAATTGCCAGCAGACTTGATAAATCTTAAAAGTTGCCCTGTTAGATCTATGAACCTTTCCCCTGGCATAGAAGGTACTTATAATTGCGTTTTTCTTTTCTTGAAAGTACAATAAAGAAATCAAAGTCCTTCCTGTTTGTTCTATTTCTTTCTCAAACACACTCCCATAGCATTCTTCCAACCTTCCCACATTCACAAACAGGAACTCTCTGTAAGTGAACTGTAATTGATGGAAACAGTATTCTTGTTTTTTCCCACAGCAGCACACAACATTGCTGTCTCCGCTGGCGATCATGCTGGGAGTATAGATTGGAAATAGGGACATTAGATGCCATTCTGGAGAATTAAAGCTTATACTTCTCATTTCTGTTCTCATACTGTTTATTTTTTACATTATGCAATAACTTTTTCCTTAAATAGTTTCCTTTAAAATATTATGTATTATTTATATAATTACAGATTGGGACAAAGGAGATTTTTTACAGGACAGTGAATGTGTTTTCTGATGTCTACATCTTCTAAAAAAGGAATATAAAAGTCCCACCATTCTTAAATATCCCACAATTTGATGAAGACATATAGTTTTAAGCAAAATATGCAATTCTGTGATTCTTTATTCCCTGCTGACAGATTTTTACAGACAAGACAGATTACTTTGATTTTTTAATATGAGGTCAAATGTTCCAAAGTAGGAATGGATTGAGAAAAACAAAATTGCTCACCAATAAATGAAAATGAAAGATGAAAATGGCTCCATATACACATTTGTTTCCTAAACTTGGCAGTCACCCCATTCATGCTCACATAAAAAACACTCACTTGGAGAACACCTTCATATTCCTAGAGAGAACATACTGTTTGGTATGCTTAGTGTAATAATCTCTGGACAGTCTAAGAAACACTTTTCCTGAAAACTTTTGTATCGTTGTATTTCTAGTGTTTCAATATAAAAGAAAAAAAGCTGATGTATTCGTATAAAGTTAAAAGTGTATCTCAAATGTTTTGCTGTTTTAATGTCTAATGTTCTACTTCATACTTGTTAGAAACTGTCCTCGACTTTAATCGCTTGTCTATAATGTCCTCTAAACTTTGTACTATCGAGACTTACAGATCTCTCTTTTAAGCTGGCTTCACGGTTACAAATCTCGTTTAAATGGAGAAACTGGGGAACAATGTGCGGGGAGCAAGTCCTTCTTAGGCACCTGAAAGAGGAGGCGGCGCGGGAACCGAGAAAAATCGCTTCCACAATGCCCGCCAGGCCCTTCCACCGACATAAATCGCCCGAGAGGCCCTTCCACCTACCCATTCTTTTCCATCAGGGCGGAGCCAACACCGTTCAAGGGCGGAGCCGACGAGGCTGGCCAGCTGGGTTTAAGCGGCACAGGCGCTGTTAGGCGGTCACTCCGGCTGCATTCCGCGGGTGCTCCGGCAAGCGGTCGCTGAAGAGGGGGGGGCGGCCCAACAAGCGTTCCCCAGCCGGGCTTTCCACTTGCTTGCAGCGCACACGTGGCAGTCTCTCCTTCTCTATCTGCCACCCCCCGCTTCCCGGAGATCGACAGTAGCCCCAGAAAGGACCGCGGGCAATCGCCACCATGAGCAAAGGGGTGAGGAAAATAAAAGGACGGGGTCGGGTCGGGGAGCACCGCGGGAATTCGGTCGCGTCTCTTAGCCAGAAGGCTGTAATCGCCTAGACGTCGACGGCACGAACCGCCGTAGCACCGCCTGTCGCTAGCAAAGGAAGTTTCTTTCCTTTAATGGTACCGACGGCTAGCGCAGCCCCCGCCTGCTCGGCCGCTGTACGGGCGCCTTTTTTCTGAGGATGGATGGCGCGTTGCCGCGATCCCTGCCGTCCGGCATCGTTTGCACCGAGGAGAGGCGCTGCCATCCAGACTGAAAAGACAAGAGGGCTTAAAAGCGCCGCCTTACAAACTAGAGCTGAGAATGTGCCCCAAACACGAGTTCTTGTAGAAGCGGAACAGGATCTTGTTTTATGGGGCGGATAATTCCACCCTTGGCGGCTCGCGGTGCGCAAACAGGCTGCCGGAGCTTGAAGCAACGAATCGCTGGTGGGAAGGGGCGGGCGGGCCGGCCGACGATCTCCGGAAAGGCGTTCGGGAAATTCCGTAGTGATATCCTCCCTTTTCTTGGTTTTAGCGGGTGGAGAGCCTCGCGAATATGCCAGTCAGAATGGCGCGCCTAAGGCGGCGAGAATCGAAGTATTCTTCGAATTCCGGAGCGGAGGGTTCATGTTAGTTTTTGGAAAAACCTGTTAAAAAAATAGAAATCCCACAGGTGGCAAACTGTTCTCTGAATTACATATATGGACTTTGATAAAGTTATTTCCTGGAGACATTAAGAAATTATCATCCATGTAGGAGAGTTTTGTTTTGGCTTTGAAATGCATGCCATTCGGCCCGCACCTTCCTCATCTTGTCCGATTAATCCTTTCTGTTCGGGTTCCTTCTTCGGTTTAATAGTTGACAAATTATCTATTTGTTAATTTAGCAGTTTAAGGTTGTGACATGAGGTAACTGAAAATATGTGGGCACACACATCACATTCGTCTTTTGTTTAGTCAGGAATGCCTGTAGAGAGAAATATCACTTCCTTCGCTTGAATAGCTTTTAAAAGGCATAACTTTCTAACCATGAAGTTAGAAGAATGAGCTATGACTTTTAAAAAGTGAAAAAAATAAGCAGGTTCAGACATCATATTTCGAGCTTTTCTGTATTGGAGAACTATTTTTAAGCAACCCTCCAATCTGAAAAGAGGAGTGAATCATCAGTATGGTTTTTAAAATGAAGTTCTTGTACTTCAGTTGTGTCCTGAAGAGGAGATTAGATGAAAACTTACTAGTGGAGTGCTGCCATTTTGTCTTTCCATTCACTTGTGGAAATCTGGATGCTTTCTAATCAGTCTATGCCTAGAAGAACATTCAGAAACCGGAGGAAATTATCCTAAATGAAAAATGTGCTGCCTTAGTTATGCCTCCAGTTTTTGTCTATAGCATGATGGGTTTAGACCTGAATGTGAGGCATGTCTATGTGTTTTGGGGGTTGGTGTTTTTTGCCCCTGCCTGTAAATGTCCTTGCCCCAGCCTCTTAGGATTCTTTCCTTGTCTAAAGATTGGTCCAAGGTCATTGGGTTGATTAGTGACTGTTCACAGAAGTCTAAACATTTAATTCCAACAGGGCACTCCATAGGCTGTTTCAGATAGCACAAACAGAAAGGTTCTTCCTTGTGTTAATGTTGAAATCATATTTGTGTACTTGAATATTTGAATCTTGTTAGAGCAGCTTTTTTTCACTATTTCTGCAGAGGCCTTGAGGGCCTAGATCTGCAGAATGATTGCTGTTTAGAATGGTTCATTAAGTAGGGCAGGTGGAAACAAGAGAGGCTGTTGCCACATTGTGGAAACTTCTATAAAATCCTGTGGTTTGATGCAACAGCTTGCTTCATTTTCAAATGAGTATGTGATTGTTTCAGACAGAATGGATACTGTTATTTTTAATGCTTTTTGGGTGAAAGTTTGGAGCTTTAAAGAATTGCAGCATAAAGCCTGATCATGTAATTGAATAAACTAAGCTGCTTGACTATTAGGAATGTTCGTTGGTTTTCACAGAACTGCAGTTACAGAAGCAGAAGAATCATCTAGTATTTTTTTAGCTTTTAGTCTCTTTGCTTTCCCATTTTTTTTTAATAGTAATAAAACATTACAATTAAAAAGATAAAAATTGGTAAAGGTAAAGGTTCCCCTCGCACATACGTGCTAGTCATTGCCGACTCTAGGGGGCTCATCTCCGTTTCAATGCCAACTCTAGGGGGCAGTGCTCATCTCCGTTTCAAAGCCGAAGAGCCAGCACTGTCCGAAGACGTCTCCGTGGTCATGTGGCTGGCATGACTCAACGCCAAAGGCGCACGGAACGCTGTTACCTTCCCACCAAAGGTGGTCCCTATTTTTTGTACTTGCATTTTTATGTGGTTTCGAAACTGCTAGGTTGGCAGAAGCTGGGACAAGTAACGGGAGCTCACCCTGTTACATGGCAGCACTCAACAAGCTCAACGTCCTAGCCCCTGAGACACCGTGTCCCTTAAAAAAAATTATATAAACTAAAAAAAAATAAAAGAATAAAATGAAAATACAGAATGTGCAGAAAAAACAAAAAAATAAGATAGTAAAGAAAAATACAAAAAAAGTATTTACACAAGTATAAACACTTTTAGTAACTTATCACCTTCTCTTAAAATATTTAAGCAAATTATCTTTTCTTCTCGTATCTTATTTTTTATCTTTAAACAAATCCTTAAAACCTCGATGTTCAAGTCCTAGTCAGCAAAAGTCCATTACTAGAGATAACAACATATCTGTTCTAGCCTTGATCAAATAAACCAACTTTGTATTCCTTCTTTTTACTTTTAACAATCTTGCTCTTTAATCCCTTGAAATAATGTCCTAGAACAGTGATGGCGAACCTATTCGGCACCAAGTGCCCAAACCAGGCATGCGTACACTGAAAACCCGAAGACAAGCTGGCAACGGCGCACATGTCCACAGAGTGGGCTTTGCATGCCACCTCTGGCACGCATGCCATAGGTTCACCATCATAGTTCTAGAACTTTCTTGTCATTCTTCTTTGCTAGTTTTTACAAAATTCTTGAAAACTTTAACCAGTCTCTCTTGTAAATTCAATATAGGAAAGTTGTCCAGATTGCTCTTTTGGTTTATTTTTATATCATCAGCCAGTTTCATTTATTTATCTTTATCTGTATCATTTTTTAGTCTTATCATTTTTAAAACCACGTTTCATATCAGTCTCCATCTTACCTGATAAAACTTGTTCCACTTTCACAGCATCTTTTAAACACTGTCTATAATGGCAGACACTTAAAATTAACTTCTGGATCCATTGTTCATTATTATCCTTCAAAACACACAATGTTAAAGTATTTTGCTCCGTTATGTATTAATTGAAAATGAAGTGTTTTTTAGTTCATTCTGGTTCTCTCTAGTGTCTAATTGATCCATTCTATCAATTTTTAAAGAATAATTCGAAACAATAGCATTTCCCCACAGGAAGGATTGTTGTAACTAAATTCCAAAATCTTATTTCAAGTGCATCTGGATGCTTAGTCTGTAACTTTCCAGAATCAATGTTCTAGTCACCATTTCACTGTTTATTGCAAACAAACAACCCCCCCCCAAAAAAACTGATTTAAACCTTAAACCGGCATTTAAAATTTCTTCCATGAAAGTTTGAAGGAGACTCACTGAGTGGTACAAAACTTGTCATTCCAAAGGTTCCAAATAGCTGAAGAGCAATTAATAAGCAATTTCCAAAAGTGATTAGAAAAAGAAGTATACAAAAACTCAATATCCATAAAGGCACCAACTATGGTCAGGGCATCCCTCAACAGAGACCTCTGTTTTCCAGTCACATCATGAGAAGTAACTTGTGGATGATCCCAAAATTGCTGCTTGTTGTGAGAAGAATTCTAAAGAGCTTCCACCACAGTTGTTAGCTCTGCTCTCAGCAGAACCATTTTCAATTTGCCAATTGTTCCCCAAAAGTCCATTTTCAGTATAGTTCTGAAGATGTACCAAATTTATTAGGATTTACTGCCTCAAAATAGCATTGAGAATTATGGATAGTTCTATGCAGCTATACTGTGTTGAGGAAACAATGTTAATGGCCTAGAAGTTGTGCATTTGCTGGATTGATTAAAATTCTGCCACCAATATTCCTTCACCATAGTTCTGAATGGCAAATGATGGAAAGTCTACATATGGATGTCTGCCTGTAAGATTCTTAATATACTATAAACTTTCTAGCTGTATGATTCTAGCTTTATATTAGCAATTGGTAGCTTTCAGGTGTGCATTTGTGTGTGTGCAATTAGCTAAGGCTCGGGAACATAGGTTTCGCTCCTGCAACAACTAGATTGCTTAATTCATTTCAATGTGCAGCTATGAGGTTGTATCTTTGTTGCAAGAAATGTAAGAGCTTCTTTTGATTGCTCTGTTACTTCCTTGGTAAAATAAAGCTGAGATTCTGTAGTTTGGGAATTTTCCTTGTTAGCACTGACTTCATTAAGCAAATCACAGAGGGATCTTTGATTCAGAAGAGTCAGATTTGGATTTCAAATAAAGGGTAGCAACTAGGCTAGCAACTGTTGATGAATATATTTCAACACTAGAGAAATGGAAAAGTACTTGAACCTATCTTGCTGCTCTTTGAGTGAGTTAGATCCTTGGGTTTGGCTCTTATGTAACAGCAATTCATGTATAGTTGCAAGGCATAACTTTCCCGCACAGATGATTACTGTAAATGTAAATGGGAACCTTCACGTTTAATTGAGGTTATGGATGTTAGCCAGTAGCTTTTTTTCTTTCTTGAGTGCACTATTTTCAGTTTTAACCATTTGTAGTTGAGCTATGATAGAGGACAACTATTATGTATCCTTTGCTTGACACATCCATGAACTGCCCTCCCCTTCTGTAACTAAAATCTTTTTGTAGCAAAGTATTTTATAGCACTGGGAAGAAAACAAAGCAATTGTGTTAATGGAACATAAAAATCAATGAAGAGGTGGTTGCAAAATCAAACATATTTTAAGAATTAATTCAAATGAATTCTTGGTAGTCAAAAAGATGGTAAACAATTTTCTAGCATCTAGCCATAGTGCCCTTGTTTTTAGGATTTCCAGTGTCTTCTCCCTCCCACCTCCCACAAGTACAGAGAGAAATATTGCATGCCAGTGATGATCCTGTAACATACTGAAGTACCCAGAAAGGCTCCCTTTAACATCATCAGAGTTGTTCACTTCCATCTAAAAAAAATCAAAATGATCTTGGAAGCTTTTACACATAATCAAAAGAAATATTGACCTGGAAATGGAATCTAGGAATGGGTAAGTTTACACAACACACTGTGCTCAGAATACCATCAAGCACTTCTAGAACATAGGATTTATTTTGGAGGGAAAGAGTTTATTCCAGAGATCTCCCTAACATACCTAATCCCTAACTTCATTCCTTCAAATTTTGCACATTCCTACTCAAAAGAGTTTTGATTTTTACAAGTCTGATCAGGCCCAGCCAAGCATGGTTGGGATGAGAGATGTATCCAACATGTCTTGTAGCCTGAGATAGCTTATACTAATCTATACAAGTGCTGATATATGAACCAAAATAGGTAAGAGAGACATAGTACAAATGTACAGAATCATCTTAGCTCTTCTAGGTTTTCCAGTTAAAATGCACTTTTTGCAAAACCTGATTTCAGGAGGGCTTCCACTCCATATCTTGAGATAGTCCTTGGTCCATATTAGTCTTCGGGTTTTTTGCAGGATTCAAATTGAGTTTAAAACATATTTTTAAAACTATGCAATTTGTCTTAAATCAAATCAACATGTTTATGAGAGTTAATTTTGTCGCAAGAAAAGAAAATAAGAGTGTCCAGGGGAGAGAGAACATACTTCCCATTCTGTTGTGACACAGTACGGAAATTTAATTGCTGCATTTGGGCATGAAATAACAATACCGTAGTCAAGGTGTTTGTGCTGTAAATTGTTCCTACATCTCGCTCTCCGTAGAAGTATAAAGATAATAACTTGTACCAAGGGATCATTTTTGTCAGGGGAATAAACTTCCACAATTGTGATCTCCTTACATCGACTTAGTCTCATATAAGCCACATTTGTTAAAGCACAGTACACAATGTATAAAAATCTGGATATAGCACACAGTAAAAAGGTATTTTGAATGTACATGTTTTATCGGCATATAAGTGAAAAATGGCTGCCATAAACCCATATTTTTTGTTCATAAACTCTCCAAATGGAAAACAAACATTTGAAATGGGAAAAAATTATTTGACGGGGGGGGGGGGACTTACATTGTGTCCCTTTGACTTCCCTCCCCCCCCATAAGAAATAAGTAGAAATTATTGACTTTGTTCACTTAAGCTGTTCTCTGGCAGTGTTGGTGTACTAGACAAATCAAAATACTGACTGACATGTAAGAATACCGTTTGTGCTTATGTATTGTGTTACAAATGGAGAGTATACAGCTGTTGAGCAGTAGCATGAGAAGAGAAGCTGTGGCCTGAAAGAATGAAAGGAAAGAAACAAATGAAGGAAGGCCCACTTTACCTGAAACTCTCAAAGAAGAAAAAATTTGTCACATAAGTAATAATTCCACCTTAGCTAATCTAGGTGTGGCCCCCTAGCCTAGAAATATTGCAGGCTTCTGGTTCACTGGAGCACAGGAGTGGCCTTTCATTCCTTTGCTGAGAATATAATTTGTACCTGAAAAATGCCACTTCAGGCAACACAGGAAAGCGAAGTGGCATGACGTTTGAACAGCAGTTTGTCCATTTTCAAAAAGAACTTGGCGTACTCTGGGAAGGGGGAACGAACATTGGACCGCCGTGGGGTGATGCAATTGCACAAAGCCACATTGGAGTGGGTTAAGCATTGCTGCTTAAAGGGATTAATTTTCTGGTATTGCAATTCTGTGAAATGTGTCAGAGGCTTAATACAATTTTACTTCAGTTTCTTCCATACTGGTCTTGGGAACTTCAAGAGCTAAAAAAAAGCTGCATGTAGACAGTGGCTGCTAATATTCATTCTAGAAATTAGGTGGAAATAGAAGATACAGTAAATACAAATGCTCCTTTTTTGGTGGAATTACAGTACCATTATATTATATTAGAAAGTTCTGAAATAGAAAATTGTAAATACTGTATAGATATACCACGTATGAGGTAGCTGCTGAACTGCTCAGAATAATGCCTTCTCAGGTTGTAAAAGGACTTTGTAATATAAAACCTGGTGATTTCAATTATGGTTGAAACTGAAGATTGTAGCAGGTGCAGTGAAGCCTGTTGTAGAAGTGAAGTCCTTTTTTTCCAGTAGGGGTATCCACTATGCATGTAATGGAAAATGAAATTCTCTTTTGATCTGGAGCCAACCATTGTGCCCTAGAAATCTTGCCAAATGACTTTAGATGTGCCATGGTTTGGCAGAATCAAAAACTCAGAATGCTTTGGTTCTCAGCGTTCACCTGAACTCAGTATCTGGATGGTGCAAGTGGATTAGGCTGGCATGTACCACCCCTGCTTCTTTCAGCAGCTGCATATTCAACTGGCCCACTTGCACTGCTCTCCGCCCTTCCCAGCTCCTTCCTCTTCCTCCTCATGGTTGTTGCCACTGCCACCATCTGCAGTGTCTCAATGCACATATTCCATTGACCCGCATGGCCTCATCTTCCCAGCATTTCTTTCCCTCCCCTTAGCTGCCATCACCAATGGGTTGGGCTCTTCCTCCTCAAACCAGTTCTTCCCAGAATAATTGCATTTCAGACCATGCCCGGAGCAAAACAGCTCTTCTCTTGTTCTATACATGAACTGAAGCACCTCAATTATGCATGTTTTGGTTCAGGCACAGCCCCTTCAAACGTGTTGTTTCAGGCAGAATTTTGCACATCCCTATTTTCCAGATTGTACATGTAGGTGGCTTTTGACCTCATGTCAGAAGTCATGCCTTTAAGGAAATCATTTATTTTTGGTTTTGAAACCATTAAAAAATTGTGCCTCGTGGCAACCAAAAGAGGAATAGTAGAGGTATACAGCCTGTTTTGCAGTCCCAAAGTCTGAGCTGCCAACATTCTAAGACTTATAACAAATATTTGTCAACCCAGTTTGTGGTGGGCAAGCACACACACTAGTATGGAAGAAAATAATAGCTCACTTTCCTGTGAAGTCATGTCTATAATTTTTGTGGTCTTTGTAAGCTAAAAAATGGGGGGAGGGGGTTTGCAGGAAAAAATGTTCAGCCCCCACATTGAAAGAAAGTTACCTGTCTCTGAAATAATTTGTGGTATGCCTAAAAGATCCAATTAAAAGAGATTAATATTGGCTCGGAATGGATGAAATCTTTTTCTCAGGTTTGCAGTATCCAGTTGTTTTCTCCTTGTACACTAGCCTTGTGACTGAATGCTAATCTTTGGTCTGGGCTTCTCAAACAGCAGCATTCTCTAGGGCAGTGATGGCTAACCTTTTGCCATCGTGTTCCAAAAGTGCGGGGAGGTCATGGGTGTGTGTGCCCATACCCATAATTCAGTGTGCCCCACCCCCACCCCCCATGCATGCCTGCGTGACTCCCCCTGTGGTCCCCCCACATGTGATGGCACGGTGGGCCCGTTAGGCCCATTTTTCGCCCTCCCCAGGCTCTAGAGGCTTTCTAGGAGTCTGGGGAAGGTGAAAACAGCCTCCCCCCCCCGGAAGCCCACTGGAGTTTCCCAACTTCCAGTGGGCCCAGAAGGCCCGAAAATCATCTGGCTAGCACGCAAACAAACTGGAGCTGAGCTAGGGCAATGCTCGTGTGCCCACAGATATGGCTCCGTGTGCCACCTGTGGCATGCATGCCATAGGTTTGCCATCACAGCTCTAGAGACATACTACACGTGGGATATGAAAAAGAAAAGGTGCTTTGCAGGGGAGGCTGGCACCACCTTAAAAAAAGCTTTTTTCCCACATAGTTGCCATGTGATCCTAGAGAATGCATGCTTGAAGTAAGGAGACATTGTCAACCTAGCCATCCCCCTCCAAAGCATCTTTTCTGCTTTGGTCCTGAAATGCTGCACATCCCTCCTCTGTGCCCTGTATATGCCAGTTACTTCAAAAAAAGTATTTGTAGCTTTTTTTCTTCCAGTCTTTAGGAGAAAAGTTCATTGTCTGAATCACCATATAAAAGTAATTGTTCTGAAGTGTTGCTGAGACTAGAGAACAGTAGCGTTTCTAACTCTCCTTGAAAGCCTATTTTTATGATGTCATTATAATAACAGAACAGATTCCCAGGGACTTTGTTCTGGTGTCCTATCTGTTCTTATCTTGTCCAGATTGAAAGAGTAGCCCTCCTCCCCCCCCTCAGGTTTTAGTTTGGGCACATTGTTAACTTTGCAAGTTATTTAATGTGGAAGAATTCTTGACATCTTTAAAACTTTCATAGCATCTATTTCATTGAAATACAACTTGGCTGGGTGAGTAATATTGTTTTGCATAGCCTGAGTTACAGCACTACCATAATTTTTGCGTAAGTAAATGTTTTGACTGTACTTCTAAAATTACATGTTTGAGCAGACTTTGTCATTTGGGTGAATATATCACATGACTAAGCACATCCTTTAATATTGAAGAGCTTAATTAACAAATTACTGTGGCTCTGGTAATTAAGCAACTTTACTGTATTTTATTGAATACTTGGATCAATTTTCCTTCCTGATATGCAATCATGGACTAATGTTTGTTTAAGTACAAAATCCTAGTTGCAGGCATCCTAATCCCTGTTCTGCCCAGGCTTCATCTTAATTGGAGGAATTTCTTGCATATTTACCAGAAAGTAGTGGATTAAATAAGACCTTATCCTCCTGGTTAATTGTGTCCAGTACACTTCCCTGTTGCAGATTGAATTGCATAGTAAGGAAGTAGGTAAGTGCTACTCCAGTGTTTCATCTAAATTAAATATCAGCATATATTGATACAGAAAATTTTGTAAGCAATTGTTCAGCCATGATATTACACAAAGGATTTAGATTCAAGCCAGTAGTTCATGTAGTTGATGGGGGGGAGGAATGTGTGTTCTGAAATGGTGAGGGGGAAGAGAATTGGGGTCATTAAAATAACAATTGTAGATTGTGCTCCCTTTTAAATTGAAATGTGTGTGTATGGGGAAAATAAAGTGATTCTGACTGAAACAGTTTCCTGTGCCCTTACCTGATGATAATCTTAAGATTTTTTGCTTATATTTAAAATAAGCAGTTGGGGTAACTGAAATGCCATTCTTGCAAAGAATGTAGATGTTTTCTTTTTTGAAATTTCCCCCCTTCCCCTCTTTTTAGAAGGGAAACAATACAGTGAAGGGAATGTCAGGAATGTTCAGCTCCGCTTTACCTTCTAACAGATAAGAGGCAGAGAACAAAAAGCTCCATTCCAGCTCTCAGTGCTCTTCAAAATGTTCCATAGTATGTGAAAAACACGAACAAAGTATTATTCCTTGAATGTCCTATAATGCTTTACCCAGGTATCTGGGCTCCATTTTCTCTTGATAATATCCTAACCTCTGCAAAGCTTTTTGAAGATACCATTGGCAACCAGACCCAGATTTTCCACAACTTATTTAAAAGTGTGAGTGGCTCTGTTTACCTTGATAGGCAACAGGAGGAGCAGGGAACTTAGTTTTCCATTATGTTAAATCTCAACACTTCTATTCTTAAGACTTCCCCTTTCAGGAATATGCTAAGAAATAAAATTTTAAAACATTAATTAAACCCTTCACTCTATTTGTGAAATAAAGTATGTGTGAAATAGAGCGTTTGTGACTCAGGAGTCACAAAATGATAAAGACTAGGAAGAGTTTTTATCATCAGAATCCAGGCAGGATCCTGCAAGCAGCAGTTAGAAGAAGGATGAATGTCTAGAGAGGAATGGGAAAGTGGCCATCCTGGTCTATGCAGTCCTAGTCCTTGGAATGCAGTCAGTACTGTAGTTTTCACATATGCTTCAAATAATAGTTGTTGGGAGAGGGGGAAAAGCCCTTGGAGCAGAATATGACTAAAAATAGTGGCTAAGTTCAAAATGACCAGAGATCTTTTTTTTTTCTTCCTCGTGGTCTATCTGATATAGTAAAAATATTTATTTAAATGTCCTGTCTAGATCATTGTTCAGTTTAAAGTTTGTTCCTTCGTTATAGGATTTGTAAATATTTGTACATACTGATCTTAGAAACTACCATTCTTAAGGAAAAAAAATGGATTAAAAACAATTTAACAGTAATCTCTCTGAAACAAAGGCATTATACATAAGGCAGTTACAGTTCAAATAATAAGTTGCAGAAGTAATTACTTTTTTATTAATATTTCCTTTTGATTTAACTTAAAAATGCACATGCTGCCTTTCAAAATAGGATGTTTCTGGAAAGAGGTTTTTAGGGCTGAAGTATTTATGTGTAACGGTACATTACATTTACCCATTACATGAAATACATTCCAAATGAATGAAGAGGAGTACCAGTATATGTGTCCCAGGATAATGTTGCAGGGTTCAATCTGGGTCACTCACTGGGATCAGAGATTTTGTCTTCCAAGTTTTTGGACTCATGCCGGAGCCCATCTCTGAGAAATTCCCTGAGGATGGGCTCTAGGACGAGTCCAAAAGCTTGGAAGACTAAACCTCTGGTCCCAGACCAGTGACCGACTCAGACTGGATCCTGCAACATTCCAAATGGTACAGAGAGAGAACCTCTTAGAGAACCTTATTAGAGAACCATCTTTCTAACCTCAAATGTATAGCCAACAATGTTTTCTAAGGCTTCTTATATGCTATATTTATTTATTGTTATTAAATTACTTCCTTATCCAGAAGTGAGAGCCTAATATCATGACTGTAATTGTATAATGTTATTATTTCTTTAAAATAATAATTGTATAATTGTATACAATTATAAAATAGTAATTGTATAATGTTATTATTTCTTAGCTGGGCAGGCTATACTGTATTCAAGTAGACTATATTATCCATAGTGTTATATATGAAACAAGCCGGTAGAATAAGCACTTAAAAAAGCAGTTATCTCTGTGTTTTTATTTTGCTAACTAGTCAGAAATAATGCCATATCAGTACAGACTAGGGGTGTCAAACTCAAGATCCGTGGGCTGGATGTGGCCCACAGGGTGCTTACGTATCTGGCCCTCAGGGTCACCCTGGAAACAACAAAGAACAGGCCCATGGTGCCTCTGCCAGCAAAAATGGAGTTTGGGAGCCTGTTTTCTCTGGCAGAGCACTCAGGCCACCACAGGCACCCCTGACACGAGTGATGTCGAGCTGACCAAGCCCCCCCAGTCCTTCTGAGGTCAAACACGACGCTGATGACCTCATCCTGAAATCGAGTTTGACACCCTTGGTTCAGACACTATTTCAAAGCATAGCTATTCATCCTGAACCATACTCAGGCTCCAAACACCTTAGTATTAAGAGTGATGAAAATCAGCTTTACAAATGAAGTCTTGTGATTGTGTTTTGTGACATGTGCAGTAGGCTTCTGTGCACATTATAGACCATTGTTTTTAATATATTGTGAAATTTGAAAAGGATTGAGTATTCTATAATGAATGTTTTTAGGATTTTTACATAAAAGAGCAAAGATCTCTGAAAGGGAGATGTAGCATTAGAACCTCTGTCCAAAGCCCTGGAAAGGCTGATCAGAAGTTGAAAATACAGAACTGCATGGGTTCCAACTGCAGTTGGAATTGGGTGGTAAATAAATTCAAATAACTAAAATAAAATAAAAATAATGACCTGGTTCAGTGTAAGGCAGTTCTTTTATTGTGTCTCTGACTTTCATATAGACTGGACGTGACAAGTATGAACCCGCAGCTACATCTGAGAATGGAGCAAAGAAGAAAAAAGGAAAAAAAGAAAAGGATTTGGATGAACTAAAAAAAGAAGTTTCACTGGTAAGAACAATTTTTATCCACAGTGTAGGGATGAAGAAATTAACATAACGCTTGGGCTGGCATGAATTGTCAATTTTCTGATTTTTAAGTAGACTACCTTGGATTGGACCATTTTGGATCTATGATGGATTTTGCTAGTATTCCAAATTGGCTTAGAGAATTTGCCATCCCACTGTCATCAAAACTCTGGAAATAGGGTAGTAAAATGGTAATTTGGTAATTGACACCATATAGTGCCTTCTTTCCCCTTGACATACCCAGGCTTAAACTTCAGGTAAACTTAATTTGTTTATCGACTTGGGATTCTTTCCAGCAATTGTTATGGTTAAACTCCATCAATATATTGATAATATCCTTGGATACCTAAATGTGGCTTCACTAGTCTTTTTGACTTTGCAGGATGATCATAAACTCAGCCTTGATGAACTTCATCGCAAATATGGAACTGATCTCAGCCGAGTAAGTTGGTCAATTTTGGATGGAGTTTTCTGCTTTGAAAGTACAAAATTCTTGGCAGCAGATTCTGGGAGGAATACAATGTCAGTTCATGTTCTTGTCATAATTCAGAAATTATATTCTCTTCCCCAACTTGATTTGAGCATTTTTGTGAAATGCTGCTGCCATTGAATCATTGTGAATGATGCTAGAGGATCATTCTATGATAATCTTCTAGTTTATCAAGATCATTTTTATAATATATATTATATTATATAGAGACTTCTAAGTCCCTTCCAGCTCTGTTAATGTTATTACTGTCATTCATAGGTTATGATTGTCACATACTTGAAATAGATAGTTTTATGGTAATTATAATATTAAGAACTGCGGTCTTTTATCAGTGAAAGTATTGGAAGACAACAGGTTTTTAAAATTAGATTTAATGTTTTTAATGTTTTGGATTTTAATGGATTTTAATCCATTATTATAAGCTGAAATAGCTCAAGCAGGCAACATTCAAATAATTGTAGTAGGTTAAAGCAGCAATGACTAAGAGGTTATTTGGAAAAAGTTGTTTTGAAAGTATGAATGAATGAAAAACTGACATGTTTCACAGTTACTTAAGAAAGCAACTCTGCTATGTTCCAATGTGACAACTTTAGCACTCTCTAGTAACCTCCATGTTGCATTTCTGTAATTCAATTCCTCATTCTCTTTCTGTGTCTTAGGGACTGTCTGTTGCGCGGGCTGCAGAAATCCTGGCTCGAGATGGCCCTAATGCTCTCACTCCCCCTCCCACAACCCCGGAATGGGTCAAATTCTGCCGGCAGCTCTTTGGAGGTTTCTCCCTTCTGCTTTGGATTGGAGCTCTTCTTTGTTTTCTGGCGTTTGGTATTCAAGCTGCAACAGGAGAAGAGCCTAATAATGACAATGTACGTGGGGTGGGGAGGGGAAAGGATTGAAAATGGGAGTATGACTGAATAGCCCAGTTTAGATAACATGGGAAATCATGATGCCCCGGTATGTCAACACATTGGCTGTGGGCCTTGAGGTTATATGTCTGTCAGAAGAGGCTGCTGGAAGATTTTACTTCAAAGCTACTTAGAGTTGTCCAGAATTAGGGGAAGGTTATATTCTCGTGAAAACAAAATACTGAAGTTGCGATTTGTCCTTATTGGCTGTGGCTTTCATTTCTCTTAGAGTAAGTGTAAACATGGTGGTTATGATCTAAGGCTATACAGCAATCCAGGTGGGAGCTGAAAATGTGATTTAGAGGTGTGTGTATCACCCATAAGTTCACCTTAAACCAGATGCCTCTTTTCCCAATATTATATAGCAACTACAGAATTCAGCGATCCAAGCCCAATTACTTTAAGATAGTTCATACAAGTGCTACATGTCCACTATACGTGCTCAAATTACATTTTCCCCTTTGAACTCAGGTTTCTGCATGACACTTCTGTGATCTGCCTGTAAAAGCTTGATTTGTGTATTTCTAATGCCCTTGCCGGCTAAGTTTAGGGTGGGCCTACTTCAACATCAAAATCTTAAAATTTCACAACGGGTTTCTCTCATATTGTTTAATTTAAGAATTAGATTAAGTTATGACCCCTTCTCCCTCTGACCTGAAAATAGTTTACTGTCCCGCTTTTTCTTCTTCTTTAAATTCTTCTCTTGATATATTCTTTTTCATCAGCATAATCATTGGGAACATTGTTGTAAAAATAATTGCCTACAATTAATGTTGCAGACTCAGAGCAGAATTTTTTGAGGTTTATGTGAGTAAATAATACCATTTAAAAGACTGACTCACATATACTTGTACATACTTATAGTTATATCTAGGTGTTGTGCTGGCTGCTGTTGTCATCATAACTGGGTGCTTCTCTTACTACCAAGAAGCAAAGAGTTCAAAGATCATGGAATCCTTCAAAAACATGGTGCCTCAGGTATGAAAGTGCTAAGGTTTCAGATTTTTTAATAATACATAAGTTACAATTTTTTAATGTATCTTTGATCACATTGGTAGTGAAGCTGTCCTATATAGTCACTGAACATTGCTTCTTGCAGCAAGCTTTGGTAATCCGAAATGGGGAGAAGCTGAGCATCAATGCTGAAGGTGTAGCTGTTGGAGACCTAGTGGAGGTGAAGGGAGGAGACAGAATCCCAGCTGATTTGAGAATTATTTCAGCTAATGGATGTAAGGTATGTATATCTTCAAGGAGTAAAAATAAAGAAACTGTACTGGATGACCCGCAGAGGATCCAGGCATGGCATTACCCAGTGTCTTCATAAACCCGTATGTGCACTTTTTGTTTTTCTCCTGCAGGTGGATAATTCATCTCTCACGGGTGAATCAGAGCCTCAGACAAGATCTCCAGATTGTACAAATGATAACCCACTAGAGACCAGAAATATTGCATTTTTTTCTACTAATTGTGTTGAAGGTAAAATTTCCAATATTTGACCAACAAGGCTGTTAGGATACAGCAGTTCTCAAATCTAGAAATGATAGATTGTTCAAGGAGAAATTAGGAAATGTCTTAGCAAAGCATGTCTTCTATTAGCACATTTTAGAACTGATCGATTTTAATTTGTAAAGAGTAGATGCTGTTGGTTTTTTTATGTCTTTTTGAACTAAAACATGAATGTACCATGTTTCCCCAAAAATAAGACCAGGTTTTATTTTATTTTCGGCCCCAAAATAAGCACCAGGTCTTGTTTTTGGGGATGTCTTACTCACTTACCTTAGGACCACTGCAGCCATGCATCTCATATCCTGACACCTGTTGCTCCACTGCCTGACTTTTCTGGCCACTTGCAGTCGCTTGCAGCCAGACACTGTATGGCTTGTCATGCTGGAGCCGCCGCTCACGGCAGGAGGCTGTGTTGCGTATTGTGCTGTTGTGGATGTGAGAGTTGGCAGCAGCGCGAGCCTTGTGGCACCACCACGATGTGCCACATGGCATCTGGCCACAAGCAGCCACAGAAAAAGTCAGGCAGAGGCACAACATGTTGGGGCATGGGAGGCCTAGCTGTGGTGGTCCTAAGGTAAGTGTGTGCAGGGTGCGTGGGGCAGCTTCACCTAGCTTGATTTTTATTCCTATACCTTGTACAACCAGACTGTGGGCAGGACTTAACTAGGGCTTATTTTGGGGTAGAGCTTATATTAAGTGCAGGCGTGAAAGTTGGTCTAGGGCTTGTTTTCGGGGTAGGTTGTATTTTCAGGGAAACACATTATTATTGCTGGAACATCATTTCTGTAGCTATACTTGAAAGCTTTGTCAAAGACTCTTCTGTCATTCCTATATGGATTAGGGGACAAGTTTTGCAAGGAGGAAAAAGAACAAGAATAAATTAAAGATTATAAAACATTCTTAATACATGAGGGATGAAAATATGTACCACCATTTGCAATATCTTTGAACTACTAGAATGGGAAACATCTGAAGAGATGTCCTTGTTTGCGCTGAAAGCCAAAATTGTGTATTATGCTTGCATTGCACATAGCAAAGAGAAAAGGGAGAGTTTAATTACAATCCTCCTTGTGATTTTCAGGTACTGCCCGTGGTATAGTCATCAACACTGGTGACCGAACTGTGATGGGCCGCATTGCTACGTTGGCTTCTGGATTGGAAGGGGGACAGACTCCCATTGCTGCGGAGATTGAGCATTTTATCCACATAATTACTGGTGTGGCTGTGTTTCTGGGTGTTTCCTTTTTTATCCTCTCATTGATCCTCGAGTACACTTGGCTAGAAGCTGTAATATTTCTTATCGGCATCATTGTTGCTAATGTCCCTGAGGGTCTGCTTGCTACAGTGACAGTAAGTTGCCATAAAGAGGAGATTAGCACACTCTTGTTATTAATAAATGATCTGAGGAAATATAAATTGTGATGGAAGGCAGCCTTCATCTCCCCTTTCCTCATTTTTTAGGTATGTCTGACACTCACAGCCAAGCGCATGGCTCGTAAGAATTGTCTTGTGAAGAACTTGGAAGCTGTGGAGACTCTGGGCTCTACTTCTACAATCTGTTCTGACAAAACAGGCACCCTGACCCAGAACCGCATGACTGTTGCCCACATGTGGTTCGATAACCAGATCCATGAAGCTGACACAACAGAAAACCAGAGTGGTAAGCTGCCTATTTCTGTAAGAGATAATTTGGTACTGCTTTCTGCTAATAGTCAAGATAATACTTGTTCAGACCTGCAGCCTAGCTTTCTAGCCATAAGTAAAAACTTTTGCTTTGTCTCCACAATAGCCAAAAAGAATACATTTTGCAATGCTTCACATACAGTTTTAAGTCAATCTCGATCTTGGCAACTTTAAGAGGGGTAGACTTCAACTCCTAGAATTACCCAGCCAGCCCTGCCAGGTTGGCTAGATAATTCTGGGAGTTGAAGCCCATGTTAAAGTTGCCAAAGTTGAGAAACACTGATCTAGACTCATCTGAAACAACCACTTAAAAATAGGGTTTTTCAGAACACAAAATCCCATGTTAAAGCACAATATTAAGCATAAAATATATTTGAAAAAAGTTGATCATTGTTTGAAGAATATTATTTTGTTGATTGTTTAATTGCAGAGGGAAAAAAATTCTAAATTCCTTTAATTCTGAAATCTTGTCATTTGAGGAGCCCTATTTCTCTCTACTTGCATGGACAAAGGAGAGGACCAAGTCACTATAATGAAAGGATAGAGAGCTGAAAATAAGCCTCACCAGAATTTGCAATACTTTTCATCCTGCTTTCTGAAGGCTTATAATATCAAGGTTTTTCCTACCCATCCTCATCCCTATATAATAGAGAGTAGTGTATTGTTTCTTATCCAGTGGAGTAGAAGAGACTTTTTGGATTCCCCCTACCTTTTCCATAAAATTGATGGAAAAACAACAATCAAGTTATGAGTTTATCTTTCACTCTTCATAAACCACTACAGAAAAGATAACATTAAATGTTTATCCTTTATCCTGCTTGGCCAACATTATTAATTGAAAATTAAAAACAGGAAGAAAATAGATTTATTCATTGTGTTTTTCCATATATTTTGAAGCTATATAATTATTTTCCTTCTATTGTAGTAAGTATTTTCATATAAGCAGCCTACCATTTGCTTTTAATGTAACCAACTAACATAGCAACATGGATTGCAATACCATATGCTAAATAAATAAATCCACAGACTATTGTTAAAAAGAAAAGATCAGTAAAGTATGTATGGTTAAACAAACACATGATTACCCAGGGAGTTCTTTACAAGCCTAATTGTTTATGTCTAGAAGAATGGACCTTAAATTATTGCTTCTAGATACAGAATCAAGACTGAAGTCCTATAGCTATTGTTAAGAGCTGTTGTGGACCAGGAAGAGATCTTTCTTCTGCATCTAAGCTTGTAATTCAAGAACTTGTGAGAGGGACTTTGCTCCACTGTGCCTGGCATGATAGCTTTAAATCAAACAAGGGGAAAGTGTGGAAGAGAAAATTAATTGTGTGCTGATTTGAGCATTGAATTGTGTACAATGTATGGGTTCCTTCCAGGGGTGAAATGCTCCCAGTTTGGA